>NC_092204.1:97170406-97222347 GCF_043381705.1 Parasteatoda tepidariorum | reverse complement strand
GAATTAGGATAAACTACGTACTTTTTACTTGTACCGGCGGTACAAGTAACGAAAGTAAAAGTACTGCCATGTATGCCTACTAAGCACTTTGATGAGTGCAGATTAGTTAGGTAATAAAGAAAAAAAATTTCTGGCACTTCAACGAATCCCCCTAATTAATTTGCACATTAGCTAAATAATCTCGAGAATAACTGATTTTTACACTTTAAAGGTAACATACATATTTTCATGGTATACGTTCCTTTTCTTTTTTCACAGACTGGCTAATAAGAAGTTCTTTTCGTAGAGTTTTGTGATTTGATTTTTTTTTTCTTCATGTCAATACTTCTTTGCTTTACAAGACTTTTAAAACTCTAACATTTATTGCTATTGAAATTATTTTACAATAATTTAAGTTTAACGGAAGGATTATTTGAAAAATATGCCAACATTAAATTTGAAAAAGTCGCCTATAGTATGTATAAAACTTTATCAGGAAGCTGTACTTTTCCCAGATTAAAATTCCACCTTCGGTTTTAAATGAAAATTAAGACACTTGTTCGTTTAATTTAAAGTAAATTTGAACAAATAAATTATATAATTTATACATTATTACAGGAGATGTCTTTATACTAATTTAATACCATAAACATGTTCTTAAACTTGGAGGTTAGATCATTTAAAAAAAAGTTCTTTAACCACGTTCTTCCATTGTTTTCTTTAACAATTTATGTGAAGACACATCTCGCATGAATTGTAAAAAATAATGCGCGTGAAAGTAGAATTCACGAACTCATAAGACTTACAGATTACAAATGTCTGAATCATGCCAACCTCTTTAATCATTTAGTAGATTCTGTAGTTAAATTGAAGACATCGTGTTATAAGTTTAAACGCCATTGAGAAATTTTATTTTATACCTACTGCAGATCAGAAGAATTTTTTTTTTTTTTTAAATCCGGAAATGTGATTGTTTTCAAAGAGTTCCTTAACATGTTCCTCCTCTGAACTCTCCCATTGTTTTCCTCCGCAATTTATGTGAAGGTTAGGGAACATCTCTGCATTAATTGAAAAAATAATCAGCGTTAATGTAATCTTCAAATATGTGTGAAGGTAATCTCATTTTAAGAACAAAGAACTCTTTCATTCCAAAAAGTACAAGATCGACGCGTTTCAGAAAAAGGCATTTTTTGCTGTCCTTCCACTCTCTTCGTCTTCTGTTTATCCAAGCTTCAGCGCACATCAGGCTATATCGTCTCTAAAATTGGAACCATTACGAATGGAGACTGCGGATTTTGTATATGTTGTTTGCTCGTCGTCCGACATTTCTTTTTACCTTCACTTCTTCTACCTGGTGAGTGGCTACCTTTGCCAAGAAAACGGAGGAGTTTCTCGAATGCATTTAAAAAAAAAAAAGGTTTTAAAGTAATCCATCAAAATGGGAAAATTAAGAGTTTACATATTATCGGAGTGACCTAGATCTTAATTTATATCCAGGTAAACTCACAGCCTTGTCTCAATTTAATGTAGTCGGAACTGTGCATATTGAAATTCAGAGCAGCATTAAAAGAGTTCGAGATTTTAAATACTGCCTTATGTTTTTTTTAATCTATATATATTTTAATATAAAAATATGTGAATAAGGTATTGGCCACCGATGTGTCTGGGACTTAAAATAGAATATCAATAAACCTATGGTTAAGAACCAATACCGAATACAGGCCCAGGAGCGAAACGCCAAAGCAGGTACTGCGCAAGAAAAGTAGTACCGTCTATTTTCACTTCGTTCCTCTCTAACGACTATAGTACTTCTTTGAATGTATCGCCATTCTATAGATAATTTCGCTTATTCGCTAAACAATAAAGCTTTAAAGAGGAAAATAAATAGTTTATTTATCCCTCAATAACGTTTCGTTTTTGAAAATATAACTATTTAACGAAACTTTTTAAGTGATATATTAAAATCGCTACAAATTGTTTTTCTTTTCAATCAAATGTGAATGCTAATTTTATTCAAAATATATAAATTAAGGTATGGATTTCTTTTTTTAAAGCTGCTTTTCATTATTTTCTATCCTTTGAAGTAAACAATAACCAATCGCTTTTAGTCATTACTAATATCTCCAGTTTATTTCAAAATATTAAACAGAAAAAAAACTCTTTTATTTCGTTTTTTTTTTTTACTTTATTTGAATTTCTATATTATTATGATTATTTTCATCAATAAATGGATTTTAATTTTTAATTGTAATGTAATAATTTTTTTATAAATAAATATTTAAAAAAATATTATTTCTAGACTAATTATTATTCAAAGCCTAGAAATATTATTTCTAGGCTTTGTAGCCTAGAAATAATAGTAGAAAAATAATAAAAACAATATTCACTAAACACTTTTATGAATTCTCACTTTTCCACGCAAAATAAGAAAGTGCTTTTATTTGTACTTCCATTCAATTACATCAAAATTTGGCAATACTTTTTACTTCAAAAAAAAAGTTATACGTAGAAGATTCTTTTTGTTAGAATCTTATCTAAATAAAAGAAGGATAAATAACATTCAAACCAGGGATTTGTAAGTTATTTAGAAGTAGTTAAAAAAATGTTAGTGTCTTTTATTGGATTTCCATCAGGCGTATAGACTGAGGAATCCTGATAAATTTATATGCTTTCTTTGTAGTATGAACCTGTAAAACTGATAGACTTTCTCTTATGAGGTTCATACTGTTAAACTGAAGAAAAAAAAGTTTCTTAAAACAAAATAAAAATACAAATTTGATTTTACGTTACATCAGGTAAAAACTAATTATACAGAGAAGTTGTCAGAAGCATAAAACAAAAATAATAAATGAATTAAGTAAAAGACGTAGACAAGAAATATTTAATTTTAATAAATTCGATGTGTGATACGGCGTTGTAATTAATTAACTTCACGTTAAGTAACATTCTAACTTGTGGGAAGCACTTTAAACACTCCTTGTTTGTAAACGAGTAGCTGATGCTGAGGTCTAAGGTCACGTGTTTGTGTTTCAGTGATCCTCTTCTCGAGTTGAAAATACCCTATTCCATCACTTTAGGCAATTTTTTATGCGAATAACAACAGAAATAATTAAACAGCAGGATATTCTTTATCATGATATTATTACACATTCCTTTACTTTCTTATCCCGCACTGGTAGTTACATTTCTCAAAAAAAACTATATGCGCTATCTTTTCCCTTCAGTACATTTCTTCAATTCTTTTTTTTTTCTTCTTTTAATTTATCTCGTTGTACTGCACTTTGATATTGCTTAATTTAGCCTATATTTTTGATAATTCATACAGGACCAATGAATATAAATGAGAGAAATTCAGCTTTTCACAATAAACACTTAAAGGATTTATCTTTTTTAACATTGAGTTTATTCCTTAGAATATTTGGACCAGCGTTGAACCCATAATACAACGCTAATTTGCTGCAACCCGATAAGGTGTTACATTAAACCTTGTTTCTGTTCCAGTTAAACCACGGTATCGTGTAATGAATTGTAAGAAGAAAGTTTGTACAGTTTTACTTTGCTCTATATTTAACTTGCAACAAAATTGTAACGATATTAAGGATTAGCAAATTTTTGCAACTGCAACGTGATATTAGATATATTATTATTGTAAAAAACAAATTGTCGACGAATTTTTCGGCTTTCAAATGCTACATCAAATTGCCTGAAATATCTTTCAAAGAAAACATACTTGTATAGTTGATAATTTTGAAAATAGCCAAGTATAGTTAAAATTTTCTAAGCTCCATTATGATACTTCTTTAAAATAAATTTTTAAAAATTGCTCTTTTTTTCTGCTTATTTTTATTATTTATTGATTTGTTCGAAGAAAAAAAACATAAATGCTGGTTTGTAATAATGACTTGGGACTTTGAGCCTAAAAAAGATTAATATATTCGTTACGAAACAAATGTATTGAAACTTTAAAAGTTCTGCCGAATTCCAAATTTCCCCTAAATTATTAAAACTTTAGTCTTACTTTGTCACACACTGCGCTAAAAAATAAACGGGAAAAATCACCCTGAATAACTTTTGATCTGATGATCGGATCTTCACTGTCTAGGCCTTATTCTTAATGGTTAGGGAGTGACCTCAAATGTGCTAATTAATTAGTGCAGACAATATTTTAAGTTACGAAATCAGGCACAAAAACGCACTTTCTCTGAATAAGCATACCATTTTAATGATGGAATTGGATTTCTGACCCAGACTATATAGGGGGTAGCCGCAATCTGGAAAATATGGTAACCCACAATTTGGTCAGGACAGCGATACAAAGTTTTGACCCCTTAAGGCTAATTTTACTTTTTACGTATTTAGCCATATTTTGCAATTGCTTATTTAAGCAATTTCGATTTTAAAGGTATGATATTTTTTACATCATTTTAAAGAATGTAATTCTTCAGGGCAAAATATAAAATTTAAGCGAGATCGGCCGTTTCTGAAAAATTGAATTTGAAATATACGACTTTTAAGTATATGACGACTCTCGAACCACTAAGATTAAGCCCTAGAACGTGAAGATCATTAGATCAAAAGTTATACAGGGTGGTCCGCTTATGTTTTTGAGCATTGTATCTTTACATCGTTATGCAAATGTTTAAATCTATGCAAAATTAATTATTCTGAATTTAACTGAATATATTAACTTTATTATCCTTTTTCAGTAGCTTTATTGAAAAGATAACGCTGTTTACAGACACATTTGTTTACGCAAGAGGAAAAAAATATTTCTTTTATTTTTTTTAAAGAAATAACTCATAAAGTATATTTATGGAAACAACGTGTATAACTCCCGGAAGTCATTGGAGTCTCTTAACGCTAAGGTAAGAAATTTTTTTCTTTTTCTTTAGCAGATCTTTTATCTTCACTCGCCGAGTTTATACTTTGTTTTTTTTTTTTCTTGTTTATGTGTAAATCATATTACGTTGCTAACGTTAAATGAATAGGCATTTTTTTTTAATCTCTTTTTTCCTTTCTTTCCGCGGATTAAGTTTTATTTTTTACCCTTTTCTAAGAAGGCTAAAAAACACTTCCCGCTGCGATGAAATAAAGGCGCTAACGCTTAGGCTAAAAAAAAAAAAATTTAAAAAAATAGCTTGTTTTTTTTTCTTTTCCCAACTGCTTATTTCAGGAGGATGAAAAGAATTAGAGCATCAGAAGAGAGAGTGAGGGCAAAAAAAATTTTTTTTCATTCTCTCTCACTTTTTTCAATGAAAATAACTTCAACAACTTTGTAAAAAAAATTTAATGCTACCGGTTATTTAACTGATCCACATTGTCGCACAATTGTGGCAATTGCCGTAAGCATAATTTCAGTGAATAAAGCTCATGAACTTGAGACATTTTTTAAGCCGAAATTATGAAGATTGTGTGATGCTTGCCCAATGGCCAAAGATAAAGTATCACACAGATCATTTAAAAAACTCCTTAATAACATAACATTTTATCGAATGCGTAATATATCGTACTAACATACAATGTAACCAGATTCTACAACTTTGGAGGTGGAATCTTGCAATCGAAATGTCGCCCACTTTTCAAGTAGCTAGAGCACTTAAATCTCTACTGAAACGTCATGTCTGATGATAACGTAAGGAACAATCTTTACCTGACTTTTAAAAGGAAAGCATATCGTCTTATTTTTGTTCGTGGGAATGCATCAATCTAAATTTCAACTATTTTTCGATTAACTAGCTCACTAAAATTTCTACTGCTGCTCCATGCCAAATGTAAGTTTCAATCGTTTCCTGACCGCTACAAGGAGAACGTATCCTCCGTATCGACGACGTAATTATTCATGGAAGTACATTGTCCATCGAGATTTCGAACATTTTCCGACTAGCTAGCGCACTCAAATCTCTACTAGAATTTCATACTTGATGATAATGCAAGTTTAAATCGTTTTCAGACCGTTACGAGTAAATTTTTTCATATTATTATACATCGTTAATTTAAATTTCGATCGCTTTTCGAAGATAAATTTCAAATTGAAATTTTATCTTCACCGAGAAAGCTCCCCTGCGTCTTTCAAAAGTGATGCTCTCTATGCTTTACGTTTTAGGTTTTAAAAAATAAAATAATTTTCTCCTTTTTAATCTACTTGAAAAACACATCACACATTACTGCTGAACTAAATTACTTCACTGTTCTCCCACGTCTTTGAAAAGTGAGGCACGATTTTGCTTAGAATAAGTTTTACAAAAGTTAATTTTCTCTTTTTAATTTTTATTTTAGTTTAGATGAAAAATACATCGCACATTACTTTCATATTAAATTTTTATTTTCACCGTTCCCTTCGCATCTTTCTAAAGTGATGCACTCAAAATTTTAAATTTTACTAAAACAAAATTTTCTCCTTTTTAGTCTACTTAAAAAACACATTGCACATCAGTTTCACATTAAACTTCTATCTTCATTGAGAATCGTAGTTTTCATCAGTTAAGATAACTTAAAAGGCTTAGTTTTCAAAACTTTTATTTGAATAGTTCCAAGAAAGACTAGTTAATCGATATTTTAAATTATGAAATTAGTCACAAAAATATTCTTTTTTCGACGGGTCCATTTTTATTTTCGCCCTGAAAAATAGGGATTTCCATCAGTTTAGTTCGGAGAGCGGTTGAAATTTTCGCTTTTTTTCTTCAAAGGGAAATTGCTAAACTATTAAATTCCTATTGACCATTTTCCGAAAACAATCACCTAAGAGCTTAAAATATTAATTTTTTTGCATCAAAATTTTTGTTAAAAATATTTTCTACAATTTTTACAAATTTGTATTAGTTTTTTTTAATTCCTTAAATAATCTCTAGCTTGTTGAAGAGGGAAGAGATTTTAAAAATTGTGACAGTTTGTGACAAGGGGGAGGAAGGGGGAAAGCCAAGAACATATCGCACATTTTGGTTCGAAGTAAAACATTTGAAATCAGATTAAATATTTTTATATGATTAGTTTACATATTTTTTCATATTTCTACTTAAAGTAAGTACGCAACTAACCATTATTTTTATTATGCTCGCAAATATAAAAAAATTTATGTTTACAGTTTGAAAATGAAATTTTAAACGTAATGTATCGCATATGTTTTGTTTTTGAATTGTTAGTATTAGTGATGTAGACGATACAGACGCGTGACAAAAAGGGGGAGAATAAGATGAAGTGTGACAGGAGAAGAGGAGAATAATTGAATAAAAAGCGAAAAAGCATTGAAAAAAAGCGTGACAGAAGAAAGGGGAATAATTGAAATAATACTTTTAAAAAAAGTGTGACAAGCAAAAAGGAGAATAATTGTGAAAAAGTTAGAAAAAATATTGAAATAAAAGTGCGACAGAGGAAGAGAACAAGAATTGAAAAAAGAAATAAAAATTATTGAAAAAATATGTGTGGCATCATTTGCTGGCGGCCCCTCAAAACAAATTAGAACAATTTTTTTTAATTGGAAAAGTCTTATTTTCTAACAATGAATTGAGGCAGTAAGGAAAATATAGTACCTGAAAACAATTTATAAATTGACTTGGAAAGTCTTAATTTGTTTTATTCTGGTAACTTAAAAAGAATAGTCAAGAATGATTTACTTAAGTGATGCAAGATTACGGAAGTTTGTCTCCCATTAAAAATCTTCAAAGACTAAACTAAGTCGCTGTTAACCCGAGAGCTATTCATCTTAAATGTTTAAAGAAAAATAGTACTTTGCCGTCAAACATGAAAGGTTTTTCCGAATTTCTTGTGCAACACATTTTGTTAAGAAAAATTCTTGGGGAACAAAAAAAAAGAAACTATCCAAAGTAAGGATGTGCAATAGAATGACTGAAGTTTCAAAATAATGTTACAATCCATGACACGCGACATAACAAACAGACACAACGCAGAGAAGAAACTATGGACATATCAGACATGAGAGGACGAACATGAGAAAAAATTTTAAAACATGAAATGCTTTCTTTGTAATTTTTTATCCGTTTTTAACGGGTTTCTTTTTCATCACACTCTCTTCTCGTTAGTGGTCATGAAAAATGGCGATGCTAGGTAAAAGTCTAGCGTCCCAATTTCTTGTGTTAAAAATATTGTTCCAACTCCATTTTAGGTTTTTTAACTGTGAGGATGAAATGTTTCAGTCATAAAAAATGGGTGCTGCAATTTGAAAATTTCAAAATTTTGTCCCTGCAACTGTCAGAGCGACGCAATCGTTTCTAAAAACATTCCTGAGTGCATAGATCATAATACAAAAATTTTATTCTGTTCACTCTAGAGGTAGTCACTCATTTTCTCCACTAAGTCATGTGTCGGCAAAGTTATTTTTTTAACTACCNCGACCCCTACATAATTTTTCGAAATCTCCATCGACCCCCATAAAAGTAATTTTCTGTTACTTAAAATAAAACTCTATTAGATACAGAGTTTGTACATTTATTTTATGATTTTAAGCATTTATTGAAGCAATAGTACATTGTGTAACTTTAGTTTTATGAAAAATATATTAATTTTGAAATTTAAGTACTTAATACTCATTAAATAATAAGTAATTATGAATAAGTAGAAATAATAAGTAAAGTAACTAAAGATTTATTCNTTATCATAAGAGAATATGAGCTTCATGTATATAAGCTTCAAGATCTTATTATTAACTTTTTTTTTTATTAATTTACGCTTCAAAATTCTTAGTTTCGATCTTATTAAAGCTAAAATGAGTAAACTTTCCCCAAATAAAAAGAAAAATTTAGATAATTTATATTTCGCTATTAACTTTCAAAACCCTATTTTCGATAAGATCAAGTTTCATATTATTTTTGAAAATTTCAAAAATTTATAGGGAGGATTAATGTATCCGATTATGAATGTCACTGTGAGGAAGAGAAACATTTTGATTTTGTTGATAAACATCATAAACATATTATTACTGGTAATTTAAATATTATAGAAAACTTAGAACTTAGGAATTTAATGGTAAAAGGCACCAAATTTAGACCCATGTACCATATATCAATTCTAAAATGCTTTCTTAATGATCTCAATACTTTTTGATTAAAGATATAAAATAGATTTTCTTAACCCATAGGTATTTTAACAGAATGGAAATGGGATGTTCATTATTACTTTAAAAACTTTTTTTTCAATAAAAAGGAAAAATTAAATTACAGTAACAATTCAACAAATTTTTCTTAATTTGTTCAATCAATTAAGCAACTACAAAAAAATTTTGTAATGACCCCCATAGACAAAGCTAATAATAAATAGGCAATCTTCTGTAAAAAATTCTATGTTGAACCTTTAAATAAGGAGTTAAAAAAATATTAAAAATTTTAAGATTAGTAATTTAAATAATAATATTGTTATTAAAAAATGTTTAGTTTTATATAAGAGGTTAAAAATTAAAATAAGCCATTACAATTATTTTTTTTAAGTAGTTTAAAGGACAGATGCCTTTTTTGCATACAGCGATTCCTTTGTGATTTTATCTTATACAATTTCATTTAATTTTCAGCGGGTAGATTTGACTTATTTTTCATTTCCACCTAAGCAGTGAAGGGAAAATAACCATTGAAGAAAAATGTTAAGCAGTAACCACCCATATGCTTTTCAGAATTCCAAAATAAAAGTTTGTCAATTTCATTCTATTATTTAAATTCCTTCGTTAAATTTGTGTATTTTAGTTCACTAAACAATTTTTTAAATGCATGCTTTGCAATATTTTTTTAAATTCTCAAAACCTGTCGAATTTTAATCAGGTAAAGACAAATATTTACTTAACTATGTCTTACTAACACAACTTGTAGCGAGAAACAGAATTTTCCGGGAAGCAACCACACAAAAACAAAATCTCTTGGAACAGAATCTTTTATGTACACAATTTCTCGTGAGGGACAAAATCTTATTTCACCAAATTCTGACGGGGTACCCAGCCTCACTTTCGATTGGCAGAATGCGTATAAGAAATCTCACTGAACACAATTTCACATAGACAAAACATCGCAGAATAGGACTTCAGATATTCAAAATTTCCCATGGTATAAAAATATCGCATTACAAAACGTAGAATCGGCATAATCTCACGTAGTCCAAATATCGCGGAACATAACTTTGCAAAATTTCGCAGAATAGAACCTCGACTTAGTAGAATTTCACTTTATCGAAATTTCGAGACGCAGAATCTCGGATCTACATAGTCCCGCAGTGGACTGATCGTTAAGACACGGTTCCCAGCAGATCACCGAAGTCAAGCATCATTGGCTGCGGTCAGTATGCTGGTGGGTGACCACTTGGATCAGTCTGCGTAGGTACCGAGGGTGTGCGGTATTGGTCCTCGTTAAACTGTTCTACCGTAAAGTGCTCGACTTCTCGTGCAAGTCGTCGGGCTTCCGAAGAGGGGGTGCCATCCCCTCTGTAGAGGATCAAAATTGTGATGGCATGTCTTTGGATCATCCTTAGGGATGTTTCCCAGACCGTCACCAATAGCCCATTGTGCAGCTCTAGTGCGACGTGTATTAACTACAACAACTTGGATCGACAGAACACCGCATGGCAAAACATCGCAGAATGAAATCTCAGCTAGACAGACTCTTACGTGGGCAAAGTTTTACGGAACAGTCTTGGATAGACAGAATTTCGCATGGTCAAAACAAAATGTCATGAGGAAGAACCTCAGATCTACCGAACAGAGCATACAATACTTTGCAGAATAGAACCTCAGCTAGACAGACTCTTCGGAGATCAAAATTTCACGCGTATGGGCAAAACATCGCAGAAAAAAATCTCAGCTAGATAGACTCTTACGTGGTCAAAGTTTTACGGAACAGTCTTGGATAGACAGAATTTCGCATGGTCAAAACAAAATGTCATGGGGAAGAACCTCAGATCTGCAGAACAGAGCAAATACAAAACATCGCAGAACAAAGCCTCGTTTAGACAGACTCTCACATGATCAAATTTTGACGGTACAAGGTCTTATAGACAAAATTTTGCTTGATCAAATTGTCGTGGAGCAGATTCTCGGATCTACAGAACAGAGCATGGACAAAGCATCGAAGAATAGAACCGCGTCTTGACAGACTCTCACGTGGTCTTAAGTCTGTCCAAGGCTTAAGTCACGTGGAACAAAGCCTTGGACAGACAGAATCAAGCACTCTTACTCTGAACCTCAGATCAACAGAACCTCACGTGGTCGAAATCTGGAGCAACAGAACCTCAGATTTGCGAGTGGACAAAAACACCGTTTAGACAAGTTCACACATCTCGCCATGTCAACATCGTGATTCTGTCATGCAAATTTTTCCTAAGAAAGTGGGTGATCTGCTATTGTTTGACACTCTTTAATGGTGAATATCCACTCTTGAAGAAAAGTAGAATTGAAAATATCCCTTTTTCGTCCCGAAGTTAATCAGAGCGAAAACAAACTCTTTTCATTCACGGCGGATGAGGAGAGAAACAATGTCATCCTTTTTACTCTTCTTTTATTTATAGCCTCCCCACACACTCTTTTGTTTTTTTTATTTGCTTTTATAACTTCTGTACTTTATCTTTTGTTGGAAAACTGGTAATGAACGAGGTCTTACAGAAATAAAGTACTAAAGCCCCCCTCTCTCTTTTTCTTTTAATAATTTTACACTTATTTGATGATTTGTTTTTACTTATAATCGCAATCTGAATCTTGTAGATTCACGCACCATCATAAACTCTCATTTTTTATTACCTGAAAATGAAGAAGACACGTATTATTATTTCGGAACTGAATAGCGCTGTTATTACTTTCGTTTTTTAAACATTCTTTGGTAAACGTATAATTTAAAACAAATGATGCAGTTTGTATATATCCTAATGTAAAATTTCGATGACAATATTGAAGAGCTAAGTTGATAAAGTGCTTAAATAACATTTTAGTGCGTTTAAGTTCATTAGCTTTAATACGATCACTAGAGGAAAAAATATGTCTTGCTTATGTTTCTTATCATTAAACTTCCAATCGTCGTCCCTAACAGTCATTTAAGTTATTTACACCTTCTCTCGCACTCTTAAAGTTTAAATGTGCTTCCAAATGACAGCTTTTTCTAACGTTCTTCGTCGACTGAAGCTAAGTGCACTTGAAGCCTTCATTCACTCCAAAAATAAGGACTGTCACTCACTATCTTCATCCTCAAATGTATTTGAATTTAGAATACGTATAAAAATTAATGAATATTGTATTGATAGTTAAATATGACTTTTTTCGAAATATCTCATTTTATTTTTCAAAAATGTCACTTAAGTTCATTCAGTGACTCGTCTTTTCTATGTTGACATTTTGAAACAAATAATGTTGTACAGTGCGAAAAAAACGGATCCCCTTGAATAACTTTTGAGCTAATGATAGGATCTTCACCTTCTAGGACTCAATCTTAATGGCTCGAGGGGGTGACCTCAAATATGTCAATTAATAAGTACAGACTATATTTTAAGTTACGAAATCTAATACAAAAACGTACTTTCTCTGAATAAACATACCTTCTTTGCGACCAATTCGAATTTCTAATCCCCGAAATATAAGGGGTATCCGCAATCTGCGAAATAGGGTCCCAATAGTTTGGTCAGGAAAGCAATCCAAAGTTTTGACCCCTTAATGTTAATTTTACCTTTTTGAATATTTCACTATATTTCGAGAATTTTTTAAGCGAATTGAAAAATTTTTGCACACAATTATTAAATTCGTTTATCCAAAGATAATTCTACGTAAGAAATAACTTTTAGTAAAGATTTATTATTATTTTATTTATGAATAGTTAAGAAAATTTTGAATAGTAATATATACAATTATTTAAACTATTTTAAAGAATGCAATTTTACATGGGAACATACAAAATTTGATCAAAATCGGTGGAATAGTTCCTGAGAATTTGAATTTCAAAAAAAGTCAGGTATTTACAATTTGATTTCTGAGGAGCTGATTTCGCTCAATTTTTATATTTTACCATGTAAAATTACATACTTTAAAATTATGTAAAATTTGTATAGTAACTTTATATCATATACATAGCTTTATATCATATTATAGTTAAAATTGGAAGAATTTCTTTTATCCCTCTTTAGCTTTTTATAATATTAAAAATTTATATATATATATATATATATATATATATACCGAAGAGCCATTACATTATGACCACCCTGCTAATAACATGTAGGACCACCTTTAGCCCTCAAAACAGCTAGAACCCGCCGTGGCATTGATTCCACAAGGTGCCGATAGGTAGTCTGAGGTGTCTGGTACCAAGCGCTCATCAACTGTTCCTGCAATTCCCTCACATTGCGAGGGGGTAGCTTGGCAGCACGAACTTGGTTTTCCAAGCAGGAACACAAATGCTCTATTGGATTAGGGTCAGGTAAATTTGGGGGCCAAGACATGACTTGAAAGTCACTGGAATGTTCCTCGAACCATTCCATGACGATTCGAACCTTATGTCATGGTGCATTATCCTGTTGGTAAACACCATCCCCCACTGGAAAAACTGTTGCCATGAATGGGTGAACCTGGTCTGCAACTATGTTCAAGTAGCTTACAGACGTCAGGGATTGTTCTATGAGGATTATGGGTCCTAATGTGCCCCATGAAAACATTGTTCCTGGGCGAGAAACCATGAAAATCTGGGCGAGCCCATTGTTATAGATGGAGGGTGGTCATAATGTAACGGCTCTTCGGTGTATATATATATATATATAACACAGATGTAATGATGACTTATATCTGACAACATCTAATGTCTTTCAACCTCTAATTTTTTTCATTACATTGATTTTATTTTTTCCTTTATTAAACACCAAATCAAGTGAGAGCTTATAAAATGAAGGTCCAACGAGAGATAAATTTTTTACTGCAATGGATAAGTTGTCATTATTTAAGGTAAAAAAATGACACAATTTACACTGAAAGTGCTTAATACTGTAATAACTTTCAAATTAATTAGAATTTCGAGAGAAAAAACTCTCGTTAAGTTTATAAATTTTCAGCACGTCAAATTTTAATTCTGTAATAGCATTTCTAGGGACTACGGAGTGATCAACATGGTATTTTTTACTACAAGTTTAACAGTTCTTAAATTCTCTAGGTAGTTTTCGAATGTATATTTATTCCATTGTATTCTCTGGACATTTTTTCTCCACATCCTCCTAATTTCAATTTTCTAAATTTTATAATTTTTTTCACAAGAAATTAAAATGTCGCATGAAGTTTAATCACAGAGATTGTGCGAATTCACTTTATTTTGTTGTTATTTTAAAACAGCACCCACATAAAATAAGTTACTTTAACTCATTAGAAATAAATCAGTAATGGTAAAAACTTTTTCATTTTAAAGACACAGCATAAAACCTCCTTTTTTTCTGGCACTATGCCTTTCGAATGAGTGTTTTGAAGGTCAATTTTTTTCTCTTTTTTTGCATCGCTTCTTAACGGGGGAAATGTTCACTTTTATTTTTATTTGTTTGTTCCCAAATGTTTTATTTTAGATAGGGTGTGTGACTGCCGGGTTGAAAGACGAAGAGTTGATGTTGAATAGAACGGTGTTTTACCTCTGCACGCTATAAGAAAAAAAAAACAGTCTTGCCCCCTCTCCCAAAAAGTTCTAAAAAGAAAAATGAGATTATTAGAGGAGGGGTAATGTGGAACACTATTTACTTTAAGGGATGAAAAAACTTGTCTTTTCAAAAAATGACTGAGTTTAAATGATCCGTAGTAGAATCTATGTCTTATAAATCGCCTAACGCAGTGTTCCCCAACCCCGGTCCGCGGACCGGTACCGGTCCGTGGATTAAATGATACCGGGCAGCCCATTTCATTGAAACTGAATTTAAATTCCTAGGTGTATACCCCAAATTAAAAATATTTGCGTTCCATTAAAATTTTATTTATTTAAAAAAAAGGGGGGGGGCTCCGAAGATAGTGACGTAAATTTTTCAATGTTTTAAAAAGTAAAATAAAAAAAAGAAAAGAAAACCACCACAACTATTTTCTTTTTCAAATAGATTTAATTTAAAAAAAATCAATCATCATAACTGTAAATATCATAAATAAAACACGAAAGCGAGGAGCGAAATATACATTGGAACTAATGAAGAACTTCGTCTTCTCTCTCTCTAATTGATTTAACGTTCTAGTAAGTTAAAATGTTAAATCACTTTATATGTATTTTTTGGTGTAACTGTATTTTATTTTAAAGGCATGTTTAAATACAATTGAATTAAAATTAATAATTAAAAATAACCCAAACTATAAACAATCAACGCCCCCCCCCCCATCCAGCAGGCCGTGGCAAAAATATCAAACATTGACAGGTCCGCGGAAATAAAAAGGTTGGGAAACACTGGCTTAACGTGTTCCGAAAGCGATTGAAATTTCCTTTTCTGGTGTTGGCAAAAAAAGAACTCAAACTATGAACCGGACAGAACTGAAATATTTAAAGTGAACTGTTCGTACAAACCATAAATATGTGAACTAACTTTGCTGTATTTTTTGTTTTAATAAAGGTTATCCATTTAAACAGATTGTATAATAATTTAGAGCTATATTTTATTGTTTATAATCCTGGATAATTGGGACAGAAAGGGAATCGTTTTGTGCAAAAGATAAAAAAAAAAATCGAAGGAGATGAATCAAAAATACAACCGGAAAAAAAAATATTGGTAATAAAAATAGGTCTTCCTTTGGCGAGATTTTTTAATTCTGTTGTCTCCAAATACCAAAATATACAGTTGTACATCTTGGTACAATGAATGACATTACTCATCAGTTTAATCAATATTAACATTCATTGATTTACATATTCTTTAATTCTGTTGTCTCCATATACCAAAATATACAGTTGTACATCTTGGTACAATGAATGACAATACTCATCAATTTAATCTATATTAACATTCATTGATTTACATAGACGTGAAATTGATTGACATATTCTTTAATTCTGTTGTCTCCAAATACCAAAATATACAGTTGTACATCTTGGTAGAATGAATGACATTACTCATCAGTTTAATCTATATTAACATTCATTGATTTACATAGACGTGAAATTGATTGACATATTCTTTAATTCTGTTGTCTCCAAGTACCAAAATATACAATTGGGTAAATTTTAGAAATAGCCAATTAATATGATACTTACAACAAATGACGTTACTCGTCGATTTAATATAAATTATTAATAATCAATAATTTACTGAGGCGTATCATTTGTTTACATATTCTTTAATTCTGTTGTCTCCAAATACGAAAATATGCAATTAGGTAAGATTCAGAAAAAAACAATCATTATGCTACTTACAACAAATGACGTTACTCGTCGATTTAATATAAATTATTAACAATCAATGATTTACAGAGGCGTATCATTTGTTTACATATTGCAAATTTCAAATTTGTTTATATATTGCATGTTGCAAATTTCTCCCAATACTTGATCCAGGAGTTCCCTTTTCTTCTGGAGATTGGGTACAAAATTACAAGGCTACGTAGTTGAACATTAGTAGTCGTAAACCCAAAATTGGGTCGGCTTTTCAACGACGGCTGTAAAATAAAATAAAACAACAGAGATCACATATTAATATACTATTTTTGTATTATCAAATCTTGCATTATGGAGATTAGTTGTTTCAAAAACTTAAATTTATCTCTTTATGCAGTCAATTTTAAATTATTTTAATCCAATTAACAATTGAATAATCACAACATTTTTAAAATACTGACCTAAGGGTTCCTTCACAAACCAATATATTTTTAAATGACACTGATTAGTGACACTTATATCAAAAAATTATATTCTGATTTTAAAAAAAAAACTAATTTACAATTTTAAACAATATATCACATTTTCAAATAGGCTCTTCATAAGAATTGATTACATTTCTGTGTTCAAAAACTATTTCGAACATAAAAATAATTAGTTAAATATTTTATTTGATATATAATTATTTTGAATTGTGTTTTTTTTTCTCATTAAATTTTAATGTGTAGTTTCAAAAAAATATTTATGAAGTTTTAAATGACTGCTCAAAGTTCAGCTTTTTTTTACCCCAAAATTTCTGTGGCATGTCTCAGTTATAACATACTAATCAACCACCAAGGTATATAACCTCAGTTTTCTTTCATTATAAATCAGAATTCCACAATACTTGATTATGTTTATCATTTTATTAACATTGAGTAAGTAATGGGTAATAACATTTAGATTTAACGTGGTATAATCGTGTTCGATTCTCGTGTCATTGAACATTTCACTTTCAAACTTTATTGCATTGAAACCAAAACTTATATGGGCTTTTGCGAGATAAAATGTATTTTTCCAAAAAAAAATTTTTTTTTAACGTACTTACTCATTTTCCTAATTTATAATCTGAGAATATAAAAGAGAACACGTGCATAGAATCCTGACCTACAGCATTTTGGATCTATGAATTTTTCTGATCATAATTGATTATTATTCGCAATTGTTCCTTATTTTTCTTGTTGTTGTTGTGGGAGACCTGTCAGTAAGGGCCTTTGCCCATTCATTTTAAAATGTTACGTTAAGGTGGAATGCATTATGGTATTCAATATAGTTTTGTTCGTGTAAAAAACTATCCAACTTTGATTAGTATTCTAGTAATTTTTTATGTAGTAAAATATCAGATTCATCTTAAATTGCTGATTTATGGGTTGGTTTGAAAATAATTGAAATTTTTTGAAAAAATGACGTCACTGCAGCAGAAGAAGGATCCTATTGGTCATAAAAAAATTTCTTCGGTAGATTTTCATATTCAAATAATTTATTGAAATTGCCATAGTGCTCTTTATCGAAGAAATGTTCATTAATTTTTGAAAAATGGTGATGGAAGAAATCAATTTTTTTGGTCTTTATTGATATTTATGCTTAAAATCTTTTGGTACATTACTGTGAAACCTAGTTCGTGTATCAAAATAACACATACATGTAATATAATTATTATATAATGCAATGTAATTACTATAATTATGTACTTTTAAAAAAAGTGGTTTCAGTTGCAAGGAAAAATCATTCCTAGATAAAAATATAATTGAAGATCGCGCAGCATTTCTTACAGATACATTGCTTATGTCTTTTTATAAGTAAATCTTGTACCTAAATATTATTGGTCACCGTGAAGCCCTACGGAGAGCACCAGTCTGGACAATAATAATCCAAAGCGTGTTGCATCTCGCAGTAGACTGATCGTAAAGTCACAGATCCCAGAAGAACACCGAAGTCAAGCATCACTGACTGCGGTCAGTAAGGGGTGGGTGACCATTTTGATCAGTCTGCGTAGGGACCGAGGGTGTGCTGTATCGGTCCTCGTTAAACTGTTCTACCGCAAAAGTGCTCTACTTCGCAAGCAGGTCGTCGGGCTAAAAAAGCTGGGGAACCATCCCCTCTGCAGAGGATCAAAATTGTCTTCGGATCATCCTCAGGGATGTTTCCAGACAATCGCCAATAGTTCATAGTGCAGCTCTAGTGCGACGTAAACAAAGTACCCACCCACCAAAACGTGTTGCAGAATGTTGAAAATATTTTTCATCACTAAACATGGCAAGCAACGCAATTGATTTGCAATTCTGAAGAAGAAAGGGCTTACGTGAGAATTCTTTTAAATCTGCCAGGAAACATACTGATAATTATTTTGAATATGTCTGTATTTTTTTATTAAAATTTAAATATTTGTTTTCAATTTAAATGAAGAATTAGTTAATTTGGATACCCTTTAATATTTTTTTCAAAACTTTTTTGTTTTTGTCCACACTAGCTCCATACCGAGGGGCTAGTGTACCAATTATTTAATCTCAGTGGCGTACATAGAATTAGATACACCCTCTGAAAGATTTATAAATGCATTCAATTTTACACATTTTAAGAGATTTTAAAAAATTCTCTTAATGTGGCATACTAGAAGTTATACTTCTAAAACATGTAATAAGCTTATTCATTAAAAAAGTAATATCTTCTATTCTTAAAAACGAACAAAAATAGTCTAAAGTCAAACATGCAAAATAATTAAAAACTTACTTTTCCACCCAAAAAAAAACTGTTAAGTGCTTCTTAATTTGCATATAAACAATCTAGTGTTTTGTCTTCTAACTACTTATGAAAGTGTAACACAGTTTTGCCAATCTGCCAACATTTACAGAGAATTTTGAGTGATAAATAACAGAAATATTCCATTTGCATACACTAGTCCCATATCTGTCAGCCCTTTCTTTCCTATATAATAGCTGTGGTACAAAAGCATAAATGCTCAAGAAATAAATAACTAAAATTAAAGTTGAAGTCGCGAAAAAAAAGCATTTTTTCAGGAGATATTTATTGTTTTTCTAGTGGTATTTAAAATAAATTTGAAACTTTATGACGTATATTATAATAAAATTCCATTATTTAAAAAAAATGACATTGTCACTAGTTCTGAAAAAGTGACGAATTATGACATTCATGTGTCATTTTTCGATGTATAATCATAGTCTTCAAAATCCTCGTAATATCCTTCAGATAAAATCCTTTCTTTTATCTGAAGGATATTTGATTTTACACATTAATTTAGCATATAAAATTTCTTTATTTGAACAGAGAAGTCTGATATTTTAAGGAGGGACCTGTTATTTATATTTAGCCATTCATATTAGCGGTTTAGCCATTTCTGGCTCTTGCGCCCGAAAATACTAACTAACAAAAATAAAGATAAAAGTAGATAGAAACATCTAGGAGAAAAATATAGATATGTTTAAAGATATATTTAGAGATGTTTAGGTATAGATAGTTTTACTTATTTTTATGTCCGTTTTTTTTTCCGCTGAAATGACTAAAAATACAAACAAAAACACAGTAGCTGTGTGTAAAAAATGTAAGAGTCAGCATCATAGATTCGAGAATCAGCTGTCCAAAAGTCTTATCTAGCCAAAATCCATGTCTATTAAAATCTATACAACTCTACATCTACCTCTTGTCTAAACATTTGAGTTATCAAAGTTTAATAATTGGCTCAAAATTCCGTTTATCCGCCACAATGAAAAGTTTGAGAAGGGGAAAAAAAACTCGCAAATGTTGTATTAAAAAAAAATCCCCGAGTCCCATAAGATGAATCAGAGAAAGAAAGAAAGCCACAATCTCTAATGGATGGATCGCCAGGTCTGGATCTATTTCTGGATCATTCTCCGATCCTCTCTCTGAATCAGATGCTACACTACCTCTTCCCTGAAGCAATTCCAGACGATGAGATGAGGATGCTGGAGAGGAGATCTCCTCTCCCTGCTCCTTAAGCTTCTATTCCATTCCCCTTGTGTTCCACATTCTTGCAGATGCTCAATGGTGAAACATACACACACTTTGTCTTTTGTTGTTCTGCTCATCCACGTGTTTCTATCACCAGCGATCGACCAACGAGTGTGATTCACCGATTTAGAGTTCGAATCAGTGTTGATTTTTAGAGAGATTTGTGCCGTACCAATCATACATGAAAATATTAACTCCAAACAACAGTTTTACTTCCTTCATTGTATTTCTAAATAAGAAATATTTATCAATTTAGAGTTTGGATCGGTGTCGTTCTTAGAAAGATTTGTATCGTGCAATTCAAAACTCATAATTCATCAACTTGTACACGCTTGATTGTATTTCTAAACAAGAGACATTTATCAATTTAGTGATTGAATTAGTGTCATTCTTAGAATACTTTGTGTTTTGTGCCAACCACTAATTCTACATTAAAGAGCTCCGATCTATAGCTAATCAACTTGTACAGGCTTGATTGTATTCCTGAATAAGCTCTTTTTGTCCATTTAGAGTTTGGATCAATATCATAAGTTTTATGTTCTTTGCTACATGAAACATATGAAATATAAACTTTAATTCATCAAAGTAACTAGTTTGTGTTTGATTGCATTTCGGAACAAGCAACGTTTGACTACACAGTACTGCGTCTAAACAATAATTTTGTTTCACTTATTTCATCCCTCCCCGCCAATCACTAAGAAATAATCCGAGATCGCTTCTATAGTTTTAAAAGTTCTCAATAATACTTGGTAGTTGTTTTTAATTTAAAGAATGTATGAATGTTTATATCTATGAAGCTTTGTTTACGGCTATTTTAATTTCATCGCAATTTTGACAATTACGAAAAAAAAAAGTCAACCTAACCGCAGTGAATGGAATTTCTGTCATTTGTTTTGACAATTTAAAAAGAAACCTGATAATTTTGTTTGACGGAAACGGAAGTGGTACTGGACTATATGGAAGACACAACTCAATTCAAACAGCCGATGGTGGTCTTCAAAACGTGGTTTTGTGTTTTGTGATTAACTTATGTTACAATGATCTTACCTGTTAGGCGTGGAATCTATTTTTTATTATGTGTTGCGATCATATTTTTTGTTCTATCACTCTAATTTTACCGTCTTTTTACTGTGAAATATCGTCTTGATCATGTTCAGAATCATGTCGTAAAAAAAACGTTGTAAACATTCCCATTAAGTGGACCAAAATTCGAATATCGGACCTTTACTTTTTGGTTTTTTTCATTCACAACTTTATCTGTGACTTATTGATGACTAAACCATCTAATGCGAGATTGTGACTTGTCGGCCATGTTGGACTGTGAAGACGGCGAAAAAGAAGTGAACTCCAATTGCAAACATTGCGAAGGTGGGATTTAAATTCTTTTTTGCACAATATTCTTACTATATTTATTCTATTTATATCATATGTTGTAAAACCAGCCTAGTGGTTTTAAGAAATTTTACACACAAGAAAAAAAAAAGTTAACATAAAAAATAATTTGAAATATGAATTTATTTTAATATTTTTGATATTTTTCAAAAAGAAAAACCACTCTTTATTTTTGTTACAATTTTTTATGAACATTTTGTTCCCATTTTTGGATACAAAACACCCTAGGGCGCAGTGCGGAAAATATTTGGCACCGCGTTTTCGCATTATTGTTCAATTTCATATTATAATTCTGTGTTAATCGAAATATAAATTTAAGGAAACAAGTTTCATAAATAATTATTTAATCTTTTCTTAAATTTAAGCAAAATAGAAAAAAAAGATACTGCCATAGAAGGAAATCAAAAGTTTTAGAAACTAAAGGAAAAATTAATAATAAAAATAAATACATTTTCGAACTTTAAAAAGTGATGATTGTAAACAATTAATATTTTTATCATTTTCTCGTTTTAATAAAATAAATTTACAAAATGTTACGTTCAATATTTCTTACAAAAGAATTGCTTTGTACATTTTTTTTTTGCAGAATGCAATTTTATGCAGATACTTAAATGCAGATTTTTATGCAATTATATAAACAGCATTCCATCATGATTGTTTATAATATTTATACTTTTAATTTTATTATCAAAACTGAAATCAAGAATCTACGGATCACCGATTGAAATTTAAGTTAAGAAAAAAACATTATTCAAATCTAACTATTGATGCATGCAAAACGAGTCAAATCCGAATCGAATTCTGTTTGAATCGTCTGTGGAAATAAATAGAAATTTAAAGCGATTTTTAGAAATTTCAATCAAACTGGTTTTTATATTTTCAGCATCGCTTTCTTAACTTGTGACTCATAAGTTTCTCATAGCAAATTTTTCTTTTCCTCGATTAAATATTTATTTGCAACCCCCTTTCTGAAAATACATTCTTGAATTCATTTTTGCCAAGGATTACAAAGAAAATCTATTAAGGAGGGGGGGGCTGGCATATATATATATATATTCACGCTACGTTAAAATTAGTTCTATGTCTCTTTAAACTTAAAACTTTCTAAGTTTTGAAAAATCACTAGTATTGAACCAAAATGTTTTATTAGTTGAGTTTTAATTCACAAAAAAATTATATTAAATAACTTTGTTCCGAACAAAAAATCTTCTAACAAAAATATAACATTGTTTAGAGCTGAGTTTCGATAACAATAGTTATAAGAAATCGAGAATAATTATTGCAAAATTAGAATTATAAAAATTTCTATAACAATAATTATGATCTTTATAATTATTATTATAATTATAAAAATCATATTTGTATTAATTTTTTACAATCTTATAAACGAAACAATAGCTGTCCGAAACAATTGCATACCAATAACAATCCGTCGATTTGACCTTGGATTTAATTGAAATTTTTAAGCTCTAAATTATTTTAAAACTAGATAGCCCTGTCCTCGGGCTGCTGCCCAAAATGTGCTAGCTTTCTCAAGCCTTGAAACTGCTTTCGCAATTACTTGAGAAATTCTTCAAAATGAGAGTTCTCTTTAACAGCTGGTTGAATATTTATATATTTTAATCTAGATTTGTACGTCTTAGCCTTGTGCGTTACTCCTTTTTTTAAAGAAGTAACAAAAAATACAGAACAAATGCATCCTACGAAACTTTTGAGTTACAAACATTTTATTCATTTTTTATCCATTACAATGCTAGTTGCAAATTGACATTATACATAATAACATAAAGACAATAACATAATTTTTTCATAAATAATTTGTAGACTTTCCCTATGTACACAATTATAATGTTCACTATTTGGAGACAACAGATTTAGGTCCTTTCTTCGAACATAAATTCGTAGAATGTACAGTGCTCAAAGTAAAAAACNCGATATTTTTGTTTTGCACACAACTATAAATATTATATCCTACGATAACAAAATATAAATTTTTATTATATAAATATGACTTATTTATTGTTTTTCATTATTTTATTTAATAATGGTCGAAACAATTTTGATTTTTTAGGTGTACAATTTTTTTACATCATTTTAAAGAATGTAATTTTAATGGAGAAAAATACAAAATTTGAACGAAATCGGTATAGTTCCTGAGAAATCCCGTATTTTTAAATTTTGATTTCTCAGAAACTATTTGACCAATTTCGCTCAAAATTTGTAGTTCACTTTTCATCCTTTAAAAAAATGTATACCTTCAAATTCTTTCAAAATTCTTTCGACTATAATGTAAAAAAAATAAAAATCAATAAATATTTACTTAAAGTTATATTTCGAATGGAATTACCTTTGGATAAATGAATTTTATAATCGTGTGCAAAAATTTTTCAATTCGCTTAAGTTTACGAGAAATGGCGAAATGTGAAATTAATATTAAGGGTTCTTAGCTTTGGATCGTTCTCCTGACCAAATTATTGGGTCCATATATCAAAGATTGCGGCTACCCCTATATTTTAAGAGTCAGATATCCAAATACGTCGAAAAGGAGGTATGTTTATTCAGAGAAAGTACGTTTTTGTGCCTGATTTCTTATTTTGAAATATCGTCTACACTAATTACGTAGCATATTTCAGGTTACCTCCTCAAACGTTAAAGATTAAGTCCCTGAATATGAAAATCCGATCATTAGATCAAAAGTTATTCAGTGGGGTCCGTTTTTTTATTTTGCGCATTGTACAAAAACCAGAAAAAAGGCTGAGAGACTACAAAATAATATAGGTATAATTGGCAAAATAATTTAGGGTTAAATTAATTTAGGGATGGAAAAATTAGGATTACTTTGGAAAATTTTTTCAAGACAATGAAATAACTAAAGCAACAGAAAAAGTCTTTTATCACTTAAAAAAAACTAGTAAACAAGTAAACAGAAAAAATTTTATTTTTCAGATTGCTTTCAATTTTTACTTTCTTACTACATTTTAATAATTTTAAGTTTAATATTTAATACATAAAAGGTGAGTAGATGAAGGTTTTAAGGGATATTTACGTTAAGCACAGTATATTTAAAGTTTTTATGTTGGTAATAAAATTAAATCTGCATTTTTTTATTTTATTTCTTGCTTGCCAAAAGAGAATCGTCGACAAATGAACCTTCACCCACTCCTAAAACATTTAATGATTGCCTCTTATTACCTTTATCCACTGAAATGATTCCCCTCATCAATGTAATGATTTGTAACAGAAATTGACAAAAGAATGTTGGAACCTTTTCCCCTTCAAATGGCATTTTTATAGTATTTATAATTTTTACTAGCAATTTTAATAAAAAATTGAACCATTTTTAAATTTCAATTAACTAATAGGTTGTTGTAAAATTTTAAATTCGCATAAAATTACATCGCTGATTTATAATTGGTATTCTTTCATTTTTATATATTGCTTACTCTGTACCATTATTATATTTTTATAACTATATTTTTAATTAATTACGATGTGGAGTTTAATTAGCATACATCCATTTTCTTATTCAATAAACGTCTTTCTTTTAAGTAATTATAAGATAGTCTTCTATAGTTATAAGCTTAGTATTTAATTTGTTTGGGCAATTCAATTAACATTTATACTATTAATTATGTGATGAATATTTTTCAGTCAACCAAGACAAACAATTCTCTTCTATAGATTATGATTGATATTTAATTTAATTAATTATGATATACAGTTTCATTACATATTATCCACTTTCCTGTTCCATAAACATCTTCCTTTTAAATAATTATAACATAGTTTTCAATCGATATAAGCTTAGCATTTAATATTAAATAATCATAACGTGCATTTAAGTTTACATTTATAATATTTTCTATTTTCCTTTCAATAAGATGAAAGAGAGATGGTTCTCAATAGTTATATGATTCATATTTAATTTAATTAATTACGATATACAATTTTCTTAGCTATTATCCAGTTTTCTATTAACCTCTTCCATTCTTATAAATCAGTGGTTACCAACTGACGGCCTTTTTTTGTGGCCCGCGAACTAAAATATATAAGTTGTTGTTTTTTTGTGGACAATTTTCGTAAAAAATCTATATGGGTTTTAAATACTTTCGTTTAAAAAAACATAATTTCTTCGTTTCTGTGAAATTTATCATACCAACGATGCAAAAAAAAAAATTTTCTCAGGTTTTGCATCCAAGAAAATATTTATTCAAATACANAAAAAACGTCTTCCTTTTGAGTAATTATACGATAGTCTTCTATAGATGTAAGCTTAGTATTTAATTTGTTTGGGCAATTCAATTAACATTTATACTATTAATTATTCGATGAATATTTTTCATTCAACCAAGACAAACAATTCTCTTCTATAGATTATGATTGATATTTAGTTTAATTAATTGTGATATGCAGTTTCATTTCATATTATCCACTTTCCTGTTCCATAAACATCTTCCTTTTAAATAATTATAACGTAGTTTTCAATCGATGTAAGTTTAGCATTTAATTTTAAATAATCATAAGGTGCATTTAAGTTTACATTTGTAATATTTTCTATTCTCCTTTCAATAAGATAAAAGAGAGATGATTTATATTTAATTTAAATTAAATATAAACTATTATTCATATTTAATTTAAATTATGACATACAATTTCCTTAGATAATACCCAGTTTTCTATTAACCTCTTCCATTCCTATAAATATACGATAGTCTTCAATAAATATGAAGAAAAGTTTCAGTCGGAAGAGAGCGTTTTGTTTTGGCATGTTGTGTGTGCATTGTTTAAAGTTTTTTCTTCCGGACAAAAACGGAAGTAAATTATTAGTATATTATAAATATACTGAGGAGCATTATTATAGAAGTGAGTGTGCCAAGGGCAAAAAGGGGAAAGAAGATGACTGCTTAACGTCATGTTGCACTCAGCCGCTCTGACGCCGGACAGCTGGCCACATAACGTCAGCATCCTAAATCCTAACATCCTTTGAAAGGGACTCAATCCAAATGAAAACAGGATGGAATAAAAACAAACCTAAGTTGCATCATTTTTGATAAACCATTTAAAATAAAAATTAATTCAATACATATTTAAAATATTACCCTTATTTAAATCGCGAATTCGTTTCATTAAGATAGTACTAAATAAAGTTTAAAAAAACGTGGAAAAAAAGCATATATAATGTCCTACTAACAGAAACGGACACTGTTGACCCTACCCCGAATTAGTATTGTTTCGGATCTGAAAAATGTGCTTCATTATAGAACGGAAACGATATGTTTGTTTGTATAAAAAAAAATTTATTGTTATTTTAACTTTATTTTACTTTATTATTATTTTACTTCAACTTAATTTTCCTTTATTATTATTTTACTTTAACTTAATTTTCCTTTATTATTATTTTACTTTAACTTTATTTTACTTTAACTTTATTTTACTTTATTATTATTTTACTTTAACTTTATTTTACTTTATTATTATTTTATTTTAACTTTGTGCTACTATAACTTTATTTAACTTTATTATTGAGCAACATTAACTTAATATTTCTTTTTCACGATATTAAAAAATCGTAAGTGCCGCCAATGTTTTTTTTTTAAACAAAAACTTATTTTTGTTTTAGATAAGTATATAGTATAACATTAGTTGATAATCTTGATTTTGATGTATTTTTCAATCGTTAGGATACGAATCTGAAACAAAGTTATTCTTTTAAAAAAATTAAGTTTCTGTAGATTTTATTGCCATCATATTTTCCAATTTTTCTTATTTACGCTAAAATGAAACTAATAAAATAAGAAGCGGGAAAAAAGCATTTTGCATTTCCATTCTTTATTTATGGTTCGTAACAAAATTGATCAACTCTTCGTCTATATCGAAGGCTTCAATGTGTAGATGGCCCCTTTATGGACAAGAGCAGAAGAATGGAAGATGGCGAGGAGCATCTCTTCATCCCAACCCTATCTTGTCCCTCTCCTCCTCATCTTCTTCGTTTTATGGATGATTATTAGCTTAGTCATGCTTTTCAATGCTTCTCTTAAGAATAAAAAAGATGCTGCACAGCTGTGTACCTGTGTCCTGTTTTATGATGAGAGGGCGAATCAAAACAAAAGGAGACTCTTCTTCAAAAGATGATTACTTAACACCGGGTAACTAAAACTTGAATTGTCGTAACTCAGAAAATAATCATTCCATCACTTATAGACTAAGAACAGAATTATTTTTATCTATCCTTTATTTATGCCGACTTAGCAGGGCTTAAAGGAAAATACGCTCAAAATATCAAATGTAGATAAGCATAAAATATTGCATTTGCAATCTTTGAAGAAATTATTGTGTCTAGGTTGCATCTCGAATCAGTCTGGGTAATATCAAAACTGGCAAAATTCAGTAGTCTATTCGATGAATGTTTTATTTAAGGATAAATCGTTTCTTTTAACGAGACTTGTTTCATTTCACGGTAATATCTCAAATTCTCAAAACTGGCAGAAATCGGTAGTCAATTATTGGAATGTTTATCTACTTTTCTTTTAGAAAGATTCGTTCAATTTTACTAGTATCTCAAACTATTAAAACTGGCAAAAGTCAGTAGTCTATTAGATGAATGTTTTATCTAAGGATAAATCTTTTCTTTTGAACAGATTTGTTCAATTTTAAGGTAATATATCAAATTCTCAAGTTCATTCATTAAGAAATCGTTTAAAATATCGTTATCTTAAAAACTGAAAAAACAATGTCAGTTAAAAAAATTCTTTTAAATATCGTTAACGCAAAAATTACTAAACAAATGTTTAAAAATAACGCTTTAGATAGTGTTATCGTCATAATTGAAAAATTGTTAGTTGAAAAATCGTTTTAAACATTGTCATTGCGATGTATTTCCCACCTTTACTATATGTACATCAGAACTGGATTTATTAACCATCACAGAGTGGATGATAAAGGATGCGTTCTTTCCCTCTCTCTAAAGTGTAAATAAAACAAACTAATTGGAAAAAGGACCTGGAAATTCAAAGCTGTGTTATCTGCAGAGCAAATCTTCTTTTTTTTCCTCACTCCACTGATACACTTGGCACACCTGACATTCTTCATCCACTTCCTGTGTTTGCGAAACATCTCTGTTTGCACGAGACAGAAAGGTATACGATTTTACTACTGGCAAAAGATTCCCGGCTGGGTGGCGACTCCCCACCCTAATAAGTCACCTTCAAAATAAGAGTCATACTTACTAATCCTGATGATTTAAAATACTTCCAAAATGTGAACCGTTTGCAGCAATAAATCCACTCTAAACGATGGTTCATTATATCCAAAATCCTTGAATTCATACAGACGAGGGATGTTTTTTTAAGTAAGGGTCGTTTGAAAATAAAAGCCAATTTTCAATGAAGCAAATTTATTTTTTGATTCTACATACGTTTCTCTTTTTTTTTTTTCAAAATCTGTTGCCAAGTTTGCTTAAACATGTATCACACCTTACACCTAGATATAGAATATCCTCTTTGTGGTAACTTGCCGCATGCTCCGATAGTCAAGAGGTCGCGACCGTTTTCACGTCATCGTTGTACTAGTTGACACCAACATGATGTTTGAAACATCGGAAAAGATAAAAAAAATCACTTAGCGCAAGGTCTGGGCTGTATGGAGGGGTGGTCCAAAACTTCCCAGCCAAAAGAGTGCAATAAAGCTCGGGACTGAGCTGTGGAGAGGACTAGCAAAATTTCCTGTCGGCATGCTTTGAAGTAAGAAGCTTTGTATAATTCACAAATCTGCCGGTGAATGTATGCAGCAGACAGGTTTTTGCCGACTAAAAACGTATCACTGACCTTACCTCATTCGCGGCGTACGGTTTGTTATACTTGAACATGCCAGGACACGACGCAGGCACTCGATGCGACGCACGCGTCACCTATTAGTGTAAGAACAAAACTGCCCTTGCTTAAAAAAACAGCCACATATTGTTGCAGTTGTACTTAGGAAATAGGTGGTTTTAACAGTACATTTGTTTTACATATAACTATCTAAATACGTAGAGATTCTTGTAGCGAATGTGTTCCTATGACGAATATTTTTTTCGAAACATTAAATAACATTCAAAATGTTCTCCATGAAGTGGTAACCTGTAACAACTTCTTTCAGACGTTTATCTTTACAAATTTAGTCATTTTTTAAATTTTTTTGTTGTGTATCGTTTTGATTATTGTCACTTTTGAAAAAAGTTGCACTTATTAAAATTTTTGTGAAACCAATTCGCTCTAAAATATATCTTGGTTTTGACATTTTTCGCATTATTTACAACCGATTTATCTTGGTTTTACATTTTCGCATTTTAATTAAATAGTCATAATTTTGAACTTTAACATGTACCGAAAAAATGTATAACATTCATTTAAATATCTGTAATAAGGTCGTTTTAGTCAATCCCTCATGTACTATTACTGACCAAATCTCTAATGCGGTGTGTTTGATCTGTATACTCCTGTAAAATAAAAAATTTCCATCGACTATAAAAACTCAGAATTTCAATAAAGTGCAATTATTGTTTGACGGTATGTTTCCTTAATATTACCAACGGAATAGCTAAATATTTTAGATTGCGGGGCGTAGGGGAGCTCGCTTCCCGAAACCAGTGACATGCCCACGTTGCACGCTGATTTGCGTAAACAATTAGCTTTCGTTCCCAAAGCTATCTCTTCCTCGCTTTTGAAGCAAGACTGAAAGTAAAACAGCAAAGAAAAAAAAGACTGGTAGCAAAAATATTTCATTTATAGTATATTTTTATGAGAAGTAAAAGGACTATTTTTAATTATAAACTATTCATCACTATTTAATTTATCTTGGGTAAAAAATAAAAAACAGTTCTATATACATGTTACTGTGAATGACTGAAATAGGGTGATAGTCGACTTCCACCGGTGAATGTTGACAATCACATAGTCGCTTTGGTAGTTGTCCGAAATATATACTAGGTCTAGTTAAGTGCCTCTTCCCGGTATGCCCTACATTGATGTTTTTTAAGATCAAGTGCCCAGTATGCATTTAACCGGTACTTCGAACACTGATGTTTCTCCTAATCTATTCTCAGCTGATATTAGAATATCGAATATCTAATATCTTTCTAGTAAGTTTTTCGCAGAATTTATAATAGGGCCATTTGTTTTGACGCGTATGCACCTCGATCCTCGAATTTAATTCCGTAACTTGTGTGAGCTTTTTAAAATTAAATTCCGCGATTTACTATTTAAGTACACACGATATTCAAATATAAGCCAGTATTTGTGAATACCGAAAAAATTAAGGTAAAGCTGGAAAACGTTTTAAAAGTTGTGATTTCGATGGGTATGGTGAATACCTGAAATTTGCTCCCTCCCCTGATGTAAACTTTAGCCCACCACCCCTATCGTGAATTTGTTGGGGAGGAGAAGAAATCAGAAAGAACTTTTATCTAGATAAGTAAGTGCCTTGTTTTTCTGCGTATTTTCTTACGTCGAAACGAATGACACAAAAATTAAGTCAATAAAACGAATAATTTAGAAGTTATAAGGAATTTAGTAAGTATAAAGAATAGAAAGTTCAATTTTTTAATTATATCTAAGTAAGAATCTGAAACTCTTATCTAGACAAGTGATTTATTACTTTTCTATGTATTTTATTTTATAATGGATTGATTTAGAACAAACAAAAATCTATAGGATTAATAGTTTAAATGTTATTAATGTATCCGTTTAAGTCCATCTAATAAGGTAAAAGCTATATTAAGTTATTAAATCCAGTTTTTCTCAGAAGATCTTTTACGAGGTAACTGGCTTTATTTCATTGTGAATTTTTTTTACTACCGATATATTGTGAACAGTAGATTTTAACCCCATTCTAGTGGGTTTTATATCCTCCAATCATCTGCGTTTTTTTTTATTTTCAAATTCTTTAAAAGAGAACACAAATTAATAATTTTGACATTCTTGCAATAAAAAAAAATTTGAGAAAAAAATCCTCCAAGCATTAGAGATTTTTTTGAAATTTGAAAAAAAAGGAAATGAAAAATACGGAAATTTTTTGAAATTCTTCCAATTATTTGCGATTTTTTGAAAGGAAGATTTTTGACTAAACGAAGATTATTATCTCTATGCAGATGTAAACGAGAATTAGTTGTGTGTAAAAAAAAGTAAAAGTTCTTCTAAAGTATTTTTTGAAATTCTTTCAATTATTTGTGATTTTTTTGAAAGGAAGATTTTTGGCTAAAACGAAGATTATTATCTCTATGCAGATGTAAACGAGAATTAGTTGTGTGTAAAAAAAAAGTAAAAGTTCTTCTGAAGTATTTTTTGAAATTCTTCCAATGATTAGCGATTTTTTGAAATTTATGAGAGGAAGATTTTTGACTAAAACGAAGATTATTATCTCTATGCAGACGTAAGCGAGAATTAGTTGTGTGTAAAAAGAAGTAAAAGTTCTTCTAAAGTATTTTTTGAAATTCTTCCAATTACTTGCGATTTTCTTAAAATTTTTTGAAAAGAAGATTTTTGACCAAAACGACGATCATTATCTCTATGCAGACGTAGACGAGAATTAGTTGTGTGTTTAAAAAAAAGTAAAAGTTCTTCTAACTTGCCTGTGATTTGGATCGTGTCCAGAGCTCTGGAAAAATTCAGTTGAGTGATAAATGGAAGCAAAGAGAGGGCTGTCCCTGGCATTGAAATATCTTCCTCCTTTACAGATGTCCTACGATGTCCTACAATGTCGTCTGCTGCATTCTTAATAGTTAAACGTACATTAAAAATACTAACATTTTTTGAAATTCTTCCAATGATCAGCGATTTTTTTTCAATTTTTTGAAAGAAAGATTTTTGATCCAAACGAATATTGCTATGTCCATGCAGATGTGGACGAGAATTCCTCATCTTAACCCTAACGATTAATATCTTTTTCTAAATAATTAATAGTTAATCAATGTTTATGTTTATATATACGTTCATTGCAGATGAAATATATGTTATCGATGTTAATATGAATATTAACACCGATGAATGAATAAACGACGGCATTCTATCGAATTTCTATTCATTGTATAGAATGCCTGGTGTTTTTAATCAAATATGAAGCATACGAATTATTATGTATTTGGCTTATACTCTGTTGCAAGTTTAGAAAAAAACATTATTCTTATGGAGAGAGACTGTTTGCATAAGTGCACGCCAAATGGATGCTAAGCTCCAAGCGCGAACGTATACCAACATTACCAACTCTTGAAACGACGTTGCAAAGCCCTCGGTTTGCTTGCTTTCTTAAATCACGTGAAATGAGGATAATAAAACTTATTGAATAGAAACGATTGGTTTGTTAATAGCAATTAATAAAAGGTATATTTAAAAATCGGAACAAATATACGCCTTTCTGTAAGCATTTAAAGAAACTGATGAAAGAATTTGTTTAGCTGCAGACGATTTTCTTTTAAGGCGAAACAAAAGTTTAAAAAAATCTTTATCTCACATTTGATTTGTTATGGGTATATCAGCGTGAGAAGCGCCATATTTAGTGGTCCAATCAAATCCAATGCTCTTGTAACGTCATATAGTTCTTTCTTTTACAAGAACGAATGTTCTTTTTATTTATCGAAATATGTCGCTAAGTTTAGGATTCCAGTAAGACTATGAAAACGAAACTATAACCCCTTTTTAATAATACTATGATATAAATCGTAAAAAATAGCACGAATTAAATTTATGTCCGAGGAGTTTAACTTTTAAAAGCTTTTATATTGTTTTGAAAGCATATTTATTTAACTTGATAACTTAATAAAATGGAACTATATGCAGTCGCGGATGATTACTTAAATCCTATACCGCAAAAAATCTTTTAGTAACTTGAAATGAAGTATAGTCATTGCAATGAATGTATGTAGGTTCTCCATTAGTCATTCTATAAAATGGTTAAAATAATATGTAATTAAAAGAGCCACCGTTTCTGCCTTAAGATTTTCAAATGATTTTAATTTAAAACAAAATATTTTGAAGGAGCTCTCGTGTTTTCCAGGAACCATTTAAATCTATTATTTTAATTATTTTCTTACTTTATTAAAATCGTCACCTCTGTGATTCTTTATTACTCCGATATTTGAATTTTTATTATCATTGCAATGTATGTTATTAAATAGAATTGAAAAAAATTGGTTGTTTTTAATCATAAAGAATGTGATTTAAATTAATAGATAAAACTGGTTAAAATAATGGGTTCAGTCATTTCTGAGAAAAAAAAGGAGTCAGATAAAAAAAGAAAATCCTCAAACATACCCATTCTTGTAATTCTGATAATGTAACTCCTTTGGACTTTCTGAAGTTTCCATGACATAGAGTTTTTTCCCCCTTTTTTTAAAATTTTAAGTCCAATTAATTTGTTGTTTGAAACAGTTTTGATAATCTGGTTATGGATGAACACATAAATATCTTTAAAAGAATCTTGAATTAGAAATTAATATTTTTTTTTAAATTCCACATGTATATATTATTCATGTGTCTGTCTTAACTTTTTTTAAGAATTTGTTATGAAATACTTGAAAGTTCATGAACCTGTGTGTATGCTAAGTAAAGTTCGTTCTTAATATAGCCTCTGTAATTGAAAAGTGTATTTTCCTTCTTTTTCTAGCCGCATGATTAAGCTTTGTCTAACCCCACCCCTCCCGAAACATATGTCAGGAATAGGAGTTACTAAAAAAATCGTCCATCATTCATTTTCTCTTCTTCTGTACTGAATATGTGTCTCGCAACTTGTCCACACCACCTACTGAACCAAACGTTCTTGCCAAGATTCTTTTTTTTCTTCGATTCTTTTATTTACACCTCAGTCACAAAATGGCACTTTAATTTATGACACCTACCTTAAATAAAACTCGAAAGGAACTTTGAAAGAAAGGTGCAGGTAATATTGACAGTGACAAAATGGCAGTTATTTACGTTAATTTTTAACTACTTTTATACTCAGAGCAAGCAGCTTGGTTGATCTGAGATTCAACTATAGTAATGTCTCTCTACTACGACATTTTTAGTCAGAACGTTAAAAAGCATTCAAACTATTCTCTAAGTAACAAAGTGGCCAAACAAATTTATCGTTTTGGTTTCAGTCATTTTTAAAATTTTTCAGGAGTTAATCTCTCTCAATTTTCGTAATTTTTGTTGAAAGTTGCAGTTGAAATTAGTTGGAACGTTAGAATGTCAGATGAATGTAACTCTCACCAATTTTTTAAAATTGAACGATTAACTGTTAACTGCTATATATTCTACAGATGTAGAAATTTTGAATAGTTTAATGCATAAGGATAAATGCTATGTAGTCCAGTAATTATAGTAAAAACAGGGGGTGTTCCTCCCAAAAAAATTTATATCCGAGATATTTTTTTAGCAGCTTTGTTATGTCATTATAAAATATGCTTCCCCTTATTTAAAAGAAATATGTTTAATTTGAGGGAATTGAATTTCTCTTAGACAGGCTGAGTTTCAAATGTATTTTTTCATGCTGAATTGAATGAAATCAATCGAGAGATGATGGGACTAATAGTTTAGAAATTATAAGGGTTTCATGTACAAAAAGTACAATTTTATATTTACACGTCTGACATAGCTATCTAAACAAGTGAGGCATTTTTTTCTATTTATTTTTTTACGCTTAATCGAAATTAATAAATTTATTGAATCGAGCTAATAGTTCAAAAGTTACAAGTATTTTCTTGCCTAAAATGTACAGTTTTTACTTTGCTATCTAGAAGCTACCTGAAGATATAAGGTACATGTTTCTGATACTTCATTCAGTGATTAAGATATAAGGTACTGAATTGAAAAAGTTTAAATTTGAGTTAATCAATAAGCCATAAGCTAATCTTCATAATAAGTACAATTCAAAAATAGTATTTTTTATACAAAACAGAAAACATAGCAACTTTTAAAATTTTAGCCCTTTTGACTCATTTTTTTGGTTTTATTCGATTAAGCGGAACAAAAATACTTAGGTTACAGTTTTTAAGTTTTTTGTATAGTAATGTATGATGCATAAATAAGTGAAAATACGAAATTGTGCTTTTTGTACATAAAACCTTTATTTCTTCTTAACTATTTATCTTTCCGATACCTATTTTTTCTCATTCAATTTAGCAACAAAAAATACATAGGAAACATTGACTCATTTACTTAGATAACAATATCAGATGCAAGTACAAAATTGTACTTTTTGCATTAAAAAAAATCATTTTATCTTCTAATCTAATAGTTTGATCTTATCTTAATTATCTCATTAAATTCAGCGTAACAAAGTGTAACCGTAACTTTTGAGTCAGAGCTAAAGTGAAAATTTAAACACACTAACTAATTATTATTATTTTTTTTNTTTTTTTTTTTTTTTTTTTTTTTTTTTTTTTTTTTTTTTTTTTTTTTGTAAAATGACATTACTATTTGTTTGCAGCGGTTCAAAAAATGATTGAAACTCATATTTTCATCAGATATAGTGCTTCTTCAGTTATAATTTGAGCACTGTAGCTTGTCGGAAAGAGGTTGAAAAGGGTCTATCTGAAGACTTGAAATTGTTGATTTCTAGAAAATTAGACTCATGCCTTTGAAAAAAAGTTCTTTCTTTTTTTTAACAGTCATAAAACTGAGTTCTAGATAATTATTCATCTTTCATAAAGGAGTGTCTAGGTTGTTTGCTTCTTTACTAATGTTTCAGGCGGTTTAATCTTTTATTCTACACTGTAATTATTCATTTAAAATTATATCAATCGTTTAACTTACTGACCCGCTCATCGCCACCATTTAAGTTGACTTTATGTTTATATTTTCCTACTTTTAATCTCAAGAGATTGTCTGATTCCTTTCAAATTTTTTGCTACTTACCCCCGACACGACCCCATTTTAAAAAGAGATTGAACTCGACACGTGCTTCCTAACAGTAAATTATGTCCGTGCTTCATTGTTGTCAGAAGATGGAAGGTTAATCTGACCCATCTCGGACATTCTCTTATTCTAATCTGTGCTCATAATTTTTCAGAATGACTCAATGTCTTGATAATTATTTTTTAAAAGATGCCATGTTATGAAAAATAATGTTTTAGCTTTTATTCTCTGCTTAAGGGTGTCTAAAAATTGAATAATATTTTCTAGAACATTGTATCACTTTATTCAGTTATAATACTGACTTATCAGCAAAATCTATCAGGAAAAAGGAATATTTTTGTCGTAAAAAAAATTTTAATGCTTTTAAAAAATAATCTTAGCAAATAATTTTAAGTCTAAAGCACCTTTGAAAATTTTTTTTTCATTTTCTAAAGGAAAAGTTTTAAAAAAAATTATAAAATTAAAAGGTTCCTTTTGCCAAGATGAAATAGGAGTTCAGATTTTGAGAAGAATGAACGCTCTCTCAAGTATTTAAGGAATGAGCTTAGGACATTCATTCATAATATTATACAAGTTTTGAATGAAGTATTATAATCATAACAATATTTACTTTTAATGTATTTGAATATATCCTTCAAAATATATACATTAATTGGTAGCATAAGAGAGTTTCTAATATTTTATTATAAATTCTAAAGGTAGCATAATAACACAAGATAAATGTTATCGTTGAATTTTATGATAAAATAAGTGATGACTCGCGATTTTTTAAAGCAATTGAGCAGTCTAATGTCACTTTACCTAATGTACAATATCTAAAGTGTGTATTCAAATTAAATTCATTTTAAATTGGGTAATTAGGAAGCATGGTGTGGATACCGGGTGGTTACAAAACCCCTATCTGCTATTTAATCTAAATTGTGGTAGAGTAAAACGCGCATGCTCCAGAATTATCAAAGAATCATCATTAAAATAAGACCCAGATTGTTCCAAATAGCACATGAGTGTAACTCCAGTTCAACGTTTGAATCCTGATTAATTGCTATTTATCTGTCAATTAAACAAATATTTGTTGATATTTTGACTTTAGAGGACTGTTTTTTAGTTTTAATTTTTCTCAGTTTTATTGACATTTAACCTGCCATTAAAATTCAAAAACTGAAATTTTGTATATTAATAACACTGAAATATTATATTCAAAAGCGTGTAAAAACTTTTCTGAATATCGTTGCTAGTATTTTTATGTTTTATCAGTAGGAAAAAAAAATCAGAAAAATATTTATGCCGTGTTTTGGGGAGTGGGGGATGGAGGATATTTTTTTTGTGCCATTGATCCATTCAGAATTAGCAGCTGGAAAAATCAAATTTTCATTCACGTATTCTGAAGTCAGAAACTCTATTAGAAATGGCGTCAGTTCACGTCATTGGCGACTAAAAATAGAGTTTAAAATGTCATGAATTTACGTCAGTGATTGCTGATGTTTTAATATAGACAGAAAGAGTGAACGTTGTAAACACAGGGTGGGTGATCTCTTTTTTTTTATTCTCAGGAAATAAATTCTTCAGCAATTTATAAAATACTCATTTGCGTATTTAAGTAAATACTTTTCATTTTATTCATGTTTATAAATTTAGCATTCAATGTTACAAAGTTCAGCTCTTAATTTTAAGGACTGATGTAATAACTCCTGAAAATTTTATGTGAATTACATTCCCGTTTATTTATTTATCGAATTATTAATTTTAAGGACTGATTTTAAAACTCCTGAAAATATTATGTGAATTACATACCCATTTAATATATTCCGAACTGTTAATCTGAACTGGACAGATAGAAAACTGCTGAAAATATTATCTGAATAACATACCCACTTAGTATGGTTCGAATTATTAATTTTAAGGACTGATTTTATAACTCCTGAAAATATTATGTGGACTCATTTAATATTTCCCGAACTGTTAATTTGAACTAATCGAAAACTCCTGAAAATACCATGAGAATTACATACTCATTTAATATGTCCCGAGATATTAATTAATGGGCTGATTTTAAAACTCCCGAAAATATTATGTGAATTACATACCCATTTAACATATTCCGAACTGTTAATCTGAACTGGACAGATCGAAAACTCATGAAAATATCATGTGAATTACGTATACTCATTTAATATGTCCCAAGATATTAACTTTAAGACTGATTTTATAACTCCTGACAATATAAGTGTGAATTACATAACCATTTAATATGTCTCGAATTATTAATTTTAAGTACTGTTTTAATAACTCTATGAAAATGTGTGAATTCAAGCCCATTCAATATGCTTCGAATTATTAATTTTAAGGACTTATTTCATAACTCGTGACAATATAATGTGAATTACATAACTATTTCATATGTCTCAAAGCAGCCTCCGCCAGTCGTAATACACTTCGGAACTTAGCCTTTCTAACTACAGCTCTTAACCTTTCTTAGAAAAAATTTCAGAAACAAAAATTCTGCAAAAGATTTGTCGAAAGAATATGATTCATCTCTGCTACATCACAAATCGAACAACAACAGAAAAATTGCAACCAGGTTAAAGGACGTTGAAGTCATTAAGAGTACCCAGACGTTAGAATTAAAAAATATTTCAAACAAATGTCCCTTTTCACATCAAGTCATAAATACAGTCATAAATATATATGAAAAAGAACATCTTGAATAAAATTTGATCTGATGATCGGATTTTTGTGAACTAGAACTCATCCTTAATAGTTCGAAAACATTTGATAATTATTTTTACTCAGACAGACAAAAGTATATGCAATTTATGCAATATTTTTAGAATTAGTCCAAGGAACTAACGGACATTAGTATTACATGCATTAATTTATGTAAATTTGTAGGTCACATGTTATAAACATTTTATTTTTATGCAAATGTTATTGGTTTTAATCGATTTTAAGACCTGAATTTTTCTCATGAAACTTTTCGCTGAATCGGTGAACTCTCTAGTAATAAAAGTTTTAAAAAAAACCGAAGTGGATATTAATCATAGCAAAAATCTCTCTAGAAAGCTTCTTTTTCTTTAGTATACACGTATCTCGCTAACTACAGGTGCCCTAGCAATCTATCCTCTACTTAAAGCTCAAAAACTAGCAATTTTTGAAAATTGTACAAAATTGATACTTTGGTGAAGGATTGCTCAAGAAACCAAAAAAAAAAAAAATCACTGCTAGTATAGCAAAAATAAGATTTAAACCATTTATAAAAAAATAATTAATGAAACCAAAAATAAAACACAATCCCATTCAGTGGCAAACTGTTACGCACCCTCCCCTCAATAAGTGGTCGAAAATTGCATGACCGAGCCTGACAACAGGCTTTGGCGGAAAGAGGTAAAGGGGAGAATATAATTATTGCTAACTAGACATGTGCTGTATTTTTTCTATTTTTTCCGTTTGTTTTTGAATGAGATCAAACCCAACATAATAGGACTAATAGTTTAGAAGTTATAATGGATTTTTTTTAAAGAGTACTACTTTCGGCTCGTACCATTTACGCATTGTTATCTGTACAAGTATTGTTCCCTGAATATTGTTTTTGTACTTGGAGTCAAATGATGTGAAACCGGAGCAAATAGTTTAAAAGTCATTATTCAAAGTAGACAGATCTCTATCTCTTACGTAATTAATAACTAAATGCTACTCTTTACCGCTTACTAGAAAGAGGCTTGCCACTGAGTCGATTTTTTTTTACATATTTTTATTTATTATTTGTATTTGTTAACATCTGGCAATGTTTCAGTTTGCTTTACTGTACAATAATTTAAATAACTCGACAGAAATCGTTGATAGGAAATATTTTAACGAAATGAACATTCGATATTTTGAAATAAATATTTCCAAAAAATGTATGTGCATTTTAGCATGCATATTACAAATACTTGGATGGACCATTTATAATATTTATATTACTTTCACGTTCTTCAATTAATTGCGGTCACATATAAATGAGCCTAGTTATTATTATTATTTTTTTTCACTTCATCATTGAGAGTTCGAAAAGTTCCCTTTCCACGAGAAAACCCATCTCAAAAGTTGCAGTTAAAACGAGTTGATTAAAAAAAAAATTGTATCTGTCAACTAAACGAGTGAAAAGAAAACGGACAGAAATTGGCCGCTTGCCACGTCCTGCTTGACGTAAGTCACTGGCAGGCTCCTGCTGTCTTACCACATTCTAACTCTCTGACTCAGATAGTTCAATTTTATTTATTTTTTATTCTCAAAAAATGTTTTTTAATCATTGTGTCGTCTTCGAGAAGGTGCCAACATCGTCTACATTCGCCGTTTGGCTCCCCTCTCAGCCTTTCGCAAAAGTTGTCTCAAGGAAAAAGATTTATAAGTTTCATTTATCGCTAATCAGACTCTCCAATGTTGAACTTGGCGTTAGGATGTTCTCGAAATACCACCTTTAATATATGCTTTATTTTATAAACGTTGTTGAACATCTGTTTGCCCAAACTCCACAACCTTGTCATTCTGAATCCAACCCAGATGATAGCTGGATTTCTGGATTCAAACTTTGGGGAAAACTCATTTTCGGGGTGCGCTTTTTCAATGAGTGAAACTAGCCCGCGCTATACGGAGAACGGATTAAGGAACAAACGCCAAAAGAATTTTTAAAAAATGTACTCGAGTGAAGTAAGGGTATTTATTTTGGTATTTATGGGGTTATAGGGACCAGGTAATGGCGATTGCTTTTCCTAGTTGTAGCTAAAACGAACTTTGTTCCCAATATCCGATAATTACGAATTTTAAAATAACGATGTATTGCAAAGAAAAAAATTTTATTCATCAATATATCGCGATATTTTTCAATGTAACTCATTTATATCATTTTAACATAGGTCCATATTTTCTTAGCCCTAATAACAATTATCAACGCTTACTTATAATGATCGCGATATTATCGTTTATCGCGATGTATCGTTAATGGTAGCGAAATAGTCGCAAATGTGTACCAGTGACCTGCGTAAAGCAGAATATGGCATTATTCCTTAGCAATTTAGCTTGTGTATTTTCTCAAGTTATCAGCATAGGTGGAAAAATTGCTTCCCTTCGACAATGAAAAATTAATGAAATTGGTCACGGCCTTATAAAGGCTTAAATTATATAACCCTATTTTTCTAATTTTGCCTCATATTTGGTTTGAAATCGCGTTTGAAATAGCAATGAGTACGTAAAAAAATTTGTGCTTTGAGCGAATTTGTGCTTGTTTGAACGAATTAGTTTTCATTGCAAGAATCTTTTCTTGACAACTGTTCTGCAGATTTTAGGCATTTTTTTTCATTTAAAATTCAGTTACTTAAAATAGTGTAGCAATTTCCATACCTTCCAATTCAGAAGTTTTTACAACCATTATTAACTAAAATTATTATTAATAATTTTTAAAATTTATTTTTTATGGTATTATCCATGATTAAATTAATTTTATAATTGTGAGCAAAAATTTTTCAATTCGCTTAACTTTCAGAAATATACCGAAATTACCAAAAAGTGAAATTAACATTGAGGAGCCAACACTTTTGACCTCTCTTTTGACTAAACTAGTAGGATCCTGTGTACCAAATTGAGACTGTCCTCTCATATTTTGGGGATCAATAATCAAAATCTGTTGAAAAAAATCGTAGGTTTATTCAGACGTTCAAGTAGGTTTTTTTTTTGTCTGTTTCCATAACTTATTTAATAGTTAGCATACATGAGTTCATCCCTTTAAACTATTAAGATTAGTTTGTTAAAATTTGATCATTGAAGCACAAGCAGTGGTCGAAAGTAGTGCGCTACAAGCAGCGAAACTACTGTAGTCGCAACGTACGAGTAATTTGTAGCGTAGTGCGCTACTTTGTAAGAGAAGTAGGACAGTGAGTAGTGCGATACAACAAAAAAACAATAGTCATAGCAATTACTTTTAACGTTAGTTAAATTAAAAAAAAAGCAAAGTTCAAACGCAAAAAAAATTTGAATCTGATTGGTGCAAATCCTTCCCGGGCCCACCAACGTATGCAGTGAGAATGCCTCTGTGGCCGAGCGTTAGTAAGATCTAGTTTGATACTCGGAAAAATAGTTGCGAAATCGATCAAATTGTTCCTGAGAAATTGAATTTTAAATATCTTTTTTAAAATTCGATTTCACAGCATCTATAAAGTACGTTTTTTGTGTCTGATGTCGTAACTTAAAATATCGTCTGCATTAATTAATTAGCTTTGTCACCCCCTCAAATCCTTAAGATTGAGTCCCAAAACGTGAAGATCAAAAGTTATTCAGGGTGGTCCGTTCTTTTTTTCGCACTTTTCTTGGAGGATATAAGAAAGCATTGATCACTTAAGTCACAAATATTTCCTAGCTTTTCTTAAATCACTATCGAGAGAAGCATAGAGTTTGAAGGATTAAAAGAACAAATTCGTAAAAAATGCTTTAGAATAAAAAAGAACTATTACATGTAAACGTGAATTAAAACTTCTTAATATCTCCTCATATTTAACCAAGCCAATTTTTTTTATTCAAAATCATTTTAAATATTGGTAAAAATTAAGTTCTAAAGTTAAGTTTGTCTTCTAAAAGTAGCGAAGTAGTGACTGCATTTCGAAAGTAGTTTGTAGTTAACTACATTTGTAATAAAGTAGATGTAGTTAACCACATTTGTAATAAAGTAGATGTAGTTGTAGTTAACTACAGTTGTATTAAAGTAGATGTAGTTGTAGTTAACCACAGTTGTAATAAAGTAGATGTAGTTAACCACATTTGTAATAAAGTAGATGTAGTTGTAGTTAACCACAGTTGTAATAAAGTAGATGTAGTTGTAGTTAACTACAAAGAAAACGTAGTTTTTCTGACCTCTGCATACAAGTTATTTAGGTTTTTATTTAATTTAAAAATTGTACTCCCGGAATTTAGGAACGTTGAGAATATGTTTAAGATTCCATGAAATGTAATTATAAATAAACTTAAAATAACTTTACCTAGAAAAACATTCAAATATTAATAACCCTAACATTTATATTCTAGTTTTTAATTTTTTATGATTACAACTTTTTGTTCCATCGTCAAATATTATTATTATCATTGTTCAAATATCTTCGTAGGTTAAGCTAAATTAAACACACATTAAACAACACACCTCGGCGTCAGAATAATATTCTATATTAGAATGTTATTGTTTCCTTGATAGCTTAAAGGCAATCTTTTTCCAACCTTAATCCGATTACGGTTATGAAATGATTAACTGCATGATTTTAATCTTGACTCGTGTCTTATTTCTTTATATTCACCCGAAAAACTCGGTGGCAGGTGCCTTAAGGGCCACTTACAGATTATTCACACATGTTTGATTTTTTTTTTTTAAATATTTAGACTTGTCCGACTTACTGCGGGGAAAAAAATTTTATTTAAAAAAATATTTATTTTAATAGATGCTTATAGAAATGTTTTGTGGTTTAAAAAAATTTAGATTTAAGGAACAAAAAAAAAAATTCATATAATCATTTTCATTTTAGTATTTATTTTCAAAACAGAAAAAAAGATAATATATTCGATAACTTTTATCTAACAACAATTATTAGAAATTCATTAAAAATGAAAAAAGAAAAAAATAAATTACTCAGCATGTTTTGCATTGATGTATGCCATTTATGGAATGTGCGTTCATAAATTTTAAATGGCTTTTTCTACTGACAGTGTTTTGAGCACTCACGTGCACGATAATTTCTTTAATTTCTATTATTAATTTATATTTAATTAAAGATTTTACGGCTTGTACATAGTTTTCATTGTACTACATTTATCTTTATAGCTTTTACAGTATTTTAGTTCATTTAATGATAAACTTTTATGCTATTTTCTGTTAATTGCGTGACTTTTTTGTTAATTTTTATTTCAAAAACATTCCATTTGTAATGAAAACAGTATACACGCGGTCAAATGTTTGATTATTTCGAATTTATATCAGTCCATTTGAGATGAAAACAATAGTCACGTGATGAAATGTTTGATTATTTCGAATTTATAAACATTCCATTTGCGATGAAGACAATAGTCACCTGGTCAAATGAAAACCTTTTACGTTAACAGTTTCACAGAACATCTTTTATGAACTATTTTAAATATAAAAATGGATAAGTAAAAATAATCTCTCAATATTAAAAAAAATCATAACGGCCACCACTATCTTGACCTTTCAACTTAACGTTACATTTGTGTTGATGAGCAAAAAGTATTAGACTAAAGGAAACTTGAAATTACGAAAGTAAAATGCAAGCGGAGAACAGTGAGATAAAAAAAATTATATCTTCAATAATTCGTTCTATAATTATTGACTGTTAAACTAGTTGGGGGAAAAAACAGCTTGCGGCTGCTCTATATTCCGCAGGAATGAATGCAACCAACCATTAAGTTGAAATTTGACATGCTGAAAAGGGCTGTTTTCTTATGAATTTAACAGTTGTTCGAAGTCATTGCAATTTTAAGTGCTATTTTACGAATTTTCTCTCCTTTTTTTTCTTCTGCTGTACGTTACATTTTGTTTAACTAACCAAAATCTATAATACTTAGAAATCTGAAATTACTTGGATGTGTAGAAAAATGTCCAAGAAATTCAATAGATTTTTAAAAAAATGAAAGATTTGATCTTAGTTCAAGAATAATCATCTTTTTAAACTTGAAGTTTTTTTTTAAAAAAAAAAGAAGGCGTTGCTGATCTACGGATATTTTAATACCGATTTGACAGAAAATTTTGCCCGAAAAAGCCATTTTTAATGGGATACATGCTAGTGACGTAGCATGGGTATCTCGATTCTGATTGGTTGTTGAAACGTGACATTTGTTACTGTTCTTCCCATTCTATTTCGAGTAAGAGAAATCCATCAACTATCAATTCTCTTAAGGGACTCATTCTCTATTTTTTCACAAAGATTCGAGATTCTTTCACAAAGATTTCAATTTTTTTCACTATATACTTCTTATTTAACTTATAGAATATAAATAAACTAATTATGTATCGGAATTTTCAGGCACACAAAGCAAAAATATATCATGGTTACAGTAGAAAACATAATCAAATAATAAATCTTAAGTTTAGTAAAAGACGTAATCGAGAAAAAAATTATATTTCAACAAATTCCTATGTGAAATGCGGTCATTTAATTAACTTTCTAACTGATGTGGAGAAACGTAGCTCAACTTTAATACGTCATTTTTCTTATAAGCGATCAGTTGGCGCTGACGTCATGGGTCACGTGAGTGTGTATTTATGATCTTCTTTAAGTGCAAGTATCCATTTATAAACTTAACGCGAGTTTTTTTTTTTTTTTTAAATTTTAATTTGTTTGAAAGTTATTAAAACTTCAGGATTTCTTTCGTAGATTTTTTTTAAAACTTTTTTTTCTTTTTCTAAAGAATATTGATTATTGCTTCAAATAATGGTTATTATTTATACATTGTTGCTGAAAATTTTATCTCTCACGAAATCTTCACTTTATTAGTTCGCGCTTGACATGATGTAAAAAGTAACCACACAAAAAAAATGGATAAAAAAAAAATAAAAGAAATAAGGATCAGATATTATCATAAATATAAATCAAAACATTTTTATGAATTTTTTTTAAAAATATAAAAATCTCAAGAGTGCTGAAAAACCGTTTGCAATTTGAACTGTTATAAAATATAAGATTATCCTTATAGATTGTTAACAAATAAAATTACTTTTTATTATATCGCTCATTCTACATTCCTAAATTTAAATATTTTTTACAATCGATTATTTTTCATCTGTGCTTTCTATAATCGTTTATTTTATATGATTGACCTATTAACGAAATGCTCCTGCATTAAATTATATATTTTATGAACAAAATTATTTTTTTCTTTAACTCTCTAATTTTAAGGAAAAACACGGGGATAAATAAGAGGTCAGCACAAGGGATGACGAGCCTACCAAGAAGGGGTGTATAACAAAATACAGTATCTCAATATCTCAAACTTCTATATCTCGAAAACCTTGTTATGTCAAAAAAAATATTTTTTCTCTAGGCATTACATATCCACATAATGTTAATTTGAATCCTATGTCGAAGAGTTTCTCCTCAAAGCCTTGTTATGTCAAATATTTTTCGAAATAGAGCATGAATTTTTTCAGAAAAACCACAATGTAAGTTTATTTTAAACCAATTATATTCTATGGAATGCATAATTATTTTTCTATTTAATGGATAATTATATGTTACTTCTAAAAATAAAATTATCATTACTGCATTTTAGACTTATAGTCAACTATCATTACATACATATTTATTAGTAGTTATTTTTATGTTGTACACTACTTTTTAGAGTACAACCTTAGAATATATTTTTCAACTTTTTAGAACATACTTAGTTCTGAACGTGTTATCTCAAAAACTAGCTATCTTGAAATTGTTTTAGCTTCCTTTCAATTTTGAGATATCCGTATTACAAAATAATTTTGCGTATACTGTATTACAATAATTTTATGAATTACGTTTTTCAAGTAAATTTAAAATGAGAAAATATTTTTATTTTTGTCAGATCTAAATCGAATACAGGAGTTCAGTACAAAATTATTGTACCTTGCGCTTTTCGTTTTAGATCTGAAAAGAATAAAATTATTTTCTTCGTTTAAGTCTACTTGAAAAACGAAATTTATAAATATTTTATTTTATTGTTTTCTGATCTTTAATTCTATATCTGTTATCCATTCATTCATCTTTTTATAGGGTCGGAAAATAATCGATATTTCGATAAGCGATACATTTTGCTTGCATCCTTTCGAAAACAATTACAACGTATAGTGTTATAAAATTGTAGCCAAAGAGATCGCATGAAAATCAATTCACATTTGTCTGTTATATTTCTGCCGGAAGTACATTTTGTACTCCACTTAAAAGTTAGCATTAACGTAGACCTAACGTGTAAGTGTTTAATTGTTTTAGTTCTTTAAGATTGTAAATTTCAATAATAGTTCTTGAACTCTGTCATTGAAGGTGGGGAATAGAGAAAAAGAATTTACGAGCTTCGACATATGTTAACAGTTCATCACTACCACCCTTTAAGTTTTCTTTTAAAAATGCCGCCCCATGCCATTTAGCATTTACGACACTGTGACTAAGTATCTAAAATTACAACAGTTGATGATCGTTAAAGCCACATTCTTTATTCGTTCCGAGAAGTTGAAAAAATAAACTTCATCTATCAGCAACTTTATAATGAAATCTTAATGCAACTGGATCGTTGCTCATTTTAAGTCTGCTGAAAATTCTTTTCTTTTTTTGTATCCCTTTAATCTGTTTTCTAATTCGATAAAAATCTATTCACATCAACTTTAAAAGTGCCAACGCTTTTCAACGGGAAATTAACTTTTGTAGGGATTTTACAAAAGTTTGAACAATAGTAGTTCATAACACGATTTAAATCATTTTCCTGTACAACAATGAACTGATTTCTTTCAATGATATTTAAGACTGCAATAAATGTGAACGTTATTATAGCTCAAAACATTTATAGTGTCGCGCATCTTTGAACCGATTTTTCTATATTCCGTCGCAAGTTAAGAAAAGATTATTGCGATATGGGATTTTAAAAAAATCATCCACTAGATCCATTTTATTTCGTTATCAAATTATACAAATATGCTTTCAAAACAAAATAAAAGCTTTTAAAAGTTAAACACATCCGACAGAAATTTAATTCATGCTATCTTTTACGATATATATCACAGAATTATTAAAAATATATAATTTCGAAGTTACTGGAATCCTAGACTTGGCGACATATTTCGATAAATGAAGAGACATTCGTTCTTAAAACGAAACAACTATATGACGTTGCAAGAACATTGGACTTGATTGGATCACTAAAAATGGCGCTTCTTATACTGACATGCCTTTAACAAATCAAAAGCGAGATAAGGAATTTTTATTTTTGTTTCACTGTAGAAGAAGGTAGTCTGCAAGAGACAATATTAATTATTCTTTTATCAGTTTCTTTAAATGCGAAATAGAAAGATGTATATTTGTTACGATTTTTAGATATCATTTTTATTAATCTTTATTACTTGTTAATTGATATTCGATAAGTTTTGGTTTCCTCATTTCACACGATTTAAGAAAGAAAGCAAAAAGAAGACTGCAACGTCGTTTCAAGAGTTGGCGATGTTGATATACTTTCGCGCTTTTACCATCGATTTGGCGTACAAACAGGCTCTCTCCATATGGATAATGGTTTTTTCTTAACTTGCAACAAAGAATAGTGTTAAAGCACAATGATGTTTAAGATAGCGATGACAGTTCAACGTACAATAGAATAGAACCTAGATTTTCCGAATACCTCCGTTATGCTAGGAAAGTTCTGAAGTATTTTTCTGTAGCACGCTTAATTTTTTTTTTATCGTTTTCAATTATGTATTTCGAAGCTTTCGAAACAAATTATTTCTACTGCATTTCTTAGAACATGACAACATATGAGCGTGACAAATTATGAGTTTGTTAGTTGGTGGATTTTGTTTTGCTACAGAAATCTGAAAGTTGTAACTTTTGTTGTATCATCTGTTTTTTCATTATTTCTAGGATATTTAGGTTTTGTTATAGAAGTCTGAAAGTTGTAATTTTTGTTTTTTCATCTGCCTATTCTTTATTGCTTAGCGTAGTTCATTTAGATGGTCAAATCTTCCACTTCAGCAGAAAATATTTTACGCAATCTGACCTAGGCCGAATGAATAAAATCGCGAAAAAAGCACATAAAGATAATCAAATTTGAAAATTAATGATACCCACTAACGATTTATCGGGGGTCTAAAATTAATGAAATTCGCTAACGATATAAATGGGTCAGTAAAAAAAAAAAAAAAAAGAATACCGCGCTATAAGACAAGAGGTAACACTGCAAATGAATTATAAGATAAAGTATCTTTATATCTATTTTACAAAACAAAAAACGTTTCACCATGGTTTTATATATCCCTATTTTTCAAACAAAAATAATCGATTTTCAGAGTGTATAAATCGAAATACAATGTAACTTCGAAAATGTAAATTTTGTAATAACCTGAAGAAGATCCGATTTTAATTACTTAGGATAATTAAGGTCTTACTGTACTGATAGCAAAGGAAAAAAAATTAAGAAAATTTAATCATTGGTCCCTTGCACTAGCGATTAAATTTCCCCACACTATTGTTCAAACTAAAACACGAAATTAAAAATAAATAGATAAAAAAAAAAGCATACTATCATTTTACATCAATTGCTGGTCCGATGGACTACTGATATTTTATGTTATGGTGGTCTTTAAAGGTGCCGGATCAACAGACCACTGCTAATTTTTAGCCTTGCTGATAGTGTAGTTTATCTTTGAAATGATTTTCTAATAAGATAACACAAGATGCAATCTTGAATCGATTTTTCAATCCATAAAATACGTGATATTTACAATTTGAACGATTTTATTTCTTTTAGTAGCAATTTCTGGTGCTGCCTTGAAACGATTTTTTTAATCAATTGAATATAATGTTCCCTTGCTTTGGAAATTTTTGATCCTATTTAATGCTGGTACGTACATGGTTTGATTTTTAAAATTACAGATAGTTTGCACTATACTAGACCTCAAAGTACTGATATTATGGTTAAATGCTTATTGTGATGTGAATTTGGAATGTTTTTGTATAAAAATGCGGCACATGAAATTTACATAAGAGAGAGCTTGTTATTAGACCTTCAACTTATCTTATTTTCTCCTAAAAATATTTAAATATTAAACCATTGCATAATTATCTATGAAACAAAAGTAAATGATTGCGTATTCCAGAAGTGCAGATTTTATTGAACACTTTATTGAGATGTAAATTTGTCTTTTGAGTAGCAACGCCCCTTTTCATATTACGTTGCGTGACTGTTCTTCGATAATAAGGACTCAATAATTTTTATGTTTATAAAATTAAACATAAAGATTCAAGGCAAACTCAATTTGGTTTTGCTTAGTCTATTTCAATTTCGAAGTGGATTATAGTTTTTTTTTAATTAACATTTTGAATAACATCGTTTTAATAACGACCATCAGTTTTGTCATTTTAAAAGATATGAATAGCTTGTTAAGATGCTATTTTATGAAATACAGTGGTTTCTATGGTAAGTATGAATGTCAGCCGACAGCGTCTGTCTTAAGTGTCTTTATAAATTGTTGTGCAAAATTAAAGAAAATTTTTATTGCGCCTAGGTTAAAGCGATAACATTTAAACCATGCATACTATAATATCTATCAAAACATCAATAAAATAAAGCCGTTAGGTTCATTAGGAAATATATTCGTATATCTTATAAAGTTTTTTTCTTCATATATTTAATATTTATTTGAAATATTATAATTGTAATACCCACATACAATATAAGGATAATAATAACGTTTGTACATACTCTTTTTATTGATTTTGATTGAAAATTATAGTTTATTTTCAACTTTGAAATGTTATGAAAAATTATTTAAGTGGATTGGTAACAAAGATAATTATTGTCTTACCTTATTTGTGATATTTCAGTGATATTATTTTGTCAATTAATCGATGTTATTTTTAAAAACGTTTATAACATTTTAAATTTTTGCATGCAATAAAAATTTAAAAAAGTAACTTTAATTTTCTAGGTAGGAAAAAAACTCTTACAGAACTCTATGTGTGAACTCTATAGAGAACTATTCATCTTTTAATACCAAATTGTGTTTCATATAATAGCAACGTAATGTTAGAGATTACTGAAAGGGTGCAGATTTTTTTTGTTTTTTAAAATAAATGCTGTTAATTTTCTTTCCTGTTGTTAATGTTCAAACAATATACATTTTTCAACATAAGTGTTATCTTGAGCCGTTGTGGCAAAGGGGATGGAGCGTTCGCCTTCTAATGATGTGAACCGAGTTCGAATCCCAGCGTTAGCCAGTCTATACGAATTCCGCACCCGGCTCACATCGAACTGACGTAAAATATCCTCAGTGGTAGACAGATCATGAGTTAGAGTCCCTTCACCGTCGGGCAAACCGTGGGAGGTTTTCGTCGTTTTCCACTCCATCTAACACGAATGCTGGTTAGTTCCATCAAAAAAACCTCCTTGAAGGTAAATTCCTCCCAATATTTGATCCAAGAGTTCCCTTGACTTCTGGGTTGGGTTCAAAATGACAAGGTGACGGAGTTGAGCATTAGTGGTCGTAAACTCGAAATTGGGTCGGCTGTTCAACGACGGTTATAAAATAAAATAAAATACGTGTTATCTTGACATGAAATCACGAGCTTGTTTAACCTCCACATTGAAATATTTTTCTTCTAGTAATTTAAAAAAAAAAGAAATAAATATATATATA
>NC_092204.1:97120981-97170270 GCF_043381705.1 Parasteatoda tepidariorum | reverse complement strand
GCATGCTGCTCATTTTATCGCCCCACTGTAGCATTGAAAGACTGAGTCAACCATGCCCGAACCTTGGACCTGTTGCTTATGAGAGAAATATATATAATATATATATATATATCAAATCTGAACAATTTTCTAAAATAAACTATTTGGAACAAAATGCTAATAATCTGAGATTTCTTTGAGATACCTCAAAACAGTGGAATCTCTCAATTTTAATCTAGTTTGTTTTAAAATGTATTACCCTGAGCAATTGATGTTATTTTTCTTTACTAGTAGTATTTTTCGAAAAATTTATTTAACTGAATGGCTTTATATAGAAGAAGGAATACTCTTAAAGCCATAGTTCAATATTTAACGAAATTAAAACTCTTACGAAAGCTACATTAATTGTATGCGAAAAATTCAACCATTTTTGAATACCATGTTTGCAGACTTTAAATGCATTTAAAAAAAGTAGCTTCTTCGAAAATAATTCTGGGTGCCAGTAACTCTTACTCCAATTTTTGGTAAATTTTAGAAATTAAAAACATTTTAAAAATTAAAAACTGGCTACTACTGACGTAATACCTAGTTTTTACTTTCTAAAAAAATTTCAAACTTATGAAAGTTACTGAAAATCCTTGTAAGAATAAATAACCCTTTCACAAATATTATTATAAAACTGTTTGATATTTTTCAGTTGAGTTGTATGCGTGTAAGTTCTGCAACTACGACATTTGAAAATGGGGGGAAATAGAATTGCCATTTACTCACTGATAAATGTTTAAATAAATTGAAGAAAATCGTTAGTTACCGTACAAAAAATGCTGTTTTGAAACACCGTCACTTAAAATGCGTAAAATCTTATTTCTTTCATTAATTCATTGCGATTGAAAAGATTAAGTATTTCATTATATAAATAAGCAAGATAATCTTTTAATACGATGTTCTCACATATGTAAACTATTAAAGTTTTTCTTTAAAAATGAAAATCTATATTTCGAAAGTTAACGTTGTGTAAAGATTGTATTATCCAAGTTCCAGAAAGGAGTAGCCATTGTGGCGACAAGATCGGGAGTTTTACTGCCAAGGGGAACAATCCAAAATTTGCTTAATGCAAATGTATTCTATATTTAGCATCGCAAGGCTGAGGACAATGAAAAAGCTTTTTGTGATGTGCCAAGCACTGTTTTCATTCTTCTCACTTTTGACTGCAGATCCTATCGTCATTCATTTCACCCTTTTTGCACGCGCCAGTGTCAAAACGTTTCCAATTTGTGATTCTCATCATAGATTTGCTGAGAGTTTTTCAAGAACATTATAACAGAGTCTAATGAAATCGAATTTGATTGTTGTGTGGCAATAATTTTAAATGAGACGGGATAGCCTGGGTAGCAGGGCTCTGGACTCACGTTTGTGAGAATGGGAGTTCGAATCCAGGCGGCCGATGACTCCCCGTGACTGGTGCACGTTCAATCTGTCGGGTCAAAAAGTCCTCCATGTTCCCATAAACAATTATACGTCTGGGGGTACTGAATTGAAGACGGATCGTTGTCTGGTTCAGGTCAAAATTACGATCTGTAGATGAAAAAATGGATGCATGAATGGGTCCACCCTATAAACGGGAGTGACGTATGGATGTGGTAGATGTTAAATTCTTGGCCATGGATGGCGCCACTAGAAAGCAAGAACAATCACCCCTTGCCTTAATGGCCTACGACAGCAACAATAATTTAAATTTTTGACTTAAAAATTAGTTTTTTCCCCTTTATAGTTTTTTTTTTCTGGCACAAGTGCTTAATTTTGAAGAATGTTGATTTAGACTCGCTATACATGATTCTAGCATTGCACGCAGCATAAACTTACATGTGTCGATCTTCGTTATCTATTAAGAAAATATTTGATTTCAATTTGAATTGACGTTTGAAAAATTAAAAGGCTGAAACAGGCATTTAGCAATAAACATTTGCTACGATCAACTCTTAAGTTCATCCTTTTCTTCCAGAATACATTTATTTTATTCTCAGAATGCTGTTCAAGCTTCTACAGCAATGCTTTCACCGCTTAAAAGCGGGATAACACGTACTCTCGTGAAATGCAACACTAAAACAAAAAGTATTCTTATAAATCCTTTAGCCTCTTATGGATTCCTACTTCAAGTACAAATTCTCGTGTGTAAATGCGAAATATTAGATTAAATCCTAATTCACGTGATATATAAATCTCTGTGATAGCATCCGTACGAGATTTCATCGACATAAAACTTTGGCCCCTTGCCTTCATTTAAAAGGATTCTTTCAACTTAAGAGCAGACTTACACTATTTAGCATAGGTCTTTCTGACCAATATAAATTTCAAACATTGCTATTTCCTTTTATATGGGATTGCTTTTGGAAATGGCATCCAACTTTACAAACTCATTTAGTTTACGAATAGATTGAACTGCTTTGATTGAAGAAATTGAAGGCAGTCTTTCTCCAGTTTACAAAGGCATTCCTCGTACTCACACGTTAAAAGTTTGTACAGAGGTGATAAAAATGTATGTTAACAAGTACAAAGAGGCATAACACGTTTCTAACGATTGTGTTCCCAGAAATAGGTTTAAAAGATGGTGGGAGCATAATCCGCACGACGGCTATGGTTGAAATCATTGTACGTTGAGATTTCAAAGAGCCTGCCATCTCAACCATTCTATTAACAATCTTTATATAATTCTATTTTGTGTTGTGATCTCACAAGAGGTGTTGCAAGCAAGTTTTCAAGTAATGAGTATTCATATAAGTAGTTATTACTGTGATTTGGCAGTTTTACTTATCCTATACGTAAGTTTCGAAATAATGGGTTACAACTAATCACATGGTTGTGGCTAATTGCGTGTTTGTGCATGGCTTGTTAAAATTCTAGCTTTAAGCCTTGGTTTTCTTATTACGCTTAATCAATTTTCCAATCAAATTTAATTGGATGCCTGCAAACCACGTCACGCGTGTGTGAAGAACCTGGTTGACTGATTCGTGCATGGTATCGCTTGCAAGTATCTAATTAACCAATTTTACGAACAAAACAATCGATTGCTATAGCTTACATTACTATTTTATCAATCGTTTTTGTCTATCCAAATATTGCCATGGTGTTGGCAACCATCCTTTTGCCTGCTCTATAACAAACCCTAAATTTTGCTGTAATTTTTTTTATTATCATTATTTTTTGGCTTGATGGATACTAATAATCTAACCATATCATCTAAGCAAATTAGAAATACCTCATATTTATCTGAGGTAACATCAGACTGTACTCCAAACTAAATTAAGATAGATAAAACTTTATTATTGTAAATATATTCACGCTATATAAGTGTCGAAACAACTAAAAAAAAATTATAAAACTTTATACATTTTATTTGCTAAAGTGTTTTTGGAGACATATGATACCAAGTCCACTCTTAACTAAGGCTCCTATACTCCAATTCAGGGGCTCTACTCCTAAAGACATAGTAATTATACATCAATTATCGGTTACTTAAAAGTGACGTCATCGTAAGAAATCGTGACATTTGTCGATTCAGAAGCCAGTCAGTTTCGTTTACTCGCGTGACGTTGCTTACAGATATCTAATTAAATTCAATTTAAATCACATAGTTAGGCATAATCACTTCACTTTTTCTCGAGTTGCAAAGATCCAGTTTCTAGTGAAATTAACTTCAACGTAGTATGCTTAGGCTAACCTTAAAAAATAGCATTTCTTAAGAAGTGTTGCCACAGATGAAATGGTTCATGTTCCCTACTTCAAAAAGTTACGCTCTAAATTATATTTATGTACAAATTAAACAGTACTTAACGTTATTATTTTTCTTTTTACAGCCAGTGGAGAAAGTCAGAAATCACAGAGCTATTGGAACATTTCTCTGGACTTGGATCTGTTACAAACAATCGTCAATTTTTACCCAGAGTGGTTCAAAGACTGCAACATGAATGCGGTTGCTGAGGGCAAAGATACGGACTCCATGTGTCTCACCTCCGCTGACCTAAAAAATTCTATCAAATTACAAAACGGCGACTCTCTACACAGGCTTCTAGACAAGAACAAAGAATGTAAGAACACAACATATGTAGCATGACTCCACATTGCTCTGTGCACATTAGGACTTCAGGCTTTGACATTTCGATTTGATAGGATTAGGATTGCATTTATTTGATGAAACTGTTTCTAAATAACTCTCAACATACAGAGTACAAAATTTTAAAAAAAAAGTGAATGCCCTGAATAACTTTTGATCTAAAGATCAGATCATCACGTACTACGACTCAATCTTAATGGTTCGAGGACCTAACCTGAAACATATGCTAACGAATTATAGCATACCATGTTTTAAAATCGAATTTTCGAAGAAATTTAATAAAATTAAATTTTAATGTTTGAATTTAATATACCTCAGAAACTATTTGAACTATTTCGTTCAAATGTTTAATTTAGCAGTTGAAATTATATTCTTTAAAATTATATAAAAAAACATACAGTGTATAAAATTTTAGAAAAAGTGAATGCCCTGAATAACTTTTGATCCAAAGATCAGATCATCACGTACTACAACTCAATCTTAATGGTTCGAGGACCTAACCTGAAGCATATGCTAACTAATTATATAGCACGCGATGTTTTAAAATCAAACTTTTGAAGAAATTTAATAAAATTAAATTTTAATGTTTGAATCCACTATACCTCAGAAACTATTTGAACTATTTCGTTCAAACTTTTAATTTAGCAGTTGAAATTTCATTCTTTAAAATTATATTTAAAAAAATTGTACATCTTGCAATTCATATTTTTTCAAATATTAGTAAATAAATGAATAAAAAAATAATAAACAATTATTAAAAATAATTTTTGCGCAAAAATTATCTTTCGGTTTACAAATTTCACAATTATGCACAAATATTTCTCTTCTTTTAGGCTTAAATAGTTCTTGAACTACGGTTAAAAATGCAAAAATTAACGTTTAGAGGTTCGAATTTTTAACTTTTCTCCTGATAAAACTATTGGAACAGTATGATGTTACCCCTCATTCGTTGAGAGTCAAAAATTCCGAATTTGTCGGGAAAAAATTTATATTTATTCAGAGAAAGTACGTTTGTGTGCCAGATTACGTAATTGAAAATATCTTCTGCTATAACTAATTAGCATAGTTCAGGTTGAGGCCTCGAACCATTACGATTCAGTACTTGGGAAAGATCCGATCATTAGATTAAAAATTTATTCAGGGAGTTCACCTTTTTATTTTATACACTTTTTTAGTATCAATGTCAAGGACCGACTAATGAAAGATGAGGTTCATAATCGGATTCAAGTTGGGGTGTCACTGTTTCAGGCATAATAGATATTTTATTTTCAAGATTTATTAATTACAGCTATTGGAAGCAGTTCAATCATTAAAATTATGTGACTGATGGAAGATAGTGAAAAGTTAAAATTTCTTCTGCATATTGTAATTCTTGCCATGAATACGAATGGCTTCATTTCCCTCCTTGGCAGTGTCAAGATGCTGTTAAAACGATATTAAATTATCATTGCCATACTATAGAAAGAAAAGATTGTCTATTAAAAATAAATTTATCAATCAATGTTATTCGGCTACAGAAAACACTTCTTTTTCGCCTCTGCTCCATACGAATTTTAAACGTTTGAAAAACATTATAAAACTTACCCATTTAACGAAATATATTATAAAATTTACACATTTTTTGATATATAAGTAATTGGTTTCTTATTTTATTTTAGCTCTAAAATCTCCTCCAGCATTCCATGAACATAGGCAAAAGTTAGTAAAAGCAAGAGTAAGTTATATTTATATGCATATAATGAAACAGAATAAAGCATATAATGAAATAGAATCAAAAGCAAACTAATCTCCAGAAATAATGTCATTACATTAACGTGTCAATATGCTTATTAGTACTTAACCATAAAAAAGTTGTACTACAATGTTGTCTACTAACAGTTCAAAATTTAAATGACTAATTATGTAGTACTTTAAAATTGAAAAAAAAGTAGTTACAATGAAAATATGTGTTGATTTGTTGCTGAGCAAAGCAAAAATTGAGTAAAGGATTTTTAATAAACTCTGCATTCATAAAATAAGATTTCTTGAATTTTATGTTATAGACTTTCCACACAATAAAAAAATGTATTAAAACAATATTTAATTGCATGAATTCGCTTTTGAATGCATGGAAACGCCTAGAAATTGTTTACAAAATATTATTTTTCTTTACAAATTGCTTTTGAGTTAGCAGAATAAATTAATATTCTGCATAATAAATTAACGTAACCTCTGTGATGAAACAGGGTTCTATCGACGTCCGAGGCTTGAAGTCCATCCAGATTCTGATCTATGGCTACGAGCTGGTCTTATCTTGCGCCATTAACTTGGCCGATGCTCTGTGCTGATCATATTGCCACCACCAAGCCGTTGGTCTCGAAATCGTAAAGTCTCAACCATTTCACTGACAGACAAACTAGCTGTTGTAGAACTGCTTTGCTTTTATTTACATTTGATCATATATGTTTACAATACTAGAAATTTGAGCTTTCAAACTATATATCATGCTTCTTATCATGTTTTTAAGTTCTTCATTTCAATATCAACTAAAAACGTCATGTGTCAAACTATTTTTCGTGGGTAACTTATAATAAATATGTACTCTTTTCCATTTTGATCCGGGCCCTTGAGAGCTTAAGATAAATACAGGTTCTACGATTTTACGGTTCTTCCGCTTTGTCTGTTTCCCCGTTTTTTCGTCAGATATACCTTTTTACACAGTCTGGTTTTCTTATTTTGAGCATGTATAATTGTAACACTTTACCTTGAGTTAGGAGCACGGATGCATCCGGCTCTAGCTCCATCAGATTATACATTTCAATACTTAGAGATAAAACGCTTGATTGAAACTATTATTAAGGTTATCTGAAACAGTTATCTAGTTAAGCATACAGATTTACTTAAACAAATAGACTAAAACTCCAACGGACACTTAAAAGTTGTAGATGTATTAAAAGTTTTGTAATCTGAACAAAAATATGCATTTCTAAAATCATTAAGGCATAATTTTGTGCATTCCTCTCTGTATTGTCATTTTTCGAATTTCAAATTTTTTCTCTCCTTTAGATAGGTAGTATTTTAAAGCATAAACTTCCAAAAGAGCTTGACAAGCATGATATAATTCAGCAAGCACTTGAAGGTATGCTATTATTCATATTTGTACACTGCTTTCGCTCGCAGTTTATGTTTATTTAAAAGAATCTTGTGTATTTGTTGTTTCAGAATCTGCCAATGATTCTAGTTTTCAAGAAAGACAAAAGCCCGTCAAGAAATCTTCTAGAACGGAATCTGTACACAACCGATATTCACACAACTCAGCAACATTAGAATTAGTCAAAGAAAATATTTTTTCTGATGAACTGTTGGCAAAAGCAGTTCGAGGTAAATGTTTGATCTTCCTTTTTTGCAGTTATTAAGAGAATGGTAGCTATTTCTATGATATTAATTGGATATAGCGTACAATACCTCAATAATAACGTACACGTTTCGTGATCTCATATGTCGAAGCTAAATTAAACTTTTTTCAAGAACCTTTGAATGGATGATTCAACCCGGAGCTCATTTTATTTCGCTGCTTTGCTCTTTATTTAATAAATCGGACTATAAAATGACTGATGCAAGGTTGCTTCATAGTTTGAGCTTGTCAACAAGCTCAAGATACGAACTGAGCATGCTTACATTGGAATATTAAATTTAACCGTTTAAAAAATTGGACTAATTTACTGTGCAGGCAGGAAAAATATACATTAAAAAAGAAATTGAAACAAATTCTGGGCGAATATAGCAGAGTCACAGTTTATTTTGGTATGTTTGTTTCAAATTTTTGTAATTTTCGTTAAACCATAACTTAATGACGAGGTTGTTTTGATGTACACAATGGGATTATATTTATCTCATAAGGCCTGGTTTCTTAGCCTGTCGTCCTAAACGTCGGCGTCAGCTGGAAATCAGCGCTAACCTCTGATTGGTTTATTTGTGAGTTTCATAGTATACGTCATCGAACGCTTATCTTGAACTTCAATTGCCGTCCAACTCAACTGCAGTTGGATTACAGCGTGACGTTAACCACAGAAGCAATGGCGGACAACATCCTGTTGCACATTGAAATCAGCCAAGATTTTGATTTTGACATTAAACATAGCTTCTTCATTAAACATAGCACTCTTCATTTAGCTCAGCTATAATGTGTTTTTNTTGTCGAAAATTAATATTTCAATTGTAAGGTTTGCATTAGCATACATTTATAAGAGTGGAGAAAAGTATATGCATTTTTAAATAGTTTTTTTAATATGGCTTTTTGAAGACGAAAAAGCATAGATTTTCTTACAAAATGATTGATAACTAAAAAACTAATCCAAATTTTTGAAAAAGAAAAAAAAAATACTACTTCATTATGTCAAAACACAATTATGTGCCGAGTTACGTGCCTGGGTGAGGCTTCTGGGGCGATATATTGTGATTACAGACACACACACAGCCGCGTTTATTATTATGTATAGATTTATCTCATCTGATATTGCTTTTTGGCGTGAATTTGTTTTGAAGAATAACAGGAAAAAACGTAAGACATTAAATGCATTCATCCTTTTTATATACACTTAATGTTTCAACTGAACAGTGCTGTATGCACACTGTAAGCACAAAAGATCATAAGATTTCTATTTTTCTTTTAAGAAATATTCTTAATCTCCTCAATACAAGAGGATGTGATTCTTCCTTCACGGCCCACAGTATCATATTTGAGACGAACCTTTCCTACACCCATAACCACACAGCAGCCCATAACATGATGAGACGGATGTGATTTACATTTTGAGCGTTTTATTGCAATTTTCAACTATTGGTTGAAAATTGCATGCTGTAAAGCGGTTGAAGTTCGTTATAATTTCGAAAAATGTCTCACAGACCTTCAATATGCGCTTTCGGTTCCGTGTATTTTTTTAATATTTGATCCGGGGCATTTAAACATGCAAACAACTGCACGTTTTTGGCTCTTTCGAGAGTATTGAGCACAACTGCACTGGGACTTTTTGTTTAGATTTTCTCTGAGTTGGAAAATAATGGAATTCTTATTGGTTTATGTTGGCTTGTCGTTTGCAGTTTGTATGTTATGAACCAGTTTTGCAATCGTTTAAGTATCGCGAGCATTTTATTGCAGTATATTCAAGTACTATCAATGTAGTGAATTGTGCACTTTGTAGCGGTAATTATTTTACATGAAGTTTTAAATGAAGTGAGGCTTAATGCCCGGTCTCATGAGTAAGAATATTCTCGGAGCCTGTGGAAGCACTTTTCCTTTTTCGCCAACCCTGAACTTTTAAATATGTTGCTTACTATATGTTATGAGTTTCATATCCAACCTTGTCTCGGAGCATTTGGGAAATATTTTATGAAGCCATAGGTGCTCCGTGGAACCTGTGCGCTTGATGGTATGATAAGTATGTTAATGCAGTAGCTCCATTTTTATGAATGTAACTACCATTGAATACTATAATTATGACTTGTCATTTACAAGGAAACCATAGCTCCCAACTAGGGATGAAATGTTTACACAGTGTTACTGCAACAAAGATTAAAGAAGGAAGAAGTTAAGCTACTTCTCCAACATTTAAAAGCATAACTACTGATTTAATAATATGAATCGTTTGTAAATACCTATGGACTAGCTTTTTACAAACAGGTTTTTAGGCTAAGAAAGGTTTTATATTTATTTATGCTTCAAACAAGCCGAAAATTCAATTACAAATTTGCTTAACAGTGATTGATACCTCTTCAGCATATTTAGAAAAATAAAGCATTCGATCATTTTATAGAATTTTTTAAAGTTATTTTTAGAAAATAACAATGCATTGCAATAGAGGATGCATTTTAGATAGCTGCTGTTAATGTAACTTTTCTTTTAGTATAAACATCTGTATTATAACTGTAATGCCACACTAAACTCGTACAGTGAATCTTGTGGTGCAACAATCTGGCTGTCCTCTTAAACAAGTGACGAACTTATCAAGAAGGAAATTAATTATTTGTGCTAGTTTGGTACTTGATTATTAAGATAAACTTAGAGAGGGAGTTATGTAAACAATGGTGGTCATTTTTTCAGATATTTTAACATAATTCCAATGCATAAAATATGTATGAGTGTTTTTAGTGTATTCTCTGTTTCAGAAAGTGCATTGGCCTTCAAGAGACCATGTAACACACCTTCTCCGAAAATGAGGTTAGGCCTGGACGACGATAGCTGTAGCGACGATATATTCTCGCCATCTCCCCCTTACGAACTAAACGAACATTCCCAGGGCAGGTAAATATACTTTCCCAAAATTATTCAGCACAAAATATAATATCAGTTAGAAATTCTTTCGAAATTTTAGAATTAGAAATTTTTATTTTTTATGCAACAGGCACCATACATAATTGATCAAACTATAACAAAATTTTGTAGCATTTTTTTAAAACTTTTAATTTTGAATCGACCCGAGTACTAAAATTTTGTGGTACTTATTGATAACTTGCTATTTTGAACCTATTCAAGGTCACGAGACTCCTGGCAAAACTTTATAACTTGCATTTTCGAATCTATTCGAGGTTCTTTATATCTTATAATTTTGAACCTACCTTAGTTCATAAAATATCCTGCACTTTTTTAAAACTTGCAATTTTGAAATTTAAAAATATGTGACACTTCTATGCAACTTGCAGTTTTGAACCTACATGGGTTTAAAACTAGTTCAGTAACTGAGTTCTTTCTGAGAATACAGGGTGTCTCAAAAGTTCGTTGCCAAACTTAAAGTGTTGCTCTGTCATATCATGATGAACAAGGTTTAGATAGGAATTTGTGGAAGAAAATGCAAACTGTGACCGCTAGCGGCAAATGTTAGCAGGCTGTTAGGGAAGGGAGATCATTTCAAACGACATCGTTGCAGAAGTAGAATGAATCGGTTTACTAACGTAGAATTGACCGATATGATGTACATGCATCGTGCTGCGGATGGAAATAGACGAGCCGTGGAACGGATCTACCATGAGCGCTTCCCAAACAGACGTCAACTAAGTGGTGATTCTTTGGACAATTGTTTTTCATATTGCGAGAAGCAGGAAGTTTCCAGGTACGTAACCACATCTTTCGAGAACGCATTACATGCTCACCTGTCTTGGAGGAACCTCCAAGACCTCCAGGTTGTCAAATTTGTAGGTACATCGTTGCAGCATTGTGCTCATTCTACACGAAGACATGCTACACCCTACCACGTCCAAAGAGTACAGGCACTGTTCGATAACAATTCTCCCAAACGCGTTGCATTCACTCGCTGGTATTCGCAAAAAACTAGTCGCACAGCCGGATTTCCCAACGTGGATTTCGTTTACTGATCTTTTACACGGGATGGTGTCCTGAACCTAAACATGTGGCACGTGAAAACCCAAGGTGTACACGTGCCAATGCAAGTAAACAACGTTTCACCATAAATGCTTGTGGCACGGTATTATCGGTGGCATGTTAATGGATCCTTATCACATCTACACCTCGAATGAAATATTTATCGTATTTTTTCAGTATTGCCGGTTCTAATGGTTAACTTTCCAGCAGCTACACGCCGAAACATACGGTTTCAGTACGATGGAGCATCTGTAAATTTTAGCAATTAGCAAGGGAATATCTCTATAGGACATATCCTGATCACTGGGTTGGCAGAGGTGGACCAGTCATGTGGCCTCCACGATCCCCTGACCTGACACCCCTGGATTTCCACCTGTGGAGAAACATGAAGTCCATGATGCACGAGAAACCCATAATACTGGACACGAATCTCGTTTCCAGGATCGTGGAAGCAACAGTACGTGTCCGTTACATACCTACCCATTTTTAACTGCGCCGTGAATCCATGCGCTGAAGTACACAACTTCATTGCGAATGGAAGGAATTTCGAAAATTATCTGTAATCTAACCATATTCTTCAATAAAAGTCATATTAACACATCTTTCGACATCATTTCTTTCTCTCCCTCTACGCGTGCGAACATTGCCCGCTAGAGGTCGCAGTTTACATTTTTAAACGCAAATTCCTACGTAAATCTTATTCGTCATGATATGAGTGACCAACACGTTAAGTTAACCAATGAATTTTTGTGACATCCTGTATATTCATCACTGCGGATAAGAACAGCTCACTCAATTTTAACGTAACCTTAAATATTTAATATCTATGCTGGGGGAAATGGTGCTAGCATACTTTACCTGTCAACTTTTACCTGTCATACTTTACCTGTTAACCAAACCTATGAAACCAACAATTTTTAGTACTTTTTCTAAGAAAACAATATCAATGCACGAAAAGAATCTATATATAATTGGGAAATTCGTTTAATAGACTTGTTAAGAGTGAATCGTTTTCATTCCATTTGCAGTTTGCCGTCGCTGGAGGCAAGTGAACCCTCTCCGAATCCCAACCAGGGCTCTCCATGTTCCGGGATCACGTCCTTTTCCCTGTCACCTCCTAGCTCAGTGTCATCTCCACTGTCCATCCTTCCAGCCGTTGTTTCACCTCAATCGACGCACGACCACATCGCCGAATATATTGTCCACATGCAACAGCCACAGAATTGTGTGAAAGAGACCAACAAAAACAGGAAGAAGACGAAGCCAAAAACGCAGCCAAAAGCGAGAACAATCAAATTCCACGAATACAGGGTAAACATTTTCTTTTTTCACATTTCCTTTATTCACTTTGGCATGTTTCTAAAGCATGTCGCCAAGAGATGGGTACTTTCCAAAGAAAAGCCGCCTTCTTGTTTACCTCTTTTCGCACATACAGTCACAGAAAACAAATGATATAAATAATTGGCTTAAGCACAAAACTACGAAGATAACTGACTGGTTAATCCATGATTTTATTTAAAGCAAATAAATGAGAGCTACAATAGTATGAGTAACAATTTCATGTATTCTTTTTGTCCCCTATTGTGAAAGTATAGGAAGAAACGCTGTCTCTGTCTTTTCTTAAAAAATGTGTTTATTTTATGATCGCTTCAGTTTAAAGAGTAAAATAAAAAGTTCCAAGTATTTTGTGACATGTAATTGAAACAAAAGTTGAGTTTTTGCTATTTTATACTAAAAATTTGTTTTCAGGGTCCACCGAATGCGAAAAATGGCTCGTCCACCTCCAGTAGTATATCAGAGTCACCGCCTGAGCTCAACTTCCAGCAGCGACAACTTTTTCTAGAGTTACAAAGCGCATTCCACCAGTCCCGTCCTCAAGTCTTTGTTAGTCAGGTTAGTGCTTCTATAAAAATTAGATCACCATCTGAATTAGATCAGTTTAATCTATCCGTAAATGAAAAACTTTACGATCGCTTCAGTTTAAAGAGTAAACAAAAAGTAAAGAGAAAAAGAAGTACATCAATACAATAAAATAATTCAAAAAATTTTTTATGTAAAATGTTGAAGATTTAAACTAAAAGGATAAATTGAAAATATAATCATAATCTTGAATTGAAATTATTGTCTTAATAAAGAACCTACAACGATACTATACATCGGGGATCATCATTAGATTAAGCGAAACGCGTTTTAGTAGTTCATTCCATCAAAATAGTGATTAACTGTATTCACTTTATTTTGGAATGACATTATTGTTCGCGGCAAACTCATGATGATGAATTTGATGTTGTTTGCTTTTTATATTTTATAACCGTCGTTGAACAGCTGACCCAATTTCGAGTATACGACTACCAATGTTAAACTCCGTATCCTTGTAATTTTGAATCCGATTCAGAAGACAAGGAAACTCCTGGATCAAGTAATGGGAGAAATTTGCCTTCGTGGTGGACTTTTTGATGCAACTAAACAGCGTTCGCGTTACATGGAGAGAAAAACCACAAAAACTTCCCACGATTAACCTGACGGCAAAGGGACTCTAACCCATGATCCGTCTACCAATGAGGATATTTTACGCCAGCACTGTGGTTGCTGCGAGTCGGATCTGAAATTCATATCAACCAGCCATTGCTGGGATTCGAACCCAGTTCACCTCATCGGAAGGCGAATTCTCTATCCCCCGAGCAACACGGCTCGTTGTTGTTACCTATGTCATTTGCCAACATCAGCAAGCCTACTTGAAAACCAAGCGAAGTTTTTAAGGTAGACGGTGCGTTTTTTATTTTTCAGTTACGTCATCTATGGCCAAGAATACGATTTCTGCCTCATATGTACGTCACAGCCCGTTTTACAAGGAGGACCCATTCTTACTTCATTCATTCATCTACAGATCGTAATTTTGACTTGAACCAGAGAACGATCAATCTCCAATTTAGTACCTCCAGAGTTGTTTTATTTTTTACATGGAGAGGAAAACCTCCTACGATCAGTCTGACGGCAAGGATACTCTAACCCATGATCCATCTGCCACAGAGGATATTTTACGTCAGATCTGTCGTCGGTGAGAGACGGGTGACTAATTCGTGTCACCTAGCCATCGCTGGGATTCGAACCCACGTCACCTCTTTGTGAAGCGAGAGCTCTATCCCCTAAGCCACCGCGGCTCAAAATAAATGTATTATATTGATCTTAATCTCTTTGTTCGTTAAATGCACATGCTATCAATGATCCCTTTTATAATATGTCTCATTTAAAATTCATTGTAAGAACAGCACTTAATATATTCCGTTTAGATCCGTATTTGAAACCTGGTCTGTCCCTTCTAACTTTCACGCACGCTAACGGATGGAAACCAAAGCAGATTTAACGAGCCATTTTTGATTGTATAAAGCTTGGAGATTCGTGACACAAGCGTCTCACATTCCGTGGGCAAAATACAATCAACTAACAGGTTCTCATTTACATACGAAATTTCCGTGTACAGCAAGAATTATCCCGAGAGAATGCAAAAAAAACTTCATTGTTAACTGTTTTCTGAGCCTCAATCACTTTAACCGATTGCAACTCTTAATTTCAAATCGGTTTAATTATTTTATTTTCTACGATTGTTTCACATATTGTTTTAGTAATTTAATAACATATTTGTCTCTTGTAAACTAATAGCATATCTTATTTTATAGAAAAGTACAGGGGACCAAACAGGACAATCCAATCAAAAGCCAATTCCATCCAACAATCAGACCGAATCACAAAGTTCATCGTCGCAGAAACTAATTTCAAATTTTGAAGATTTAAAAGGTAACATGTTATACCTTACTAAAACGCGTTTACAAAAGTTTATTTAATAATATACACTGCGAAAACTGTGTTGTACTATTTCGCTGAATTCGATGTTTAACAACCCAAAAAATTGTGTGAAAGAACAATTTTTTTCAAGTCAACACAAAAAGAAATGAGTAGAATATTCTTACAGAATCTTTTTGTGTTTTCCTTCTGCCGTCTAAACTTTTAAAGTCTGAAATTCTTCGAACACATTCTTCTTCTACGACAAAGTAATAAAAAATTTTAGTAACAAGTTTCGTTATCACACACCTAGAATTCTTTTAAAAAAATTGTTTTGTCATGAATACATTAATCACTCATGATAATTTGCGTATTAACGACATTTGATCTCTTGATCAATTGCAAAATACTCTATTTTATTTTAAATTTCCTTAACTTAAAAAAAATAATTAAAAAAAACTATGTTTTTGAAACCAAACACAATTTTAATTATTATCCATATCTACTATAGATAATAACAAAAAAGCATCGAAATGCAGATAGATAGATAGATAAGTATAGATAATAACAAAAAAAGAAGACATGCTCAAAAATTATACATCGAATTCTATTTTCCGGGGCATATAATGTACAAATATTTATTTAGTTTTTCATTGTCTTATAAGCCAATGAAAAACAAAATGTACTTAAATCTTTACTCAAAATTGTGAGTATTTGTGTGATTTTCAATTACTTAGAGCTAAAAAACAATCTATTCAGTGATTCTTAAAGAAATTGGTGGAAAAATATGTACCAAGCCCGAAAAAACTTCAAGTGGACCGGTAACTTTAGTCCCTACCGTGCATTCTTGGTTTGCAATATGCACTAAGTAGATTTTCATTTTATTCTACAATAGATCTCCTTTTTAAACCCATAATTTTATTTAATCATTTGAGATTGATTTAAATGTCTGTCCTCGGACTGCAATAATGATGTTGTCTTTTTCAGTGAGCGACCTCAGGGCAGAACTGAAAAAGAGGAACTTACCCGTATCGGGATCCAAGCCTCAACTCATCGAAAGACTGAAATCTCACAACCCTTCATCAAACGACTTGGTGGCATCTTCAGGTCAGACGCTGGATCCCTCGGATGTGAGTGCGATAAGTGTCGACAGCCTGCTTCTCGACAACCTAAACACCATTCCAGTGTCCGGCACACCTCTCAGTGCCGATAATGTCAAAGACTTTTTGAGCGCCCTGCCAACCGACGCCCTCTCTTCAGCCCTCATATCACTGGAGGACGATGCCATAGACCTCGGAGACATCGGCAACTCTTTCACCTCACTCACCAACGAAGAAATAGTTCAACTTCAACAGATCTGCATCGAGAGGTTAACGAGGGATCTAGAGAGGTACATTCAAAAAAATTTTCCCAGGCTTTGAATATGAATTTATAGACTGTTAAAACATTTTAGAAACCATCTTTGTAAATGCAATCAGTATAACTCCACTAAGAAATTGATAAATAATAGAAATAGAGTATTCTTCATGGGTATGAATTTATTCACTTTTAAATGCCATCGTTGTAAGTGAAATCGGGATGACTTCACATTGACCTCGATAAATAATATTCTTCAGGCCTAAAAATTTACTGACTATTAAACGTCTCAAAAACCATCTTTGAAAGTGTAATCAGGATATTTTCACATAGACCTTGATAAATAATAGAATATTTTTTTAAATATATGAATTTAGTAATTATTAAAGGTTTCAGAAGCCATCTTTGTTAGTATATTCGGGAGGACTCCAAATAGACCTATATAAATAATAGAGCATCCTCCAGATAGACCTATATAAATAATAAAGCATCCTCCAAACAGACCTATATAAATAATAGAGCATCCTCCAGATAGACCTATATAAATAACAACAATATATAAATAATAGAGCATCCTCCAGATAATCTATATAAATAATAGAGCATCCTCCAGATAGTTGTTGTTGTTAATTTACGTCGCGCTAGAGCTGCACAATGGGCTATTGGCGACGGTCTGGGAAACATCCCGGAGGATGATCCGAAGACATGCCATCACAATTTTGATCCTCTGCGGAGGGGATGGCATCCCCCGCTTCGGTGGCCCGACGACCTGCGCGCGAAGTTGAACACTTTACGGTAGCACAGTTTAACGAGGACCAATACCGCACACCCTCGGTCCCTACGCAGACTGATCCAAGTGGTCACCCACCCGCACACTGACCGCAGCCAGTGATGCTCATCCTCCAGATAGATCTATATAAATAATAGAGCATCCTCCAGATAGACCTATCGTGTGATCAAGAGCTCCTCCAGATACATCTTTATAGAGCTTTTTGGATTCTCTAGCAAGATCCTGATAATTTAAAAAAAAGCCCTCAAGATTTTTTTAAATGTATTCACAAGTTCAGCGCGACGTCCAGGTATTAGAGTGACCTTCTTTTTACCGTCAGATTTTTTTTTATATTTCAAATGGCATAAGAAAATCACTAACTCTTACAAAATAACAAGGAACACGAATTATACAAAAAGAGATACGGCAAGGTAAAAAAAAGTTAATGCCCCATTAGTATATGTTTAGTACTTTAATACCTTCAAGCCACGGAGTCCCCACGCAGAGCCGAGCATCCCATCAAATGGTTCCTGTCCATGACTTCGTCTTTCCCACAGAATGGGCAATTTGGACTCACAAAAATACCAATACGGTGAAGGTGGTCCACCAGGAAGTCCTGATCAACAGCTGGTTTAAATTCCGAGACAACTGATGCTGCAAGCCGAAAGTAGACCTCTTAGCTGTCAAAGAAGTTACTAGGATGCTTCGCGGGGAGATAGATCTACTATCGCACCCCACCGTCATACTGAATTTGTAACACCATGTCATCAAACTTAGAATACTTCATTTATTCCTGAAACAGTAGAAACGATTCTGGCTTTCATGCTATAAACTCTACCTTTATTCGAGAGTAATAGAAAATAGCGAAGTTTCAAAAGATAGAGAATTCTCTTGACATGCCTGGAAAAGAGAATAGTACATTAACTTAAAAACTACAGTTTTCTCGATATTTTTGTTTCATTAATGTTTATATCCTATTTCCTCGGCATCTTGTTCAAAAATTGATAATCAAATATTACTTTTTAAAATAAGTCTTGTTAGAAGCGAAGAAAAGTACTGGCGTATTTTCGTTTCAAATTTAAACCTACTATTTATTCTCATTTCCTAAACGTTTGATAATGTTAGATTCAATAAAACTTATATTCTGTGCACATACCACAATAGTACACTTTTTTGTATCTTAACTTTTTTACCTTCTTATTAGTTTGTAACAAGGTGAACGGGTTATGTATAAATGATTATTTTATTTCAGATCCAAAAGAAAATTACAAGAATGTCAACAACCTTTAATAACAACCACAACTGCAAAACCATCCCAAGCACCATCTTTGGTCACAAAATCCTCCTCCCAATCCAGCAATAATAATTTTAGAAATGGAGAAACAACAGTGGGTAACAATGAAAACAAAACAGCACAGAAGCAGATCATACAACAGCTCCTGCAACAAAAAATACAGAGACAAGAACTGGAACAACAGAAATCTCAGAGACAGCAAAGCACTTGTAAGTATAAACAGTTCGTAGCATGCGTATGTATTTATGTCACATCTGATCGCCGTAGTAAGAGAATGAGAAAGTCATTGGTCAAATGGATGGTGTTTTCAATATAAATGTAAACAACAACAATCTCGAGCTCTACTTCCTGCTCTATACCTCTTTCTATGACCTGCTCTACTTCCGGTTCGAAAGTATACAGCTGTTTTTAATAGAAGAACTAAATTATATAATTTCTGAGCTCAAATCTGCTGTATTCCATAAGATATTAATAATATTAAGTAATTCTGGTGAGTTTGAAGTGAAAATTTGTTTTAGTTTTTTTTTAAAAGGTGACGTGGTTGCTAGATTTAGAAAGAACTCGCTTTTTTAGCTGTCCCAATTTGCCCTCTTTTTACTTGCTTATTGCTGTTTGTTCCTGTTGCAAGTCGTGCACCATTATGGGTTAGTGTTAGCATATTGTTCGAGCAGCGAGATTAGATTTATTTTACAAATTATCATTTAGGTTTAAATTTCGAAGTTGGTATATTGTTGAAAAGGTAAGAAGTGTTTTATGCTGTTTGTTCCTGTAGCAAGTCGTGCACCATCATGGGTTAGTGTTAGCATATTGTTCGAGCAGCGAGATTAGGTTTATTTTACAAATTATCATTTAGGTTTAAATTTCGAAGTTGGTATATTGTTAAAAAGGTAAGAAGTGTTTTATGACGATTCTTATGTCTTGAAAAGACAGGTCTTCAAATCATGATTCTTTTCTTTTTTTTTTAACAGATAAAATAAACCAGGTAACTAATACACGTATAAGAAATACTACTCAAGAGAATCTCAAAACACTGTGAGCCAAATGGCTTCAAAATACACTAGAAACAGTAACCCGGAAATATAGGTGGTAGTAAAGAGCTTGCAGGGCACCCTAGTGTAGGAAACACCATCCATATATTTTCCAGCGAAAAACTCATAAATCAGGTTCCTTTCTTCAAACGGCAATCGGTTGTGCGTGAATCGTACACACTTAGAACGTTCTTTTAGCAGTTTATGAATCATTCGTGGTCTTATCATTTATTGTATTAATTTAAATCTTCTTAAAAAGAGCATTTCTTTTTTACCAATATAATATTGCCATTATACCCGAGCTGTTACTAGTTATGTTAGTCGACGAATATTTCCAAGCCAGATGTTTAATAATGAATCAAGATAAATTTTATTTAAAAAAATACATAATTTGATAATAAAACATAGCAATAAATTATTTTAGAATTTAGATATAAGACATCGTCTAAAATTCAATGAGCAACCTCTTTCTAGCTAGTACAACCAAAGAATCTTTCTCTTTCAAAAACTTCATTTGATAATCTCGTTCCTTTATCTTGAATTCATTCTTTTAACAATGCTCTCTTGCATTGCATCTTTTGCCAACCAGCAAAAACTGTAGCGGAGCAGAGTCATACAAATATTTTACCTGGAAAAAAAAATCTAGCATTAGATCTACCGACGCCTAGATGCTTTTTACAGTCTAAAGGTAACTTCTTAAGTCACGATTAATTTTCAGAAAAACTCAATTATCAATATTTCTCCTTACGTGGCACCATAAACTCGGGCAACACTATAGTTATTATTCATTTTATAAGGTTGTCTTAAGTAATAATTTAAATAGGATTGACCAGTTAGCTATACGTTAAGAATTTAGTTAGAATAATTTTGTATTTTCATAGGAATAAAAACTTAGTTACAAATTAATTATTTAAATTAATTTTTGATCCTTTCTAAAATGGCTGAAGTAACTTAAAGAATAAACGATGGTATGATTGATACCTCATACCGTCCTTCCAATCTACTATTGGTGACAAAGATGGCCTTTTTCGAGCATTGGCATGCATGCATACATATATATATNCAAACATATATATATATATATATATATATATTGTACAATACTAAAGTAATGTCTTGAGAGGTGCGTGAGGAAGTAGTACAGCTCGTAACGGAGCATTGGAATGAGTTTTCTATTTTATATCACAACAGAGATGGAAATAATTTTAACACTGCTGCTGCCTACTATCCTGAACTCATACTTCCGGTGGTGTGTGATTGAATGGCTGCCGGACAGATTTTAAATTATTACTAAAATTCAATGCATAACATTAACGCACGTTGACACAATTGCGGGCATGTCTCATAATTAAATCAATGTACTTCCATGAGGGCAAATCCACGGGCAACACCTATATTCCGTTAGCGTTTTTAACTTTTCGCAAAATCTCTTATTTTCACTTACATAAGTTTGATATTTTTTCACGAGCACATGCGCAATTACTTGAAATTTTACGTATGGGAGCGTACGGAAGGTAACGTAAATTTGCGAAATCTCCCTAATTGATTTGTGTTTAACTTTCATTATAGCTAATGGAACTCCTGTGTCTTCTTCCTCCTCCTCCAATCCAAACTCCACTTTGACGGCTCTTCTCAAGAGTGGACCCCTGAATGTCGACATTGATCTGGTCGCAAAAACTTTATTTCCTCCGTCATCCCCCGTGAAAAAAGAAAAGACTGATTTCCTCAATCCAGAACATACCTTCAATGGTATTGTGGAGGAAGATTATCCCGGTGTTATACCGATATTTTCCAGCACATCCGACACAGTGACAACAAGTACGACCGTCATCTCGCCACCTAACGTTCTCACAAACAGGTATGAATATGGATTTAAATATTTGAGTACAGCCGACCGGCCTGTGTAGGGGTCGGGGAACTGCCCTTGCATCAGAAAGGTTCTGGGTTCGAAGCGGCAATCGGTCCCGGGCAAGGCATGGATGTTCTTTCATTCTCTGTAGTATCTGTCCTTACTGTGGAAGCAACGTTGGCCCACCTAATATGGGGCCCCTGGAAAAGTGCCCAACAAATCTGCCCTTCAGATGCCTGTATGACATAGGTTATTCCCCAGGAGGGCATTGGGAAAAAAAAGTTTTTTTGAGTACTTGTTTAACTACTCATTAGTGTTCTGAAACAGCTGACATGACCGAATCTTGGAATAAACTGCTTTTAAGTAATCATTTCTTTAATAAAAAAATTATCAATGTGTGAAACATTCGGTTAAAAATGTGACTCCAAAGCAGTTTTTTTTCTAAGTATCCGATAAAAAGTGTTAAATCCAATCTTAATTTACTAAATAACGTAGAAAAACAGCGAATGATCATTACATTAATAATTAAACAGCTAATTAAGAAACATAAAATTCATCTTTTGCAAAAAAATTCTTAATGTCTATAAAGTTAAACTGAAAATAAAGAGCTACATTTGTAAGCATCGCTCTAAAGATATTTTAAAAAGTATTCTCCCGCTATAGCGTGAGTATCATGCATTACGATAATTACCAGCAAGGAGACTATTTTTTTTATTATTATTTATATAGCTTTTTATTTATTAGTTTGTTTTTGCGACACGCTTTTGCCTCTTAATTAAAGCTTTTGAACACATAAATGTTAAACATCAGATAATTTATTAACATTTTAGAAATAAAACCTGGTATTTACAAAAAGAATAAATTTTAAAAGTTATAAAAACTGTTTTAAAATTATTAATTTTAATGGCCACAAACATTCAGAAAATAAATTCCCTGACTTTCCCCTGATTTTTTTTTCAGACTAAATTCGTCGAATTTTCCAGGTTTTTCTAAACGGTGGCATAAATTTTATTGTTAATTATATAGTTATATTATTCTTATACATGAAATATATTTTAAAACACTTACATTTTTCAAATGGAAGATAAACATTTTTTTAAAAAATTAATACAAGACCAAAATTGTTAAAAAAAATATTGCAATTTTATATCAATTATAAATTATTTCCTTTTCCTGGCTTTTTGGGTATTTTTATGAAATTTCCCTGTTCTGATTTTCCCATCCCGTGTTATTATTTTACAAAGTCCTTTATTTAATGTTAAGCGTGTTTCTTCTTGTTAGTACTTGTATTGTTTACTATTTAAAAAGAATTTTTTATTTTTTATATAGTACGTAAAATTGCCTTAAAAAATCATTTTTATATTGTATCAGATTTTAATAAAAGAATTAATCCTCTCACACTTAAAAGCTGTGGGGGGGGGGAGGCGACCGTTCCCTCTAAAAAATATGTCCTCTAAATCAAACTAGAGAGGGTCGGCCGGCTGATTATACACACTTATTTCAATTATAATTGCAAATAATGTTTCATAACATGTGTCTTTTATTTAATTTTCATGTTTGAAACAGGTCATCTTCATTACCTAGTTTCTCCGCATTGTGTAAGCCTCCACCTACACGAAGTAACACCGATCCTCAGTTTCAAATATCGAGACCCCCTCCTGATTACGACGCAGCCACGAGGCACCTCAACAAGGTTAAACAGGTAAAAATATCATCTGTCTCTTCAAAACATTTGCGAGACACAGTGCTCGATTTGTTAAAATATTATTAATTATTTTGAAGTAATAAAATATGTATTAATAAAGTAAAATGATGAAATTGAAGCTCTTGATCAATCGAACGAAACAAATAAAAAAGCATTCAATTTGAGTTATCATTTCCAGCAGTCAGAAAAGGAAATCGATTTGCGTTAAGAACTGAAATTTTTTATATGAAGGTGAATAAAAATTTTAATGCGAGGGTAAAAGTTCGAAGGAATCTTTGAAATTTTTAATAAGAAGGTAAAACTGCGAATAATTGAAACTCTTTTATGTGAGGGTAAAAATGCGAGTTCAGCAAAGTTCTGCTGGCTACATGCAAGTCGTGTGCGAAGAAAACGATCGAATTGAAGCTCTTGCAAACAAAAAAGCATTCGAACAGTCAGAAAAGGAAATCGATTTATCATATTGTTTTGTGTGAAGAACAGAAATTTTTTATACGAAGGTAAAACTGCGAATGAATAATCGAAACTTATAATGCGAGGGTAAAAGTACGAATGAATCTTTGAAATTTCTAATAAGAGAGTAAAACTGTTTATAAATAAATTAAAACTTTTTACATGAAGTAAAAATGCGAATTCAGCGAAATTCTGCTGGCTACATGAAAGTCGTGTGCGAAGAAAAAAAAGAATATTAACGATTTTTGATTTGAATTATCATATTTTTGCTTACTAGTCTTCAATCTTAATGGTTCCAGAGGCCTCACCTTGCTTGTGCAGACGATATTTTAAGTTACGAAGTCAGGCGCAAAGAAGGAGAATGAAAAATCTTTTTTTTTCACATATAATTATTAAGTATTTTAATGGAAAGAATTTTCTTTTTAAAATAGTTAATTAGCCTTCCAGATACTGGAAACATTTCCTTTGTAATGTCCAAAAATGCAGAAAATATTTTAAAAAAAGAAGAAGAAAAAATCTCGTTTGTTAGTTTTTTTTTTTCTTCTTCTCTTTGTGTCCCAAGTGTAAATTTTAATTGTTTTGTGGGGTTGGAATATTTGCAGCAGCATCCCGTGACGGGAGATGATGGAAATCCGCGCCATCCTAAAAAACACAAAACATCTGTCAAGAGTCAAGCCGTAGACGATGTCCTAGCAGTACTCATAGCGAGTGGAGGTATGTATTTTTAGATCGTATTTTAAAGACCTCCCGGAAAACAGCCTGATTCCTATTAACTATTGAACCTCCTACCTTTATTGTATATCACTGCTTTAAATAGCTGACTATTTGAAAAATGTAATTAAATGTTGTTTTTTAAAATACTTTTTTGACATAGAGTATGAATGAACGTTTTTTAGCAAATAGTAGGCTATTTTAATAGAGAGGGACTGTCGTAACTAGTTCCGAACATATGTATGTGGGAAAAAAAATCGTTTTTTTTTCTAACAACTGTTAGATTAAGTTTTGTCCATACACCAGTCTGAGACCTATGCGATTATGAAAATAGCGTAGTATTTGTTAGAATAAAATATTTTTAACAAATAAAAAACTTTTGTTTTCGAATTTAAAATTTGAAAAGCTTCTCCATTACCGCATTAATTAAGGCTCCTAAAAATATGCAAAGATTATTTTAATGGTTTTCATTCATGTGGAAAAATATCTAAATTCTTGTTTTCTTTAGAATTTTAATAATTTTTTCAAAATAATTTTAATCATTTTTATCAACAAAAAAAAAGCTTAATTTTTTCAAATAAATATTTAATAATATTTTTCGTGAAATATTTGTTCTTTTATGCTTAGACAAATAAATTGCAGTTTTGCGTAGACAGGCACTATTAAATGGTTGTTTAACCTCTGGGAGAAAAAAAATAGTTGTGCCCTGCTAACGAAGGAATACCAATATCTCTAACATAAAAATTCAATAGCATAAAATCATTTTCTAATGCTGTCTGCACATTCTCATTTGACAGATAAATCGAGCGGTATGATCCAGTTTTCTAGCATTAAAATCTAGATTTCTTTATATGTTATCAACATAATAGTATTTTTTACCTGTAAAATACTTTTTTTTCCGTAATTAAAAAAAAATCATACAAATAATATTTATTTATATCATTCATTCCTAGTATGGTCTGCTACTATAATGCATTCCAAATTAAAGGCTTAAACTAAAAGTGGTGGTGTTTCTTTATGCGAAAGAAATTCTATGATGATCTTGCGTTGCATACCTAATAATGAAAAATTTTATGATAAACATATTTAAATCGGTATTTAAACTTATTAAAAAGTATATCAAATAGTTTAAAAATGATAAAAGTAAATAGATAACATAAGCATTTAAGCATTCAAAACTGTGTAACATAATAAGAAATTAACTTTTCTAACTATTATTAAATAATATCTTTGGTGAAAAACATTTGAAAAGTTGACTCTTTGTCAATATTGACTAACATTAGCGTAACACTAACTATAATAAAATTGTGATTAAAATGTTAAAGTCAGTTTGACTTTTGAATGAAACCAAAAGACATTTCTGATAATCCAAGTTCACCTATATCTGACAACAAAACTAGCTTGATGCTTTTAGTCCTGATTTAATCACGCTTAGCCTTGATAAACGATTCCTCAAATTTTGTTACAAATTTTTCACATTATATATAATATTTTTATACATTTTTTTATATATAATATTATTATGTCATATACAGGGAGTTTAGCAGAAAACTGACTGATTGCAAAATTAAAAATCTCAGGAAACAAAAGGCGATATAGTAATGAAACAAACAGTATATCTATGTATAACTTGGAATTTAGTTACACAAATTGCCAACAGATGACGCTGCATTAATAATCAGAGCGATCCGTTCTAGCATTGAAACATGAACAGAGGTTGTCATATCAGGTTAGGAGGCTTAACCTTGTATAGTACTGAGCAACGTAGTTTTTGGTACTGGAATATCTCAGGTTAAATTACAGTCTTATAACATATGTATGCTTTTCATGAATACTATACAACATACAATGCCATATGTTGGTAACTTTTGTAACTAAAGTGCAAAATTTATGTCAAAATGTTTTACAGCCTACACAAAAAACATACCATATGTATCATTTCACTTATCTTTTCTTTCCAAGATTTTTAATTTTGATATCATTCGGTCTTCTGCTGGACACTCTATACTTTCTAGTTTTTTAAAACAGTATTTCGTCCAAAACACACCAGGGTTATGCTAGCAATGTTTTGTTTTTCTTCTCAAAGATCTACCTCCCAGTGCAGCTGAAGAGCCAACATCAGCCTTGACACCCCTATCAAACAATGGAGACTCCATTCCACTGTATCAAACATCCATTGCCTCAGGTGATGTCTTTTTTTCTAAAGCGTCCACTTCCTACCTCTCGACAACGGTCAACTCAATGGACGGTCCCAACTCCCCTGACATCAACCTGGCACAATCTGTGATGGACATGACTCCACCCTCATCCGCTGGATTTGGGGAGACAGGATGCTCGACCACAGCCTCACTGGACTTTGGTCCCCTTCTGGACTTGAACGATATGGACTTGGGACTGGACGGTGATGATCAAGTATCCTCCACACTGGACCCAACTCTGACCATATCCTTGCCTCAAGAACTCCGAGCCTCCTTGGATTATGGGGTTAATAAATCAAGTGTCAACTGCTCTTTGAAATCTATAAACGACAAAGGTGTGTGGACTTTGCTTTTTACATTGTAATATCCTTTATATTATTTCTGTATGTATGAGAGCAAAAATGGCACAGTATATAATTAAAAAAAAACATAACATAAAATTTATTAGCAAAAGGTGGAAAGTAAAGCCTAGGTCAAAAGAACACTCACAGAACATGGGACAATAAGCCAGTGGTAGAAATTAAGAAAATTTAATTACTAATCAGCAATTAAAAGGTATTACTAGTCCGAACACATTTTCACAGACCTGTTTACATGTCTTTATTATATATATTTTTTTTAAAAACTTAATAAAGTAAATTTAAATGAAAAACTACAATCCAGAGAACTCGTAATGTTAATATGCTATTTTGTGACAAAATTCTAAATAAAAAAAAATTACAACAACTATTATCATTATTATTATTATTGGTCTGAGGAATCCCTAATAATTTATTTTAAGGTGGTCTTAGTCAAATTTAATGGTTACAGATCAATGGACCACCATTAATTTTTGCTTTTAAAATTTTCAACACAGCCATTTTGGTGAAAATCAACAAAATTTTCTTATAGGCAACAAGATATTGTGCTATTAACTAGTGATAGTTCTAAAAAATAATGCTGAAGATTTTGATATAAAAAAAATTTGCATTCTAACATGATCTGATCTCTAAATAAACATAGAATAAGTGTGGCTTATGATTATTTCCTCAAGCCCATCAATTTTAAGAGGTTAGAGAAAAGAATGTTCAAATGTGAGGAAAATGCTCCTTTTTCAGAAAACATACAACTAAACCAATGGCTGTTGATGTCATGTCACAGATTTTCATGACAATTTATGGAATAAAAGCTCTTAATAAAAAATGGCTAAAATAATTATTTTAGAATATTTTAGTTAGGGGGCCAGTTTGAAAGACTCAATTCATGACAGATGGTGGCTCATATGTTAAAAATATCTTCTTTTTTTTTTTATTTATGAGTCAATTTTCTTAATTTTGGCGTCATTAGAAAAAAAAAGTCAACATGATGTAAATTAGTTATTAAAAAAGCTAAAAATATTAGTATAAAGTTTAAAAAAATTTATTTAAATAATTTTGCAGGGAATTTGTTTTTGCAAATTTGAAGAATTCTTTTTAGAGGAAAACCACATCAATAGTTTTTCTTGCAATGTTAAATGTCATGTTTTTCAAAATAATTCAAGAAAACCAAGGGAGTGTTTTTTTTTTGTTTGTTTTTGGTCAGTACAAATATAAAAAGTGATTTTTAGCCAAAATAGGTCAAGAAATTTTGTTTTTATGCTAAATTTTTTTTCAATTAATTTGGTTACGATCCACTTATATATTATACTTTTAATATTGAAAAACATAACACAATGAGAAAAAAATTGAAGTCAAGAAACTGTTTTTCTGATATAAAAAAGTATTTTGGTTAAAAAACTTTTCATTTATTTATTTTTTTAATAACAAAAAGCACTCTCTTCATTCTTTTTATGTTGAAAAGTATATTTAATATTATGTGTTAAAAGTTGATACTTCCCAGTAAAAAAATTCTTAAAATTTAAAAAAAAAAATCCCAAAAATTTTAATAAAAAAATTTAAAAGATTATATAAATATTTTCAGCACTTTAATAGCTTAATTACATAGTGTTGACTTTCTTTTCAAATGACACCAAAATTAAGAAAATTAGCTCATAAATAAAAAAAAGACATTTTTAATATATGAGGCACAATCTGTAGTTACGTCATTTTCTTAAATTGTGTCAAATTCAAACTATCGATATATTTTCAACAATTTTCATCAACTGATGCATGTAAACTTCAAACATGCTATTTGAGGTGTTTTGTCCTAACTGTAACAAATCTTCATTATCTTTTTCCTAATTAGTATCAAGAGTTCCTGTTTTTCTTCTCAAAGCGAAATATCTCAAATTTAAAGTTTTTGGAATTTCTGAACAAAAGATATGAGAATTTGCTAATTTCAAAAACGATCTACACTATAAAATTAGCATTTGATGACAATGGGATCACAAAAACAATGAAATACAAATATACATACATGAATAATGAAAATGAACAATGACAGAATTATGGATCAAGATTTAAATGCAAAAAAAAACTGCTTAATAGGTGTATGAAATTCTGAAGGAATACTTACTCAAAGTTAAAATGCTAGGTGAAAATGCAAGCTGTCTTATAGGCTATGGCATGTAAGACAGCTATGTGTACATGTAGTTATCTCCATATGTAACATGTAGCTATCTCCATTCATAAATAATGCATCCTGGAAAATAATTGTAAAACTTAATAAATTTTTTATATAATTTATGTAAATTTGTATATTTTTCCATCAAAATAGTAAATTATTTAACATAAAACATTTTTATAAAAAAATTCTTTCCTCCTCTCATTAAAATTTTTTTCGATAAAACCTTGATTATCTACATACTTCTGTGAACCAAAATTGATTGGCTATTTTTCACAAACATTTATAATTTTTTTTTCAATAATATGCTGTCATAACTCAGCTCCAAAAGAAAGTTTGTATCATTTCGATAATCATCTACCTTCTCTCCTATTCTCTTTGATTTTTTTTTTGTCACTGAAGAATTATTAACTTCTATCCAATTATCAACTTAGACGTTTTGCTTAAAATAAAATATCTTTCTGCCTATTTTACAAAACCAAATAGGTTTTACTGCTCCAATTCAAAATTACCCATACGAGCAATTTTGTAAGTCAGTAAAAATTGTGAAAATCTAGTTTCTCTTCAATAATTACGCTGTATATTATTCAATTTTGACTGACCGGTAGCGCTTGGCGCTGTCGTGCCACAGGTCCCTGGTTCGATCCTCGAGCCGGGCAAGGTTGACTCAGCCTTTCATCCCTTCAGTGGGTCGATAAATGAGTACCAAGCATGCTTGGGAACTAAACACTGGGGGTTCCGCGATCGGCTGACCACCTGACCAGAACATCTGCTCCTGCACCTATTGTATTGTGAGATATTCTTGGTGGTATCCAATCAAGACACATGATAACAAAGGTATAAGTTTAATAAAACAATAAAACATAACATAACAATAACATGCTTACAGCACGTAACAAGGTTAGCGATGAACATCTATTACGAATGGGTATATATACTCTCTGGAAAGGTAAGGCAGCGCCGCTATTCAGAAACTACAGGCTGTCGTCGTTGACTCGTAGTGATGACGGAAGGTGACGTCGGTTGACATCACAACAGCACCCCAGAGCCCAAGGTCAAAAAAACTGAGATGGGCACAGTAGGCCTTGGCCCTCTATGGGCTGTCGCGCCACTGAGTTTAGTTTAGTATTCAATTTAATTTGAAAATAGCTGTTTAAGAAATGTTTTATTTATGAAATAAATTTCATTTATTAATACCTTATTAATATAAAGTTAATTAATATTTTCAAAGTGTATTAATCTAATAAATTTTTTACTTATTAAATAGTTATTTTCAAATTAACTATACAGCACATAACTATACAGCACTATCATTAAAAACGAACTAGATATTCACAGTTTATTGATTACTTTCTTTAACCGCTTCTCCTACCAATTTTTATGAAGAAAAAAAAAATTTAAAAATCAACATATTTTTTTATTTCATTAATAAATACAAGGAACTGAAACACAAGTTCTAAGTTGAAATTTTAATTTTTTTATGTGTAAAAAATATTTAATTTACCATCAGTTTACTATCCCAAATTATCTTGGGCAAATAAAAAAGTTAAATATTAGTCTTTGTATATGTTCACATTTTCATAATCTGAAAAATCACCTGCATTGCTTTTACTTTCTCTCGCGAACGCCATTTTTTTACTCCTTTTTTTTATGTAAATTCAGCAACCATCGTATATACAATTGCACAAAACACGTCTGCAATCCCACAAACAGCAAAACTCCCAAACAAAAATAGGCAAACTTCCAATCACAGCAGATTATCATTATTTTTTGCTTTGCTTTCGGCCAAGTAAAAACGTGATAAAAACAAAACATATTGACGAATTCTGCTATGCCCGAGTTTATTCGGGATAATAAATATTTTTAATATATACATACCCCAGTTAACTCGGGATAATGAGGAAAGCGGTTAATGGAATATTTCGATTAGCAGGTCAAGCACAAGTAATATTGGATAGTCCAAGAATTCTAAAAAGGGCCTTTCATAAAAGCAACTTTAAATTAGAAATATGTACTAAATGTTTTCACTACAGCGCGAGAACGCAAGATCCTCGCATATTTTTTTCTTTTCTCGCATTAAAAAATTATTACCGCGAGAAATTCGCGCATTCTATATATCAATTTCAAAATTCGCAAATTTCTCGCATTTTGGAAAAAGCTTCGAATTACGCCATTTAGAATAAAATCCGTTTCACTTTTCTTCCTGGATCTTTCATTATTTTTACCATTTGCCCCGTTATCTAGCTTCCATATTTACCAGTATTGTTTAGAACCTTTTCGAACAACAGAACACAACCCTTCCGAACCACGGAACCCCTTTCAGAACACATTTCTCTGCAACCACGTGTTTACCGTAGGTGAGGTTTTTTCATGTAAGACGTTCAAATTTTTTATGCACTAATGTAAGATGGACAAATACCTAGTAAAGGCAAAATCTTCTATGATAAAGCAGCAAAAATATTCAATGCTTTAAAAAATAGAACTCCAAACGTTAAAACGTTATAACGTTAAAAATTTATAATAAAAGAAATGATTTTTTTTTCAAGTCTATTTGTGTTTTTTTAGTTTTTAGAAATCTCACTTAACTTTCTAAAATCTCACTCTGTTTTTGAGAAAGGGTGGAAAAATTCTCACCCACTTTTTTTCTATGATGAAAACACTGACTAAATGCAAATCTTGTTTTAACTTAATAGTTATTTTTTTCTTAATATAGGGACCGAAAACGACATCATCGATTGGCTGCCAATACACAGTGAAAGTTCCGCTCAATCATCAACATCAAACAACTTTCAGAATTCGTCTTCATCATACTCCCTATCTTGTGAACCAGACTCTTTATTCCCCAATGGTCAAGACACTTTGGACTTCCTCGGTGATGACATGGACTTTAATTCGCCGAACGATTTGTTTTTCCCTTGGGGGGAGAAACCAGACTTTACCTAAATGAATATGCCATATCATTTAAATGCTCGAGATCGAACACTGAATTCATCTTTTGCTGGCTTTTCGCTGATTCACCACAAACCTCTGTTGAATTGAAACTTCATAAAAATTATCGTTCCTCATATCAATCCTTTGATGATAATAAAGTTTATACTGATGATGGAAGAGAACCCATTTAAAGACGATGGTTTGTCATGTGCCATATTCTATTGTGTGCCTTAATTTATGTGTGGACAGCGAGGGGACACCAAGGACAGCATGTCCGTCGCTTACAAGAAAGATTGGACCAGATAAGATTCCCTCCTAAATTGTGCCGCCCTATGTGTTGTATTATTTTTGATGTGGTTTGCATCATTTAGGAGCTTGTGGACCAATAGAGCTTTATCACATTTTTTTTTGTATTTACAATTAAGTATAAGGGGATACTTAATTCATGTCCAAGAAAAAAAAATGCCAAATTTTTGAATATGATGTTTTGAATACTTGAAATAAGGCTTTTCTTTTTCAATGTTATTCCTACTGAATATGCCTTTCTGTTTGAAAAGTTGTTAAAAAAACAACACCTTTAGCAAAAGTTCTATTTCTTTTTTTTAAAGCCCACATTTATATTAGAAATTTAGTGTCTTGACAAATTTTAAAAACATACAGTAAGATTTTACCTATTTGACTGTTAACCGTAAATCACATGTCTTTAGACTTCTTAAATTTTCATTTGGTATGAGGAGTGACTAAGTACTCAGACCACAAACAGGAATTTTTTTTTTAATTCAGACTTACTAGCCACAACATCATTGTGGTATTTTTCAAATAATATAAATTATAAAAAATAAAAAAAAATTCTCCAAATAATAGAAACTTTTAACACTAACATTTTACACCCCTTGACGCATGCATGTTCTGATGTAATTCAGGTTTCCCACTTATTTTTAGATATAAAATTCCCTGACTTTCCTAGGTTTTCCAAGAAATTCCACTTTACATTTTTGCAATATTTCATGCAAAAAAAGTTTTTTTTTATTCAATAAGCAATGAAACTTACTTTGTCACAGAAAATATGTCAAATGCTACAGCTTTGCAAAAAACAAAATTTTAGTACTTGATTTAACTATTGATAAAATCAATATTTTGCACAAAAACTGGGGAAAATTTTAAAAAATTCAACGTATAGTTTATGAAGAGTCAGTTATAAGAGATTTTACTTACAATTTAGAACCAAAATTAATGTATACAGAAAGTTTAATAAAAAATTAAAAATTATAGTATTATTGAACTGAAAAAAGAAATTTGATAACCAAGTAATTTTTATTTATTAATAATTAAAACTTTATTGCAGATATAAAAAAAATTAACAATGTGTGCAACATTTTACAAGAAATAATAAAATTAGATGTCTAACTTGTTACTTTAAATTTCAAAATTGTTTATTTTCTGGGTTTGCTGCAAGACTTTCCCTGGTTTTGACTAAAAAACCACATTATTCCTTGACAATCCTCTGACCTTTTTTTCCCCCAAATTCTCTAACAATTCCAAATTTCCATAACCCAGAGGGAACTCTGGTAATGTGTGTGCGCTGTTTTCCGTGATCAGTGTTGTGGGCATGCACAGAGACTTCAGAACTTGTGTATGTGAATGTGGGTTAGTGTGAAAGGTTAATGCTAAAAGTGTAACTTAAAGTCTATTTGTACCTTAATATTATTTAAATTTGTTGTCAAATATGTAAAGCATGAACCCAAATTAGAACATTAGATTTTAAAACTGTACACTTATTTATACAAATAGGGTTCCATTTGTTATAATTTTTCAACTTATTGCAATTGTAACAAATTAGAGATTTTTTCATAAAATGAGGTTTAAAATCAACCAATTTCTTAACAGCAAAATTTCTAGCTTAAAATAATTTGTTAATATACTGTTTAAAAAAAAGTAGTTCACATTGATTAATAATGTAAAAATTTCTTGGAACTTTAGATATATATATATTGCGTAAGAAAGAAATATTACACAAAATTGATGTGTAACTATCGGCATGAAACAAACTTATAAAAACAGATATTATGCATATATCTGGACGAATATCCTATGAAACTCCCCAGACCACAAAACACACTTTGAACCATATCATTCGATGTGTGAGGACCAAAAAATTTAGGAAATAGAATCATTAGATTGTGGTGAAATCCACTGTAGTTTGAACTCTCAAATTTTATGAAAGCCATTTATTAAAAAAAAAATTTTTTAGTTATTGACGTTATATGTTAGGAATTTATATTTTTCATACTATTTTTTCATTACTTTATGATTCACATTTATGAAAATATGGTCCCTTATTATAGTATTGTTTTTTATTTTGAAAATTTTAATAAATTAGGTTATAAATATTTGAATAAGAACCAATAAAAGAATTTTTATTTTCATTTTTACACTAAAACTGGTCTATTTTAAAGTGAAAATCTAACATCAACATTAAATTTCAATAATAATGTCATTAAAAGTGTTTCAAATATGGCCAAAAAACATAATTATAAAAAATTTTAAATAAAAATTAAATTAAACCATTATGATTTATATAGTAATTTACTTTTATGTGTATTATTCAAATTAAAAATAAAGATTAAATTTGAAATCTAAGTACAGAATTCAAAAGAAAACATTTTTGCTCAAACAATTTTGTTCTTTTTCTTAGTGTTTTTTAAATAAATATACAAAGATATTTTTAAGAAAGATATTTATAAAGAGTGAATAATTTTGTAAAAATTTAATACACATGTACAGTCAAATATATAATTCTAAATAGCTTAATTAAGAAACAGCAAAAAAAAAGTAACGTTGGAAATTTGAATATAGATTTTTACTTTATTACTAAAGTGCAATAAAAATCAACAATGATTTAAAGAAATGACACTATTAAAAATTAAGATTATACGTTTCACTTAATTACAAGTGTCGTAGAAGTGTAGTGAGCAATTATATATAATTTTAGAAAAAGTTCTATCTTTTACTCATTGTAAAAACTTCTTTGTGTCAAATAAAAAAATATCATTTAATAATTATCACACTCTTTGTAGTTAGTTGATAATTTTTAAAATAACTGTTGAATTTAATGAAATTCTAAAAGTGGTGAAGGACTGGAAAACTGGAATAGAATTGTTATCATTTAAAATTTGTTCTGAAATTGAATTTGTTAATGGGTCAATTTACATGTTTTGATAGATACCTTTTGACTTCAGATACTTATAATATAAATGCAGCATATTTATCTGTGTAAAATATAAAATAAATGCTGCATTTTATTTTGTAAAAATTTTGTACAGGCAATTAAGTTATAAAAATTTGTAAATTAGTTTATACAAAAATAGATTTTATGGTGCCTTATAATGTTATGACCGGTGAGTTTAAAGGCCGAAAATGAATTGAGATTCTCAATTGTTGGTATTCGAAAATGTATTTAGTTTCTTAGAAATGGAGATATAAAACTCAGCTGTGCCCTTGTTGCTTTGCTGACTTGAAATTGATAATTTTATTTTGTACATATTGGCTTATTCTTGTTCTGATATGTTTTTTTTTTTTTTTTTGTTAAAAGGCTTGTCGAATAAAAAATTCTAAGAGTGATTCTTCTTTTCTAATTTTTTTATGACTTATTTCTGCATTACAAGAATCCCCAAAAGTTGCCTTAAATATATAGTGTCACATTTACAAAATTGTATCTCAGAATTTGAAAATACAAACTTAACATGTGAGAAAAAATAATGATAATTGAATTAATTAAACTTTGTAATGTAGCAATTAATTACCTTTTATATTTACTAATGGTATAATGCTGAAAACTATATGTTTAGAAAACAAAAACTAATAATTAGAAAAAAGAGCTAACACTATAATTACAATAATGTGATTCGAATACATTTGCAGTGCATATAGGATCTGTTAAAAGAAAAAGTGCTCAGAAAATTATGGAATTTTTAATCGATTTTTGACAAAAACATGATATTTTGAGCACCAGGAAATCTTAATTTAAATTTACTTCTAAAACTGATAACTATTAAGCTAAAACTTAAATAGTATTTTGTTATCTACATAAATTTCAGACAACTATTTAATTTTTCAAAAGACTCTTTAAATAGTGATTTTTTAAAATATTAAATCAATACATTAAAAATAAAAAAACAGAGTAAGAATTACAAGGTACCAAAAAAAAATTTTTGTGATGTGAGTGAGCAAAATGCTGATGGTAAATATTAAATACAGCATTTTACTCGCTCACATAAAATATTAAGAAAGAACGATAAAGAATTATGACAAGTAAATACCTTTAAATGATAAAAAATTAAATAATCTAAAAGTAAATAACTAAGAAACTTTCTTTTCAATGGCGTGTCTTTGGGGTCTATTTCCCATAGGCCTCAGAAATGCCAGAACTGCTACTCTCTTATCATTACCCAGTGGGTACCTGTGGCTAAGCCACCGTGGCCGAGTAGCGTCGCCCATGTCATACAACCACAAACCCGTTTATAGGTCGAGTTACATTCACACAGAAGAAAGGACATAGAACAGAAAGAGAAAGTTACATCCATGCCTACAGTGGGATTCGAACCCATAACCACTAGCCCCGTAGTTCAATTCAGTAACCACTAGACTAGATGATCGGCATAACTAAGAAACTTTACCATTCTTCTGGCCAGTAAGAATGTGCTGACAACATAAAAAATCGCTTTAGACCATTTTATTTATACGTTACATTAAGAAACAAAACAACTTTGTTACACTTATAAATCGCTAATATATGAAACATCATTATTAAAAAATTAGAAATTTTCAAAGACCTAATTGCATTCTTATCTTCTAAAAGAGTTTATTAAGATATTTATTGTAACGAATTTAAATAGTATTAAATTAAACAAAATGACAAAAAAGTGGAATGACTTAAAGTGCCTGGATGTGTGTGTGTAGGGCCTGTATTTACTTGAAACAGTACTTCATTTAACATAAGGCGACAAAGTTACAGAAAATCTCATGAATAACTCTAAATCAACTTTTTAACATTAATTTTTGTAATACAGTCGAACCCCGCTTTAGCGAATTCCTAGGGGACGAAGCAATCACTATGCAATAACGAAAATTCGTTATACCTATATTACGAATTTCAACATTAACCAAAATTATTTTGTTACATTGGAATTTTTTGCATAAAAAAATCATAAATATTGCATTTAATTACAGTTGTGATCTATTTGTACTCAACATTTAGAAAATATCAAATCAATATTTTAAAAGCTCACAAAAACAATTAAATTAAAAGGAAGTATGGATTTATTATCACTTACCTATCAGAAATTACGTAATCAGTAATTTTTTTCTGTATAAGTGATTTAGAACCAGTAGAAATTACAAACTTTGCCAAATAATGCACATTTTCAAACAACTGAACTGGAAATCACTCTTTTAGAAAGCCAAATGTATTCTTACTTCTTCAAACAGGAACGGGTTGGTTGGCTGAATGGGGTTTAGTCTTTTCAGGGTGGTCCCTTCCGAGAGATTTGTCTTTTTTTTTATATATATATATGTTCCTTTCATATCTGAAACTTTTTATTTTGAAGATGCAAAAATATTTGAATTCTGAGATCATTGTGAACTTTTGAAGAATGGAAAAGTGTTTTGATCATGAGAGAAATTGAGAATTGTTGCTTATTTTCAACTCTCTAAAATCAGATTATGAATTTCGTAATATTGGTATTTTTAATTCATTGTTTCTATTGAGAATCATTTTTGGATTCGGAAAATATTCGTCACATTGAAATTTCGTTAAAACGGGATTTGACTGTATACACTTATAAATAAACAATTTCATTAATAGAAGAAAAAAAAGGAAATTTCTTGGCCTAACTGAATATTTAGCAAGATTGGCTTACAACGGAGTATGTGGTGCATCCCTAGAAGCGAAATATAAAAACTTGTTACAAAGAATTTTTTTCAATATTTATTCCAAATATTTTTATTTTCACTTTTTTTTAATGTGAAAGAATTTGTGTAACTGAATTTTTGTACTAATTTTACCAACTGAGAAAAGAATGTTCCAAAACATAATTCAATTTCAATGAAATCATAAGAAATGGAATACAAATAAGTTTCATAGATGTTATATATTCAAGTTTACTTCCTACCAAGTGTAATTACAACTATAACATTAATTGTAATTTAAAAAAATTATAATTAAATACAAATTTATAATTAAATTAATTGTAGTTACAACAACTATAAATTATTGATTTTTGCTGTCAAATGTGTGGCATTCGACAGAATAAGTACAAGTGCCATGGCAGCATTGGTCCATTAAGAGCTAAATTACATAAAAGCAGTTTCTTAATTCTATAATAATATATAAACTTAATTTATAAATTCTATTTTAGAAGTTTAATAACATTTTCAAGTTATAAAAAATAACTTCATTTAATACAAATTGATAATTTTTCATAAATGAAGTAATTTGATTTAGTTATATAACTTAAATCCATGTAATCTGCCGAAACAAAGGCAAAATTATTCAATTAAAAGTTAAGCACTTTTAATGAAAATTTGACTAATAAAAACATAATATTCAATTATAATTTTATATAAATTAAAATATATTCATAAGGTTTTAGAAGTCCCAATGTTCTTATTTAAGAACAGATACTTAACTTTTTTATCAGAGCATAATGTTCCATCATAATTAAACATTAGTATATTCTGATGAAAAAATTAAGTATCTGTGTTATCTATATTAATGTTTCCTCATAATTAAACATTAATTATTGTCCTTTAAACATTACTGGACAATAATTTGCAATTATTTTGCTTTTAAAGTATTAGTACACAATAAATTTTTAAAAAATCCACCTTGTGGAAAAATTGATTTTTTCAAGCAGGCCCACACAAAAAAAAAAATTTCTTATCAGCAAACATGCGTTTGCACATATTTATCCGATGTTTTGTTAAAAAAGTTAATAAAGTGAATTTAAATTTAAAAAATCAGAATATAAAGAGTGTGAAATCTTCAAGATTATGATAAAATATGCTATTTTGTGACAAAAAACCAAAATCAAAACAGCATATCAACCCTTACATCGATTACCAGTCTTGGGAACCACTAATAATTATTTTATTGTGGTTGGAGTCAAGCTTCAGTGCCCACCATTAATATTAAGACCTGAATAATAATTTTTTGAAACAATAATCTTCAATGCTTAATTATGTAAATGTAACAATGAGAAAGTAAATTTTATAAGAAATTAAAAAAATTATCTCAATTTTATTGAAGAACAAATAAAAAAAAAATTTCTATGTAAATCTTTAGAGAACTCAATAGTTGTAGTGGAATGACTTGATTTTTATTTTTTACATAATATTTATAGTATTCCAGAAAAACGGAATTAATATTAAAAATAATGAAAGGTTTTTTTAAAGAATAATAGTAGAAAATGGGGAACTTAGTAATTTAATTTTGCACCTAGTTTTAAATCAATTTATATGAATGAAGATTCTTCTGTTTTATTTCTAATATATAAATTTATTCAATTCCAAAACTGTTCAACTGATTCATAAATAAAAATTTAGAAATAAATCATTTTTATAACAAAACATACCAACATTTCTTTAATAAAAGAAAAAAAAAACAAAGCAAGTTACATTAAAAACAAATGAATGTAAATATATTTATTAACTTTAAAAGAAAAGAAAAATAAACTACAGTAAGAAAGTTTTGTATTTGCTTACACATTTATAAAAGATAATTATTGACTTCCTTACTTCATGAAAGTTAAAGTAATTTAAGAATAAAAATGACTTTCTTTAATGGGTTTTAAAAAAAAATTTTATACTTAAAAGCGAACTTAATCTTAATCTTCCTTTACACTTTTTCCAAAGGAAAAATTTTGTAAAAACCTGTGCGAATTTTATTATAATTACACGCAATACAAAAATAAATAAAATGAAGTACAAAAATACCATATTCAAAGCAAAAGTAATTTTCAAAAAAATATAAATTCACAAACATATTTGAGATGCAATTTGCAATTTAAGATTTGAGATGCAATTTTTGCAATTTAAGTAAATATTTTCAAATACTAAACTTAAATTGCAAAAGAAAAAAAATAGTAGTAAATTGTTGGATAAATGAATCACAATTCTTATAAAATTGATAAATAATAATGAAAGAAAAACTTACATTTGTTTATGACCTTTTTCATCCCAATTTATGTCATTCTAGATTGAGGCACAGTTTGATGTCCATCTTCAGAAAAAATCCTTTACTTTAGGGAAAAAGTCCTTTCTAATGAGACTGAAAACAAGAAAGTAAAAATTACAATCAAGGAGTTATCTACGGACATATTAACTGCGGAATATTTCAAAACAGGGTTGTATTTTGTCTGAAGGGGTCTGCTTAAAATTAAACAAACTAAATTTACTATACAAATTAAATATAATATAGCACCAGAAAACAAAAAAGTTTTTCACATCAAAAATATAACTCTCTTTGTATTATTTTTCTTAGTTTTATACGGAAATTTATAATCTAATCATATTATTTAAGGGTCAATTGGAGTATTCATATTTAACAGCATTTCATTATTAAAATTAGTCAGCTATTTCCTTTTTATAGGAAATTCAAAATATGAGTAGTGCATGTGTTATTTGTTATTTCAGTAGTATTAATAAAAATTGATTATGATATTATAACAGTTGATTTAATTATAAATCAACATTTTATTCTCATGAACTATTCATAGTAATATATTGTTTCAATTAAAAGTATTTGAAAATAATAGAATGATGAAAAGGGGTAAAAATGGCAATTGGTTTGCATAAATATATACATATAAAAAGTATGATTTAGATCTAATGACATGATAATAAATAAAAAATTAAATTCAGTTATATATTTAAGCATAAAGGAACAATAAGTATATGAACATGTTAATTAACATAATGCAGTATTAAATAAAATAATATACAACAAAAATATTTTTAATGACTTTGAATGCTTTCTTTGTTAAAATGCTTTTTCACATAAGTAATGTATTTTGAAAATATTGCACAAATAAATAAAAAACATATTGCATATACAGAGCGCACGCTAAGGATTTCAAATTAGCTAGTTAATCAGTCAAATATCAAAAGTATTTGCTTTTTTGAAAGTCTTCGTCAATGCAAATCTTAAGAATTTTTAACAATTAATTTTTTTCTCATAGAAAACTATTTTATGGTAGTTTGTTCCAGGCTTATATTATTTCGATCCAATTCTAATTAGTTATGCGGCACATCTACCAAAAATTACAGTAATTGAAAAAAATACTAATTTGTTTAAAAAATTCATTTTGAAGAAATTTTGAGAATAGACTTAGTTCAAAACACATTGGTTTAAACCAGCTGATTCTGATTTTTTTTGTTAAGAACAAGATTAACAAAATTAAAAGAAAATTCATTGGATACAAAAAGGATAAAAGTGGACAAAATTAATTACATAAAAAAATACCTAAAATACTTTTTTTTTCATACTAAAATTTTTTAACTGTATTGTGAAAAAATATCCAGTTTTTTTAATATAAAAAGATAAAATTATTAAGTTGAAAGATGAAAATACTTTACCCGTTATACTTACATTACTAAGTTGAAAGAGATGTTGAATAATTCTCTATACATAACATGTTCGTGAAAATGAAATTTATTCTCAATACATTTTTAAAAATATTTTTACGAACCTCAAGTTCCTGATGCTCTTAAAATGGAGTCGAGAACAGTTAGACTTTAAGACATCTTCATGTCATGAATCTCAGAAGTTAATAAGTCTCATACAATTTCAGAATTACCCATGTTATGAAAATGGGATTTCAGAAGAGAATAAGATTCATCCTGGCATCAGAATTATTGTTATCCCTATAAACAAAATATATACTTCAATTAAACAAAACTTTTCGTAGTTTTTTAAACACAAAATAAATCAGAAAATACCTATGAATAAATGTTTTCAACAAGGTTTTTTATTTGCATAATTGTTTTTTAAAATATAGGGTGACCTGGGGAAACTGATCAAAAACTTCCTGATCAAAAAACACAAACATCTATTTTGTGCAAAAACTATTCAAAATAGAATTTTAATATTTATTGGAAGTTTGAGGCTATATGAGATGAGTCCAATGCCACCTTCTTTTGTTTGAAAATCCAACTAGAATTTAAAACATTTTAAATTTTTAGTGATTAGGAATAACCCCTGGTCTTGATCACTTCTGGGGTAATTCCTGATCACTTCTGGGGTAATTACTGATCACCAGTTTTTTTTGTAAAGGGGCCGTTTAAAAATAATTATATAATGATAATTAACAAATAAGACATCAAGGTCAAACAAATAAACCAAAAAGATATGCTTAAGCAGCTAATAAAATGATTTATTTAAAAGCAAGAAGAACGATTAACACTTTAAATTTTCAAAAATCTTTGCATCGTGCCATACATTTTAGGCAATCAGCCAACTCATTCTCATGTTCTTCTGAAATATAAGAGAGTTCCCACATGGGTTACTTTTGCTGGATTTTTTAACTTCATTAAGGGAAAGTGTAAAGTTAAGTAAGGTATGTCAACAGCTCTGGCAGCAGCTCTCACACTGAAATTTTCATTTTCAATCATTAAAAGAAATTCACTAATTTTGTTTTCTAGAAGCTTAGTATCCTTTTTAGGCTTATAATTTCTCACCATATTTATACTAGGCTAATTTATAAACTTAAAAATTATTCTAACAATGTACACACATAAAATTAAGATAGAAGCAAGGTAAGACAAACCAGAAATGGTGCAAATCAGAATACAGTCTTGTATACAGTTAAAAACAAATTTTGTGATGACAGTTAAAATATATTTTATAGTTGTTCCACTTAATAAATATGAACTGTTATTTAAGAAAAGACAATTAGCTATTTATTAGCTATTTTATATACTATTTATAAGAAGAAATGACAATGATCAGGAATTACCCCAGTGATCAATAATTACCCCATCTGTAGGGGGCAACATTTGATATAGTTTCCTATAATCAATTATAATGTTTACAGTAGATGTGAAACAATTAAACAAAAGCTTACACTATTTTTATATCAAAGAAAAAGAAAGTAACTCAAAATATTTATTATTAAGAGAAGGAGGGGGATCTTTGCAGAAATGTGCACATTTTGAAACCCATCTTTGAAATGGAAAATACAGAAAGCATTTTAAAAGATACTTATTTTGTTAGATTAAACAAAAAACTATTATTAAGTAAATGTAGTTATACTTTAGTAAAGTGTACAAGCATTCTTGTCCATGTCTCAAATTTAAAAAAAAATTATTTTTTAAAAATAAAACTTAGGTGATCATTATTTACCCCAGAAATAGAGTGATCGTGAATTACCCCAGGTCACCCTACTGAATAAAAACTTAATTTTTTTCCTAAATGCTGTTAAATTTCACCTTAATTTTTAGAAAATTTCAATTTGCGAGAAAAAGCCTCGTTGGAAAATTAATGATAATAATATAGCAGAAATATTTTCCAAGCAATAACAAGAAAAAAAACTTGAATGTACTGTTTCCTTTAAGTTGCACAGATCTGTCTGGGATATTTCCGCATCGTGATCTGTCATGCCAACTACAATCACCAAGATGCCTAATAGTTTTAATTTGCAAATTTAAAAAAAAAAAAAAAAACACGTACTTGTTTGCCCAGAGGTGACTACGAGTTGGCCTATTTATGTGATTTTTTTTTCGTCTTCAGTTTTTCGCGGGTCGCTGCCCGGAATTTGCCACAACTTGGCGATTATTCTGCGACAGATCACAATACAGAAATTTCTTTGATTTATCAACATAAAAGGAGAACAATTTTATACCTGAAAAATCACAAGCTTTAAGTTTTCAAAAATATTCCAAATAGCAGGCATTTCAGCAATATAAATATTAAAAACTAATTTAAAAACTATGTAAAATAAAACATTAAAAAAAGCTACTGTACAGGTGAATAATTTGCTCTCAAAGTAGATTACAATATTTTGTTATTGTAATTACAATTTCAATATTTTAATTGACACATAACTTTTGACATTTTATTGACTGGCAATTTCACACATAAACTATTCCGTGTGACTAGTTATTATCTTGTAATTGAATATTGAAGTAAAGTAAGTAAATCACTTTAAAGATTGATTTCAAGCCAAAACATTGTCGACTGATGATGAGCTAACTCGACATTGCAAATACAATGACCAGTTGACATCGGTCGACAACTTTTGGGCATGAAAAGTTTGTCACCAGTTAGCAATGTGTTAAGATAAGACCTAGCTGATTTAGTCTGCAATAAAATGATTTTTTTTATAATAATTAGTTGGAGGAGAAGCAATAGACGAGTGAAACTTTTTGCGCAAATTTTTTCTTTTGTTTTGACTTCCTAGTAGAGGTAGTAATGTCTGTTTAAGCTTACATTTGATTTCTTTATTTTCAACATATTCTGTTATTATTTTCCTATTTCATAATTGATTTTAAAATAATCTCAGAGGTAATTTCTATGATTAAAACTGTTGATATGATAAAGAATTTAAAATGTCTCTTTTGGTGCAAAATTAGCAAAGCATCTGATGATTGAAAAAAAATATTAATAATATATTTGTTTCAGTTTAAAAACAAATGCATTTGATGGAAGTTCAGAAACTTCATTTACATGCTTTAGTGCATCAAATACGCCAAAAATTGTAGAGGGGTGAGAAAAAAAATTGTGAGGTGTCCTTTGAGATGCGCAATTTTCCATTAAGAAAAATAAGAAAATAACACACAGGCAGGTTTACCTGTATGATGGCAAAATTAAACAACTTAAAAAGAAAATTGCAGCTTTTTCTGAATGGAAGTATTTAGTAATCAGTTCTAATTTAAAATTTTAATTTCAAACAGAGATGATAAAAATTATGATTTTAAATTTTGTTTAAAAGCAATATTATAACTTAAGTACTTAATAATTTGAACCAAAACAGTTAAAACTATAATTATAACATATTAATCACTGGAAAAATAAAAATCATAGCTGGTTTTACTCAAGCTCAATACTCTCATGAATTTATAAAGTAAAAGACCAAATGTGTCAGTCAGGTATCAAATAAAAAATTTAGATGCGGAAAAAAAAAATTCTAAATTACTTTTATCAGAAAAAGTCATTCTTCTTTATTTTTCTATACATGAAGTGTTAAAAGTATTTTCAGTCATATAAATAAAACATTAAATTGGTAAAGTTGAAATTGAAATATGTTAATTAAATAGATAATTATTTTAAATGGAAAGTTATAAATTTAAAGTATCATTACTTTAATCCACACTCAGTTTTTTTATTATTATTATTAGTTCTTAGTCTATTTCGAACATCAAATAAAAATTTACATAAACTACCCTTTCATTATTTCTCTGATTAAAACCTTTAATTTTAATGAGGAAATATATATATAACATACAGGAACGCTGTTTGAAAATTTGTCACCATTGCGAACATTTTTTTAATATTACAATTATAAACAAAAACAAACAAAATTAAACTACTTTATCGTTATCCCACAGTCAATATTTTTAAATATTGAGGGAAATTTGTTAGTATTACTCATTTGCTCATTAGTATTACTCATCTCATCATCAAAAAAAAAAAAATCACATTTCTCTAATTTTAAACTGCGCAGATCAATTTGGCAAAGATTTATATGAGAGTTTCTTCTTGGTTACTTTTAAGGACAAAAACTGGACATTTTTTGAGAACAATTTCAGGATTTGTTAATAGGTACGAAATTTATCTTTACAAAAATAACAAACCAGTGATGTATCATCATATTAATGACATAAACTAATAAATAAAGTAATAATCTTTACTCAAACCTTATAACTTCTCTCATGAATATATTTACCTTTTATTGTGATGAATTGTGAACCCATAATTCTGTTAAATTTTATATATTTTTATTCATTTCATGTTTCCTTCTCAGCTCATAGTTTCCTTTCTTTGGTCACACAATAAGAACTATCCTCTGAATCATTCTTAGTACGATAAAATGCATAAGTAAAACCTAAAACTAATAAATTATTAGGTTATGGGCCATTCATAAAAGATGTTGGGAGTATTTCCACATCAATACCTGCAGAAAAATAATCGCTCCGCCCAGTTATGGCGCCTTCCAACCAATGGCCCACCAGAAACTAAAATTAACACCACAGAAGGAACCAACTTGAGGGGTAGTAAGACATAGCTAGCCCCCAAGCAAACCCTTATAAATTTTTTATTTTATTTTTTAAAATTTTGCAAATTTAAAATTCTTTGGGCACCTTGGAGATTGTATATGAACAGGCATTGATACGGAAATATTTCCCTGCTATTATGCTTCAATCGGCTTCCTGAAATTGTGACGTGGAGGAAAAGGGGATATTTCCATATCCTGATCTGTTGCACCAACTACAATCGCCAGGGTGCCAAATAGATTTTAAATTTGCAAATTTTTTTCTTCAAAAAAACATGTAGATGTTTGCTTGGGAGTGGTTACAAGTTAAATATTTCGAGTTGGTTCCTTTCTGGGATGTTTTTATTTTTTATTTTCTCGCGGGGCGCTGCCCAGAAGTTTCCAAGATTTGGCGATTATTCTGCCACAGATCAGGATACAGAAATCTCCCCGAGGAAATGGTCATGAAGTCAAATATCTAAAAGATTCATTAACATAAAAATATTTAAAATCAGGAAATTAATTATATTTATATGGTTTCTTTTATATTAGCATTTATAATTATATTTTAAATATCATATATGACACATATAATTATTATTGTTACGCTCACAAATGCAATTAATAAAACATATTTAAAATTAAAAAACATAATTTGAAATACTTTATGTATCAAGAGTTTTGTTTCTAAACTACTAGCACATGTTAATGCAAAATAGTGTGACAAGGGGGGTATAGTGAAGTGTGCCACTTTGGGGCAAGGGAGCTGAGAGGCTCAGCAGAGGTGCAGAATATGATCCCAGGAACAAAGTTCAGAGAAAATTCAGGCAGCCCTGGGTAATTTTTTATCGTAAAAAAATAATAATATGTGTCACTTTAGAACATTTTTCTCGGTAAAATTTTTTTTTTTATGTCTGTTTGCTTCTCCCCTTTTTAAAACCTGAAAACATCTCAATTGTGTGAAAAAGTGCAAATGTTTAAGATTCGGACTCATGGAACAAAATCACTTCTAACGTAAGTTATTAACTAAACCATACAACTTTCAAATATGTACTTTTAAAAACACTTACTTTGAAAAAAAAAATTTTAAGGAACCTCTAAGATTAATACTAACGTAAAAAAAAATTACAAATGTATATTATGACTGTGATAGAATTAATTTATTAAAATCCCTGAATTCAGACGGACCGGTTAGTTGACCAAAGACGTCTGAGCTGCACTTTATGCATTATCTTCCTAGCTAGTTATAGCTCGCAAAGAATAAAACGGAGACTGAAGGGCCATTCTTACTTGATACAAAAATCTGGGGAGTGACCGGTTTCTCACCTTTAGCCCTTCTCCCTTCCCTCTCCTCCTCTCTTCAGTTGTATATGGATGAGTGATCGTGTAAAGCTAAGGGTGGTGGCGCTAGTGGTAAAATTGCTCTTTCCAGGTTTCCGGGTTACTGCTTCCGATATATTTTTACGCCGCAGATTGAAAAAACGCGCCATCATATTATTGCATCATATCTTTTGCAGTATTTCACATGTACCGAGTTCTTTCTTTCAGCCTTTAAACTTCAGCATTATCATATTAATATTATAATCATTAGAATATTTTCTAATTAGGCTAACTTAAAAAGATATTTTTGGCGACATTTTATTCAAATGTAGCCAAATAAGGGATAAAATACAAAACATGGCAAACCTTAAGAATTATTCACAATGAGATATTAACTTTCCAAAATTTTTTTTGGCCTTACGACCTCTGAGAATCAATACATTTCTGAAAGCTCTTATGAATGGTACAATTATGTTTAGATTTGAACTCAAATTACAATAACAAAACTGCATAGAATATTAGGCTTGTTCACACATCGCCTCGTAGTCATAACATGAGCGGAGGGATACACCGGAAATTTTCTAAATTTCTTCCGGTTTAAGGACGCTTGTTATTGTTTACATTAGACCACCCATCCATACTACAATATTTTTCCTTTTTATTCATTAAAAATATTTTTTTAAATTTCCATGATACTTTTCTTTAGAACTATGTTTAATGTAGTTTTCAGTTCCATATAGTTTTCCAATTTAAAAGACTTGAATCTATATGAAAATAAAGAGAGAAACTAACGTACTTCCTTCCTCTATGACTCTCCACACGCTAATGGGGAAAGCATGTGAAGTGTTGCCATAGGTAGAGAGTTCTGTTCCACGCCCCCTGCAGCCCATTTTGATCGCCAATAATCGATATTTATAATTAAAAATGCTAGTTTTATTTATACTATATGCAATAAAATTTTACGAATGACAATAGTAATCATAACAAAATGTTCGATATTACCCGGATTTGATAAATAATCACCATACTTGAAAACAAAGTTAAACTTAGGAATACAGAATGTGGAACGCAATAAGGAAAACTGAATGATATCTAAGCTTGTGAAATCTTATATCATTCAAACAGTTAAAATTGTAATAATATTTTCAATATTGAATATTTTAAAAGATTTTTATATGAAAATTTTTACCTGGAAACCTTTAATCTCTCTCTCATTATTTTTTTCTTTCATATTACTTTTTTTTTCCTGTTATTATTATTTTTAATTTTTTTAACTAGTGATGTAAAATACCTACCGTTTTTGAAAGACGATGAAAAAACAAAAACAAAAAAAACACTGGAGTTGAGTTTTGGGAAATATGCGAAAGATTTTAAGGCAATCAAAATTGGCCTTATTTTAATTTAAATTTAGAGATCATAAAATTTAATAAAACAGCTGCAATATGAAAAGGTAGCTATTACATTTGAGCAGATATACAGTGTGTTCCAAAATTATCTTTACAACTTCAAAAATTCATAACTTCGAACATAAACAAGATATTTTTATTCTGTCTTTTGCATGTATTACTGCAACTAATAAAGTTTTTTTTCAATAGGCTGAAAAGTTTTAAGTGAGGATGTGGACACCACAACAGAAAGCTCAATGCGTCTCATGGCCGTATTCGCTCCACATTTTTTAGGTCATCAAA
>NC_092204.1:97022356-97120201 GCF_043381705.1 Parasteatoda tepidariorum | reverse complement strand
TTTTCAATACAAATCTCTCAAAAGACGTTTGAACAGGTCGGTTAAAAAGACACCAAATAAATAAAAACGGATCAAACTACTACAGCGCCATCTTCCTTAGAGTCTGAACTAAGTCCTCCATTGGTAAAAATTTTTTTATTTGCAATTTAAAATAGTGAAAATTAAATAAAACTAAAATGGGTAGACTCGCCCCTGGATGGGTAGACTCGCCCCGGTTTACGGTAACCTAAACAGATATATACGTGTTGTGACTATTAAAAAAAGTCGTATTGGTAATTGCCAACGCAAGATATTAAGAAAAAAATGACCTGAAGCAAAATGCTTTGAATTTTGCTTCAGGCATGCCAAATGCATTTGAATTTATTGCAATTAAACTATGCTATACTTAATTAAAAGTTAATTTCAAATTTCTATATTTTCAAATTAATGAAAAAATAACTGAATACAATAACTTTAAAATTAAACGTATTTTTTTTTAAAAAAAATTATCTAAAAATGTTATGATAAGATATTATAATTATAATTATTAAAAAAATATTTCATATTTTTATGAATTGCTAACGCAAGATATTAAGAAAAAAAAGGTATAAAGCAGAATGTTATTTTTCCAAAATATATTATCAAAGATAAAGTAAAAAAAAAAGTTGAAAAGTCTACAAAAAGTTAATCAACTTATCAACCACAATGTTTCGTGCAAAAGGTTTCTGCTACTTCCACTAAAAATGCAAATGCATTGTGTTCAATGCCAAACTAAATTCCTCGGAATTAAAAAGAAAAGAAAAAAAAAAACAGCTATGAATTTTAAAGAAAAGAGCAATTTCTAAAATCATATCTCCCCCCCCCCTTCCAAAAAAAAAAACTTTTATTTCTGGGAATAAATCGGATTTTTTCCCACCCACGTAATAAATTCAAAAAATATTACAATGGATAAATTGCTCGTTTTTTAGAGCAAAAATGGGGAATAAAATTCGTTTCTTAAACTCCAACAACTTCCAAACACATTGGAATTTCGAATAAATGAAAAGAATCCATTCACCTCGTCACATACGTCACATTTCAACTTCGTAGTAACATTTCAGACAGTTGTAGATCGGACCGCATGATATACCTTTTACTTAACAGTTGATAATTCTCGAGATATATATCAAATCTAAAATTTATTTTGCATAATGGTACATTTTTCTATACATCTTCATAATATTAAGTTTCCAAGTTCTAAATAGTTTTTGAGATATCCCTTTTTATAAAAACATAGTTTTGTGACTAAAATGCTGTCAAAGATAATAACAGAGTATTATTGCCATTGTCTTAAATACTAGAATTTTATGAAGTCCTTGAAATATTATTATCAACAGTAGAAAATCGGGCCTGAATATTTCAATTAATTTCTCAAAAAGGGAGTATGAATAATTTTTTGACGAAATTTGTAGTTCCATACGAATGCCTTAAATCCTCGCTGATTTAAGCTTTAATAAAAATAGTTTATCGCAAACTGTAAGACATTAAAATAAAAGCTCATCATAAAACTATCCATAGTTCAACTGAAATATATCTACATTAGTTTTAAATAATATTTCAAATAGTATGATTTCTCAACAATCACAATTAAATTACTTACATTTAAAGCATTTTTTGTTGCTCTTAAATTTTGCTGAAAATAGCTTTCTTCAACTTATTTATTGTATACGGGGGAAAAAATGAAACTTCACGGGGATGAAAAGTTTATTAAAAACATATAATGCTTGAATAAAATTTTGCTTTATACAAGCCCGAAATTTATAGATGAATTTTCAATAAGCAATTTCTTCTGTTTCGAAATTTATTTTAAACGTCTGAATCAATGAATTTACAAGAAATATAAACAACTTCTTTTGAATCTCATAGATGACACTACCAACAGATCTAGACCAATGGGAATAGATGTTGCTACATTTTGACATTTCTGTATATATATTCCTGCTTGTAATTAGTTATAAAATAAAATATATAAAGAATTAGAATAACATCTATTGTTGTTTTAAGTATGAATAGTAAAGAAATGAATTCATTGTAAATTTATTGATCTCAACTATTAAATTGCAGAAATATTAGTGAGGGTCATTTAAATTTTGTATGGTGGTGGCACCTAGTGGTTATAACCGAACCTATGATATAAGGGATATTTCGTGCAAAATTGTTTTCTACATTTAAGTGTCAACTTCCGATTTTTTATGACCTATAAAAAATATTTATAACATGAGAACAGTTTTGTTTGTTTAACTCTTTGATTGTTTTGGGAGCACTGGACATGATGAAAGAATAAATAAATAAAATCACGCGATCCTCAAAAAAATGGCAATCCAGATATCTACCTATCATTAGCGAAAAATGTTTTAAAGGTATCGTGATATTAACCGGATAAATATTAATTTATATAGTTGGTGGACTGGATAAAATTTAAAACCCTGAAATAGTAAAATGACTGATCTTCAAAAAAATAAAAAAAATCAGGAACCATATATCTATTCTTTATAGTCATAAAAACAAGGTCGTCTTTGACGGGGGGGTATATGTTCCCCACTAAAATTATAAATTTCTAATAGAATCCCTCAATATTTCAGACAATTAAAGAAAACTCAGCATCGATTTAAATTTCTCAAAGTTAAAAATAAGAAAGGGATAAAAATAATTAATCTTACGGCAGATTTTTAAAAAATGCATATTTTTTTTCTTATATGTGAAGCTTAGAGAATTTTTCTGGCTGTGTCATTTAATTTTGTCCCCCTCAAAAATCGGGTCTCTGCGACGCCCAAGCTGAAAAGTATTTAAGGCTAAAGCGACATTTATCTTAAAATAACCTATTTATGCCTGCTGCACTGAACAAAATATTAAAACAAATAAAATGACACGATCCTTAAATAACAATCACGATCCAGATATTTATTTGTCATGAGGAAAATAAAAAATACATCTTTAAGTAATTATGCAACATTACCTTATTAGTAAGATTAATTCCACCAAAAAAAAAAAACACTCGATTTTTGGCTTTTTCCCCCCGTTTTGCTAAAATATTTCCAAAAGTATAAGGGTTACAAAAATTATATAAATTACTGCCTTTTATGTAATTAAATTTAATTTATCTACAATTTCAAACCATTACAAAGCTTGTAAATATAATAATTACCGATATAGGGTTCTTTTTATTCAAAAAGTATTTCAAAAAATAAATAAATTAAATAAAATTCTAGGTAAATTGTAGTATGATATCAACTAAAAAGTGAAATCTACTACAGCAAAGTTTGACATAATTATAATTGTCTAAAGGTAAATAGATGTATTTATGGGGTTTTAAACCTTCATAGTTTCTCTAAAATGGATATTATTGTAATGTTGTTTTGAAGTTATGAAAAACACATGCATATTTATAGTTTGTTTACGATAAGACCAAAATCTGAAGCCGTTTGCTGCTATGGAAACAAGACTAGCGCATTTCAGGGAGGGTAGCTTCTCTTCACTCGAAGGCTACAATCGGCGGAAGAAAAAAATCTCTCGCTGACCTGACCTAAACAGTAACCCCACTCCCCTACCACCACCACGGGTCCAGACGAATGGCTAGGAGAGTTCTTACTTTAGACAAACTATAGTCACCAACCAAGTGAGACTATTTTCTAAAGATAAAAAATAAGTGGAATGATTTAAGTTTAATGTAAATTAAGGCAAAAAAAAAATGTTTTTGATACTGAATCGGTTTAAAAAATGTAAAAAAGTTGCCTCATATATCTTTATAAGCTTAATGATTGCGCAAAGATTGCATTTCAATTTCCACATGCGATGCAATAGCTTTCTGTCATTATCAATTGCTTCAAAAGTAACAATATTTCCCCACCTCTACAATGTGTATATAAAATTACGAATGGCCTTGCATATTCAAGGACTGCAAAGTAATATGGTTCGTTTTGTCTAGACCAGGGCTGTCCAACAGGCGGCCCGCGGGACGCGTGCAGCCCGCCAACTTCTTATTCAGGTTGATCGGCCTCAGTTTTCCCATTAAAATGCCAGAAAATTGTTTTATAATTTTTCTGTTCCATTGTTTTGTAATTAATAATTCAACTATTAATTGTTATTATATACAAGGTAAGAGGTTATTGTTCAACTTTTTCAAACTGCAGTCCGCCAGGTGATCAGTGACCGGAATTCTGACCCGTGGGCTCTTGGCAGTTGGACAGCCCTGGTCTAGACCAAATTAGTTTGACATCGATGAAATGATGATTAAAAAAGAAAGCATTTATTAAAATCTAAGATATAATTTTAAGTGACATAGAAGGAAATAAACTATTGAAAACAGTTTCAATAAAATTCAATGATGCCTCCACAGCCTTAAAAGACGTGGGCTTACCACTAGTTATCAGTACGGTATTTTTCTACGGTCAGTTTGATTATATAATTCGTAGAATAAGAGAGAACGGGACACTGGATTCTTCATCCTGCAACTGTTCAAAAATTTTGGCCGTTTTCATGAGGAAGCTGAAGATTTTTTTATGTAAACTTGTTGTTGTCGTAAACCATTAAGGCAAGGAGTGCAATTGCTCTTGTTTTCCAGTGGCGCCACCAATGGCCGAAAATTCGACTTCTGCCACACCAGTTTATACCCATTCATACATCCATTCATTCATACATAGATCGTAATTTTGAACTGAACCAGAGAACGATCCATCTCCAATTCAGTACCCCCGAAGATATAATTTGCTATACGAACATAGAGGAATTTGTGACCCGAAAGATTTAAAGTGCGCCAGTCACCATTTACTACACGGGGAGTCTTCGGCCGGCTCGATTCGAACTCCCGTTCTTACGAACGCGAGTCTAGTGCCCTGCCTAAACAAACTTAGCACATTTGTATCTGCAAGATATGTCAACATTGTCAAGGGAATAAATTTAGCCTTGATCCATTCATGCATCCACAGTTTCTGGATTTATTCTTTACAGATAGAAGTTCCAGTTTAAAGTTAGAGTTAAACTCCAATCAGGTATTTAAACAGATCAGATCATTGAAGGAGCTCAGATTCGAATGATCTGGTAGAATAACAAACATGTGGAGAGATAATTGATGGATGAAGAGAGAGATAATCGATGATAAGGATGAAGAGAGCGACGCTATTTCATAAGATAAAAAGATGAACGAAAAAGTGGAGTATGAAGGTTCGAAGCTGTTCAAAGAAGGTGGTACGCTGATATGCAGGGCAAAACGCGAAATCTTGTTTCTTATCTCTAAATTATATATATTAAACAAATTATGCAGTCGAATCACCAGGATGAATTCTAATCTAAAATAGAGACCAAATATGAAAGAAATAATTGTATTTAAGATATACCAAACGGAAGGCAGAGGCCGCTTTTCGTATATTTTCTGGGCATGATTACTTGGCTGCTAATTTGTATCGCATTGGCATTTTAATTGAGACTGCCTAACCCCACTATGACATTAAAAAAAATTACAAAAAAAAATTTCATAAAAAAAAAAAAAATAAAATAAAAACGAGCTTATGAAAACAAATATCACCTGCGGAGAAATCATCTAGACATCGGGAAGCTTTTGTTTATCTCATAAACTTTTCGATGTTATTGTTTCTGTTGATTTCTTTGCCTTAAAGTATTTCGACCATATTCTTGTTCATGGTCTAAAAGCCATTCGAAGTTATGATAACAATAAATAATAAAAATAAAACGAGGATTAGGAAGCAATGGAATATTAGTGCAAACTGGGTAGCATTCTAATAATATCCCAGACCTTTCAAAACGTATAAAAAGTTATTCAGCTTCTATAAAAATTATTACGAGTATATGTATGATATATACTTAATGTATTTTTTCTTAATAAATACCATCATTAAAAATGTTTCAAAATATTGTATCAAGAATTTATGTTTACCTAAATATTTCTACTACAATTGTAATTCTGATGAACTTTATCGTCTAGCTCACCTTTTAGTAAATATCGAGCAATAACTCACCGAATTTAGTCATAGAATTCTTCTATTAGTTGAATACCTACCAAATTTCATATATTTTGGGAAATTCTCAACATTCTAAAGTTCCATCTCGGAAAGTATCAAAGCTACAATTATTGTCATCAAATGACAGGTAATTTAATTTTGTAAAAAGCAATAATTTACCTAATTTTTGTTACATCAATGCTTTAAGAGACATTTGGAAAAAACGGGCGAAAAAACCAAGATGGCGGCGCACTCGGTGGTCGAAAGAGTTGAAAAACTTGTTTTTTCTTACTGTATCAATCAATATGAATTTTTAAAAAAAAAAAAAAAATTAAAACTACTTCAATTTTTGTAACCAGTCATGATAATGTGACGCGGACTATATATAAATATTATTAGCATATATACATGAAATTTAATGATTTTCTAGAAACATTTTCACGATTACTAAGCTGTATTAAAAAGTGATCCCAAGAAACTAAAGCGGAAATATACACTTGATTAAATATTTCATTAGCTTCAAAAATATATGAAGATGGAAATAAAATTTGACCTGTTTCAAGCTCTCAAAAATAGGAGCCCATTCTCAAGACTTGTGAAATAGCACGAGATCAAAGATGCATTCCTTACGATTCACTCATTATGGGTAAATAAAAATTATTAAATCATATTTAAATTCCCCAATATTGTTATGATTGCAACAACGCTGCAATGATTTTTAGTTTCTGTAATATTTTTTTTAAATAATACAATGCATGTTTTGTCTAGTAGCTTAAAAAATATTAAATTTATCTGACTCAAAATAAAAAAACGCAAGTTGCATGACTTTCGAATTCGAAACAAGTTGAGAGTACATGGTAATAAAACGATGTTCTTTCAGAAAATATAACTGAAATATCTTTTTTTAGGGCATTTGTACCACGGGAAAATTAAAAAAAAACTGATAGCATAAATTCTGCCATATTTTTGGTCATAAAAAAATCTCTCTGACTAATAAGACTCATTAAGAGTTATAATAAATATACGGGGCTGTTTTTAACCATAAAAAAATAAATTGTTGGTGGAAGATAGTTTATAATCAATAGAAAAAGCTTTTACTTTTTAAAATATAGGGCAGTAAAAGATTTCACACATAAATATATGAAGTCCAGTAAAATTAGACTTTTTCGCCAGCGAAAATAAAACCTAATATTTTCTGTCACAAAGCTCAGTTATGTTATCATAAATATTTGAAAACTGCTCTTTTTCTCCGCATTTTGAGGGACATCAGGATGATTTGAAGAGGAGAATTGAATTTCTTCCGGACAGTCAAGTGATATATATTTTCCGATTTTTTTCACTCTGGATTGAATGCGATCAATTTCGAGACAATTGGACAAATAATTAAGAATTTTCAAGAGAAAAACGTACAAAACGTACAAATTGTACCTGCACCAAGTTAAATATCTGATCTAAAGAAGTCAGACATTGCTTCCTATCAATTTTTTCTCGCTAAATCGACAGAAATCTCAACCCTGAAGGCTATTAAGAAAACAAATATAGTTCAAAAGTTGCAAGAGTATGTATCAAAAGTTTTATTTAAAATCACTATCCAGGAACATATATGAACATATATTTTCCGATGCAATTTTTCTCGTTAAATTGAATGAGACCAGTTCAAAGACGATCTTACTAATAGTCTGCAAGTTATAAGTGCTGTTTAATGTGCACAAAGTACTTTTTTTGTACTTATTTACGCATTATACATTGCTATACAAGTAATTGAGTATTGTTTTGTGTGTATTTTTGTCACATTTCATCGAATGAGATTGACCGTTGGAATAAGTTGTAGCAAATCAGGAGAGCTGTTTATAAATGATTTAGCCAATAATATGTTAATTTTATAATTATTGTGTAACAGTTATTAAAGACTGTTAGATTAAAGTCTTGTCTATCTAGGAGCTACTGCATCCTTCTATTCTGATTGTGGAAATGGCGCAATATGTTAATATAAAGAAATAGAAGTTTTATGAAAATGAAATTTTTAATAAAAAAAGTTCGCTCCTCTAACGCTGCTTTGGGGTTCATACAAATTTTTAAAAATTATATCTAGGTAAAAATAAAAATTTCTAAATTCGTAATTTTCTTTTTAAAATAATTTAATAATTTCTTAAATATTTAATCTATATGTCCATTCCAAAACCCTGATAACTCTTTACTTGCAAGATGATGAAATTAGTTTAAATCTTATCTTCGCTCCAAGTTCAGGTACTTGAACTGTTACTTTAATCATTTCTTTGGCAAAAAGGCTTGAAAAAAAAAACTCTAAGATTGTTGTATTTAGTATTTTAAAAATATTTCAAGCGAATTTTAAGATAAAAATTAAACAGTTATGTAATAATAATAGTCAATCATTAAAGATGTCATCTTTCCTTTCAGACGTGTCTTTATGTCATGCAATATCAATTACGGACAATAGCAGACAATGTAATTAAAAATATGTTATGCAACTAAAAAATGTCTTTTATAATAGCTATTTCAATAAAAAAAAAGGTTGCTAAGAAATACATCGCCAAGGAGAGAGCGAATGTTATTACAAGGCATTTACGTAACGTTACCAAATTCTAAAAAAGAAAAGCCAATGAAGTCGTAATCGAAAATATGTATTGTATGTGCTCCAAAACTAGGCGTAATTCTGCATTGGAGACTGCGCCAAAACACGTGCTGACAAGAAATAAGTAAATAAAATTAAAATAATAATAGAATAGCACTCACGCCAAAGAAGCTGAGAATAAAAATAAAAATAAATAAATAACAGATGATGAGATAACCTTGCGCGCGGTCGAAAAACAGTTTGAGTGTTGGACTGTTGCCAAAATAGGTTTCCTACTTTTATTTTATAGCGTTATGTCATCCTCCGGTTGCATAATATGTTTGATTTTATTTATTCATAGTTCCTTTTCCCGTTATCGTTTGACGGTTGATCCTTTAACAGGTTATTCTATTTTCTTTTTAGCGCGTGTGACGCGTTTAGAACAGAATGCAGTGATTCATTTTACTAGCTAATGGCCTAGTCCTATTTCTTTGTCATCTGATTTAAACATTTAATCAGGGCTTGTAGAAACTATGAGCAATTCTTTGAAGTATTTAATTAATAGGAATTTAATTAGCAAATTATCCCAGTGGTTCCCAATATTTTTCAACTGTGGAACCTTTTGATCGATTAGCTAGCCCCGACTTTATAAAATTAATTTGCAATTCTGATATTATGAACATATTTATTTTAGGCAGGGCCCGCTCTAAGGAATTCTAATTATTAACCAGATATCAAAAGTATTCGCCGCTTTTCGAAAGTGTTCGCCAAATGCAAATCTTAACAATTTTTTTATGCTTAATTTTTTCCCCATAGAAAACTATTTTCCTGTAGTTTGTTTGAGACTTATATTATTTAGACCCTATTCTAATTGGTTATGCAGCATATCTACGAAAACTACTGTAATAGAATAAATAATACTGATTTGTTTAGAAAAATTACTTTTGATGTAATTTTGAGGATCGAGTTAAACATTTTATGTGAAGAACGAAATTTTTATCAATAATAAATTTAAGATTATATTGTTATGTCAGATTGGGTCTACAGTAGCATCTAGTCTAGTTCTGAATTAATTTTTGGGGATAATGTTCTGAACTAATGAACTATTTTCATTTTAAGTGAAAATGAATAAAATGAGAAGAATTATAGTTTTCACTGAAATGAACACGAAAAGGAATTGATAATGGTTATCGAGAAAACATTTCTTTGCTCTTGAATTTGGCTATTTCATTTTAAATTGAGGAGCTCAATTCTCATTGCTCTCAATCTCTCATTTATTTTTAACAACTACTTATATTTAACTACTAATTCAATTAAAAATAATAAAAAGTAAAAATATGTTTCAAAAGTATTTATTTTTTTGTTGAAATTCACCTTATAAATTTAAGTTTTTATGTTCTCTTAAAAATCGAATAGCGTTCATTTGCTTTCGACTTCTTCAAAGTTGACAAAACTGCATTCCACAATGAACACAACATTTTAATCTTTCACAAAAGTAAAATAATCTAACTCCCACTTTACATTAAATGTTCTACTTTTTTCATATAAGTTTATTCTTTTGCAATTTGATTTGATTCCTCAACATCATATACAGGGAAATGCTAAGGGGAGAGGGTCATAGAAAGAAGAAAAAAAAGTATATTCTGTTTGTCTCTCGGAACAGCCACCATCTCAGTGTTTGGTGGTTGTTATAGCAACAGGGTTAATATATTTGTGTCACACACTGATGTTTTTTCAAGGTTAAGTAACTTGATTTTTTTTTTTTAAACATTTAATGACCATTGTCCCCCGGTATTCCACAGATACTGATCGTTGAGGTGGCCTTTGTGGTCCCGAATTCGCTCACCGCGGTTTTACAATTTTTTCACAACTCCCTTAAACGGGACAGAACCTATTTTTGTTATTAATCTTAAAGTTCAATTATCTAAGCTGAAAATATATATTTATACGCTAAAAATAATTTAACAATTAATATAAATTTTTATAGTTTTGTTTATTAATAATCGAAGAAAATTCAATTGTTAATCTATACAAATTTATACAGAGTCATACTATAAAATACAGAGTCATTTTAAATAGCAACATATATAAAATGAGAGCGAAACTGACCGAATAGATCTTAAGAAATTAAATTTTGAAAGTGCGAAATATTTTTTATTTCATTTTGAGCACGATATTTTTAAATTCGGTATCACCCTAAATAAAATGACTGCGATTTAAAAATCGCTATTATGAAGGAATGATAATTCTCATTATTTATTTCCTCTTCATTATTATTTTACCATCACGTTCATTATTAAGCATCAGGTTTCTTTTCGCAGTCCAGTTATCCAACAAATAGCGTAATAAATAAATAATTATCGTATTTTGACGAAATGAAAAATCACCCCTTTGAAAATGTAATATGTAAAATTCGGCCCAAGAAATCTAAATTAACCGCAATTTTTTTATTTATTTATTTTTTATGTCACGCAATTTGCTAACTTTATTTATTTTAATATGGTAATGGTTGTCTGAATGTAGCTTAAATTTCAAAGAAAAGAGCGAAACAACTATGCTTATAGATAAGAAGCAATAAATCTTATCTTGGGGAATGAGACACAGGAAGTTATTATGAAGTTATATTGCATTTCATTGCGGTCCCCGTATACAATACAATAAAATGACGCAAATGTCTTAGGTGGAAGAAAGCCACAGTTTTGCGTAACAGCTTTGATCTATTTTTTGAATATTTTAAGAGGACGCTGCACCGCTATGGAAACTATTCTTCGTTGATTCTCTTTCATCCCCAGTGTCTACGGAAGTATCTCAAGAATAGGGGGAGGGGTTGAGCTCGCTCACCTCTCCATGTTTGTGTGCATTACACACACATATATATATATACACACAGTCGGACCTCTATTTAGCGAAGTTTCTAAATACAGAAAAAAAGTTCGTTAAATAGAAAATCACCCTTTGAAATACTTACGCAACACAAAACAGGTTTTTAATTCATAAACCGTGGAAATAAAGGAGTATCAATTGCAATTTTAATTATCTTGCAAATAATTATCTATTATTTTATAAATCTTAGCCATAAAAAAAATCTGCGAAGAAAGTAATAGAAGAAAACATTATCCAGTGTTACACTATCATGCTATATATATATTTGTATGAAATGCAAACAAAAAGGGAAAGGAATTTTACTGCTTTCTCTAAAAAGTTACGTGGATGCGAAAATCAATTCAAGGTCATTTCCCCCATGAAATGCGTTAACAAGTTTATAATTTTCTCAAATGTTTTGGGAATTAGGAAAAGTAGATCTCAAAAAAAAAAATTCGTTAAATAGAAAATTCAGTTTGCTATGTTGAAGTTATTTTACGAGGAAGTTTCCAAAGTGCTCTTGGTTCCACGAAAAAATTCGCAAAATAGAGAAATTCGTAAATTGGAAGTTCGTTAAATAGAAGTTCGACTATATATATATGTACACATTAAATATACATATATTAAATATATATGTATCTATTTTACGATATTTAGTTTTATTCTGTTACACTTTTTTTAAAAAATCTATCTTATTCGGCTGAATGTGACATGAAACCAAGAATTTTCCTAAATGGGACAGAAATAGGGATTTCCTTTGCTGGAGTAAAGGGATTATTTGGTAGCAGTTTTTACCAAGGAAATGTTAAAGCTCACTTCAATTAGAGATATTTTTTTTTTAAATTCAAACACAAAAGAAATACCTGTTTTTTTTTAATTGTAAATTAAATGACACGAATATCGTGTCATTTAATTTAATAAGGCCGCAAATAAAATGAAATATTTTCTGCGGCCACAAAATCTCAATTAAAAAGCTTTGATTAACTCTGTTACAATCCGTTCGTCGCCACCTCATTTTCGCGAAATGTGTTTGAAAATCGCTGAATTTTTTAAAAAATGTTTCCTTTTTATCGAACTCTATATTGATTCATTCCACAGGGACGAGTTTGGTAAAAAAAAAAAGAAAAAAAAGAAGCGGAAAATAGAAATCTAAAAATGTTATGCGCAAAAATATATTTTAAATAATTGAAAAAATACCTGAAATTGAAGCAAGAAAAAGGAGTATGTAGGAAACATTTATCCACAAAATGTTATCAATGTTTTAATAAAAATATGGACGCCAGATTCTATTTATTTATTTAAATCACGTGAATACGAATCTTGACATTTAATTTTAAAATCGCGTTACGAATCTCAGTGTTTTATTTTAAAATCGCGTGAATACGAATCTCGATGTTTCATTTTAAAATGGCGCGAATACGAATATTGATATTTCATTTTAAAATGGCCTGAATACGAATTCCGATGTAAAATTTTTAAGTCGCTTGAACACGAATCATGATAGAGGCTTTTAAATTGCGTGAATACGAAACTCGATATTTGATATAAAATCGTGAAAATACGAAACACGATGCGATCTTAAATTGCTTTAGTAGGAATCGCGATGTGTGATTTTAAATCATGAGAATGTCATTTTAAATCCCGTTTGCATTGGATGAATAGCATAAAAACGAGTCTTGGTAGTTCGAACTTTCCTTGAGGAGGCAGTCTCCTCTTTTAGTAAAAAAATGATGCGCGATGATGACAAATTTTTTTCGCTAATGGCGCCCGCCCGTACATTATACAGGTCTGTTCATAGCGATTTAAAGTATAGAAAAAGTGAGTTTAAGCTAGCCTAGAGTAAGCCGCGAAATTTCAATTGGCTGAAAAATAAAATTCAAAATATTAAAATGTAAGCAAATTATTTGTATAATAATATAACTTTCCTATTGCGTAATTCTGTTAACGCCACTTTACTTTAAATTACTTATAAAGGGCGAAAGAGAATTTGCGATGAAACGTTTCTCCCGTGTTATAGCGTTTTCTTAAAAGTTACAGCTATGCTACGTTACCTGTGCTAAGAAGATCACAAAAATGGAGAATTATGAGTTATTTACAAAAATTTCATCTTGGTAAGATGGTGTACAGTGCTCAAAATGAAAAACGGACCATCCTGAATAACTTTTGATTTTATTAACGGATCTTCACTTTCTAGAACTCAATCTTAATGGTTCGAGGGGGGTGACTTCAAATATGCTAATTAATGAGTGCCGACGACATTTTAAGTTAAGAAAACAGACACAAAAACATTCTCTCTCTGAATAAACAAACCTTTTTTCAATGGATTCGGATCCCCAAAATATAGGCGTAGCCACAATCTGGGAAATATGCTCCTAATAGTTTAGTCAAGAGACCAATCCAAAAGTTGAACCCCTTAATGCTAATTTTACTATTTACGTATTTCACCATATCTTGAGAACTATTTAAATGAATTGCAATTTTTTGCACACAATTATGAAATTCGTTTATCCAAAGATAATTCCATGCAAAAAATAACTTTTAGTAAATATTTATTATTTTATTTAATAATAGTTGAAGAAATGTTTAATTGTAAGGTACTCAATTTTTTACATCATTTTAAAGAATACAATTTTAAATGGCAAAATACAAAATTTAAGCGAAATAGGTCGAATAGTTCCTGAGAAATCAAATTTTGAAGAAGTCATATTTTTAAAATACGATTTCTTAGGAACTATTTACTGATTTCGCTCAAATTTTGTTACTCTTTGCTTCGCCTTTAAGGCATTCAAATTGCGACTATGGCACAGTTTCAGTTTCTACGTCACATTTCATAGCAGGGGGAATTTGAAATTTTAATGACAAAGATTCGAAAAACGAATAAAGCAAAATTACATTCGCGAAGTAGAATAAAAAATCTCCTAATGTGTGTTATTTAACACATAAATATAAAAATCATGGTCGATAATGATCGTTATGAAAAAAATATAGTGATCATTTTCAATAACGATTATTATCGTATACAAAAATATCGTGATTTTTATCGATAATTATCAAATACAAAAATATCGTGATTATTATAGTTTGCGAAAATATCACGATAAATATCGATACTATTGCAATCATTAACGATAACAAAAATAAACATTATCGTTCGTGATCCATTTTAATTGTGATTAAAATTATTGAAGACAATTTTGATATTCAAATTACTTTATTGTTAATTAGTAACGAAAATACAATGTAGTGTAAAAATAATAACGTTGGAAAGTATCACGATGTATTGTCAAATGTCGATATTTAATGATAATGTATCATTGCACTATGTAAATATTCTATTTAAAGCAGCGTCTGTACTAATTAATTAATAAAAAGGAATATAATATTCGAATATAATAACTAGTAGATCTAGCACCCTCTAACTTTTGAATTGCGAAATACATTTACCTTCAGTACTGAACAATAGCAGAAATTTTTAAAACAAATATGACTTTTCTAAAAGTTTTATCAGAACTTTACATGATCAATTATCTATTCGACCTGCTATTTATCAGATCCAGTTAAAATTATTTTTAGGTAGCTGTATTATAAATTCTTTTAAATCTTATTAATTAAAATATTAACACTTTGCTATCACTTGGAAAAATATTTTCTGAAACTACGAAAATTCCGTAGTTCAAGGTTATTGTATTTTATTATAGTACTGTATTTTACACATTGTATTATATTTTACACATTGTATTGTATTTTACACACAATTAGTTTAGTTTTTCTTCAATGCTTTTCACCCGGATATTGACTTTCCTCATTCGGGTATCATAAGAGCAGATTTATTACCAAAGTCAAAATTCTTAAGGGTCCTATCAAATCATTTTGATGGTTTATGTTGGTTTCAGTGCGATTCATGATGGTCCAACATCATTTGATGGTCACCATCATTCAACATTTTCCATTACGTGCTTACGGTTGTTGATATGCTAGCAAACTTCCATCATTCCATGATGGAAAATGCTACTTTAATACTACGATGGTTAACCATCATGAGAAGTTCTCATAGATCAACAATCCATGATGATCCATGATTTTCCTACTACACATTTTCATGATGGTTTAAAGAGAATTCTTGTTGGTTCTCAGGAATTAACCATCAAAACAATTTTTTTTTATGTTGGCCCATCATAAATCAGTCCAAATTCCTACATTGGGATGATGGTTGTTCATGATCGTTCCAACATTTGATTTCTAAGAAACAATTGATTTCTGATGGTTTAACGTGAACAGACCATCGAAACAAGTTGCTATCAAAACATGTTGAACCATCATCAATCAGTCCGAATTCCTACATTGGTAGTTATTAATGTTGGTTACCATCAAAAATATAATGATTCATGATAGAATTATTGATGGCTACCATCAAGATTATGTTGGTCCATCGATGGAAAACCATCAAAAATTTTGACTGGGGTAACCACTTTCTAACTAGTAGATGGGCCAACGGTGCTTACACTGTAAAAATGACAGACCTTACAAAGAAGTGAAGAAAAGAACATCCATCCCTTTTCCGGGATTTGAACCCGTGGTCTTCCTGATTTAAGGTCAGCTCCAGGGCTCGAAAAACAGCCCGTCCGCCCGTCCTCGGCGGTCAAAAATTCCCCACGGACAACGAATTCCTCGAATCCGACGTCCGCGTGGACGGCCATTTTCCCGTTAATATTCGTGATACATTTTAAATTTTTCTTATCTTACAAGAGTCTAGCGCCTCACTTCTAAAATGATCCTGAAATGGAATTGATGTTTTCTCTGTCTGGGAGAACAGCAGCGGTTGAAAGGGGTTTTTCAGCAATGAACTTACAAAAAAACACATTGCGCACTGGTCTTAAACAAGAAGCGTTAAACACAATTATGAACATCTACCTAAATGGAAAACCCCTTTCAGATTTCTGTACTGAAACCTCTGTAAATCATTGGCTTGATTGTGGAACAGGCAACCGTAATATTTGATTCATTTAAAAAACGCAGTACCCTCTGATAAATTGACATTCCAGAAAACTTGACCTTTATCATTTAAATTATTTCAAAAAAGAAATAAATTATTTCATAAAAGAAATAAATCATTTCATAAAAGAAACAAATTATTTCATAAAGGAAATACTAGGTCACTATTAGTAACCTAGTAATTCTTTTATTACTGTACAATGTAATCCCAGTAACTACTAATTCATTGTACAATTTATATAAATGTTTGTAATAAATAAGAGAAAAATCATATTTTTAATTATTTGGAAGATACGGGTTAGTTTCAAAGGAGGACGGGTAAATTGTTGGACAAGCCGTCCTCGGGGACGGGTAAAATTTCTGAGTTTTTTCGAGCCCTGGTCAGCTCCCTGACCACCGTACAATGGTCGGCACATGCAATAAGTTAAGGGCATGAAGCTGTTCTAACTTAGATGAATGCTCTGAATATTTTTAACTTTAGGCAACTTTCGGGCTTTTAATCCTAAAGCGTATTCCTTAATTTGTTAGTAATAATATTCATAGTTTAAAATAATTGTACACAATATTGTGCCTGAGATTATTAATATTTGATTGGTATATTGCGACTAATTTCTCAAAACTATTAATCTACTCAAGATTTACGAGTATGATTTTGTTGAGCTGTATGCTGGTCGCGATTTCTGATGAATTTCAATTGCGTGATAAAAGAAAAAAAAAAAGAAAGAAAGAAAGAAGGGAAAAGAATAGCTACTTCATCATATGTGTGTTTCTTTTTTAATTATTTTTTTTATGTTTGAAAGGGAGAACTAAATACGAATGAGCAAAGAAAATTATCATCCTTTTTTTGGTATTTATTTTCTATATGAAAAATTACATATCCGAATGTGTGAGAAATAACAACAACAACAACAAAAAAAAAAAATAGCCCAATTATTAAACTTTTTTTGTGTAAACAAATGAGTATTAGCAACTATTTTTGTAAAATTTTATTTATGATTTATTAGGTTGAAAAATTAATTTTCTTCCTCAAAATAACATGTGTAGATATTATTTTTGCTGAAAGAGATTGTATGAGTCATGTTTTTGGAGTATATTCAAAAAAGTTTCTATGCTGACGGAGTCATTGAACGAAACATTTTCCACCCTTGGCAGACGATGGAATTTGTCGCACCAGGGCCTATTGTGCAATATTTTTAGTTTGTTTGTCAATGAACTCGCAGCGAAAATAACTATTTAAGAACTAGTTTATTAATAGATACCAATCTTTTCTAAAAGGATTAGGTTACAAATAAAAACACCAGTAAAAATTTTCAGTGAATCGTTAACAATTATTTTTTTTTTTTGTAAATAATTATAGTTTTTGCAATTTAAATATCAATATATCTTTATTTAGTTATCAATGTATTTTCGTTGATTATGTAAATGTTACTGTTTAAGTGTAGAAAGCAGTTATTTTTCGAATTATCTAGCTAATGTGTAGATTGACTTGGGAGATCCGTTCCAGTACATTGTTTCATTTCTCAAAATACCTAGATAATCTGCACTTTACCAATTTACTTGATTGAAAAATTCATTTGTTTTTAAAATATACAAATTGGAAAGAACAGTCTAATTGTTTCAAGCGCTCAAAATCAGGCGCTTATTTTCAAGACTTGCCATACGTAAACGAAAGCGATGACGAAAACGACTTGCTAGACATGCCAACGAAAAATGGAATGATAAAAATAATTCCCGGTAAATTTATATTTACAATCATTTTTTATAATTCTAATAATTTTTTTATCCAATTTTTTTACATTTTAAATCGCATTTGTTTCTTTTCATTCCCGTCTGGCAAGTCTTGAAAATAGGAACCTGTTTTTTGAGCTCTTGAAACACGTCAATTGTTATTTCCAATTTTTATATTTTTGAGGCAAATAAAGTTTTTAATCAAGTAATATTTACACCCCTTCAGTTTTTTGGGGCTATTTATTTAAATGAACACAATTCATAAAATGAGAGAACCACATTTTTGACAGTTAACGACACGGAGATCATTAATATGCGCATTACCTTGGACAGTAATGGACCTTATAGCACGAGACACATTCAGTTTTTAAGTATTTTCTCAAAAAATACTTAAGAGAGTTATTTTAAAATTTTAGAGGCGTTTAGGTCATGTGATTTAGTTTATTTATCAATTGAGTTTTAAAGTTTTTAGAGGTTTGAGGGACCAGCAGTAAATAACGAACAAAAAAGACAATTTCTGATGCCCACCCCCATGGCAGAAAATATATTAATAAGTTTTAACATATATCGATTACTTTAGAAATTATATGGACTGTAACTGTATTAAATTTTATAACTGTATTAAATTTATTATTACTTGTATTAAATTTTATAAACTTAGCTTACATATTTATGGAGAACCGGATATTTTTATAAAAACAAATTTTTTTGTCTTACGCTTTCTTATTGTAACTTAAAAATTTTTAATAAAATGGATCAGAAATCTTGGAGTACTTTTTAATTCATTATAAAAATATTATGTATAAATTTGAAAGAAAATAAAATGGTTAAAAATTGCGCGAAATATTAGCATTTAAATGAGTCTTTTGATAGTGCACATGCACGGAAAACTATTGAAATTTTTTTTTCTTCATAATTTTGCTGTGAATCGAATTTGGTTACTTATGGACAAAGTCCCATTTAAATATCTTTAAAATTTATGAAGTTCCTAGCTTTTTTCAAAGTTGTTTTTTAAATTTTGAAAGAAAGCTCCGAAGGTTTTTCACAAATTTAATTTTATACTATTAAACAAGATTCTTTAAAAATAACACCGACATTGTGACAAAAATAACACACAGGGGACCCTCTCCGATAAAAGTATGTTTTATTTCCCATGCTTTCTTACTATATACCATCACATGACTATTATCCTGACTATTATTATAGGGTATTAATATTTATTATTAAATTTTGCTTTATAATACAAAATGAAATTTGTGGAAAACCCCTTAAAATTTATCGCTTTGCAAAGTTTACTAAAACTACTTTGAAAAGTGCTTGAAAGATTTTAAATTTTCAACGTATTTAAGTCAGATTTTTTTTTCAGTTACTAAATATGATTCTCAAAATGTATGAAAAAAAGTTATTAAAATGTTTTCCAAGCATATGCGTATGAAAGGGCTACTTCAATGCGCAGTTCCTAACAAATTTATTTCAAATCTTGAAATATTATTTTTTTTTTTTTGTTGATTAAAAATTTTATTGAATATTTTTACAATTGTAGTAAGAAAACGTAAGACAAAAAAAAAAAAAAATTATTTTCATAAAAATGTCCATGAATATTAAAGCTAGGTTTACGAAACTTTATGCAGTTATTGTACAGGGTTATTCATAATTCCCTCCGGGCAGGAACTGGACTATCGCATTGATGTATGCCGTGTGACCATGGGTTCACACATAGAACACCTGTAATATATGTAAGTAAAACTCGAATAGTTTCGGAATAATTTCATTTGTTTCTTATTTTCATATTCGTCTTCTTTTTTTTACTATAACGCTCCGAAACCCCGGATAACCCTGTATAGAGTAACCAAAATAATCGATACAAGAAAAAAAAAACCTGAAAGCCTTACATCTTATTGACATTGATAAGTATGAGAAATCACATGACCTAAACACCTAAGTTCCAAAATAATTCTGTAAGTATTTCTTGAGAAATTTGAAAAAGTGTCAAAAATTGAAAATATCTCTTCCATTATTATAGGATAATGTATATTCACTAAAGGATACAAAATTATATTTAAATGATGTCAAGATTTGGTGAATCATCATTTAGAACCTGCACAAAACCAGTTTAATTGTCGGATAAAGACATTCGATAAGTTAATAGAGTTCACTCAGTTAGATGACCCGATCCAAAATCGTTTCTAACAATGGTTTTATCACATACTTTTTGTTTTTATCGGAAAACCAAACTGGTTTTGATGCCTGTAATCCCGTCATAATATGCTATCAAAACTTATATAATTTGTCTACGGTAAGAACTCCCCCCGCCACAAAGTCTGAGGCCGTCTGCTGCTATGGAACCAAGAATGACGCATTTTAGGGAGGGTAGCTTTTTTTTACTCTAGGGCTAACACATTCGACAGTAGATTTCTTTCGTCTACCCGAGCCAAAACAATGACCCCACTCCCCTACTTGAAATGGTTATAGCTCGTTACCATAGTCACCGCAATGGGTCCAGACGAATGGTTAGGAGAGTTCTTACTTTAGACAAACTATATAATGATTAGTTTAATCTTGATAACAATTCAATGTTTTTCGTCACTTATATATCTTTATATTTATTATATATCTTTGATTACATCGCTTTTTACAATTATTATAAAATATTATTAAATGTATTAAGCATCTTAAATATATGCCTCAAAAAATTAATTTTCTTTGTCCTAAAAGAAGACGTTTCTTCCACCATCGCTCAAATATTAGGTAAGCACCTAACAGGGGACTGGATTTTCTACTTTTTGCTGACATAAGTAGTGCTTGGCAAGAAATTGATATCCCTTTATTTTATTTAAAAAGAATGACACCTGGAAAAATTTTACGTTTGGAATTGTATGGTGAAAGACAGAAATGGGGAAAAAATTTCTTTGACGTTTTTCAGGGGTCGAGAGTTTTGACCAGAGAGAGAAAATGTAAAAGATTCCTCTCGGATACTCTTCTAAAAATTTTATAAAATGAATTGAAACGTAAATTTTGTTCCGGGCAAAGTTACCTCTTTTCTTTGAATTTAATCCTAAGATCAGATTACTAGAATAAAATTCAAAGTTGAAGCAAAAAACTAGGGAGTAGCTATTTTATTTCGTAAACCTGGAGGAGCTTTGCGATTTGCGAGTCCGAATTCTAAAAAGCATTCTAACACAATAATGGGACAGTTCCCACGGCAAAAAAGTTTATAAAGTGGTTTACTAAAATACTAAATGAGATAAAATTTATAACTACTAGCATAATTTTTTTCGGCTTATTAACGTATAAATATCTGATTCGTTTTTATTTTTTGAATCAAAAATACAAATAATGAAATATTTTGAAGTATTTTTTTTATAAAAATTTATAACTCTAGTAAGTATTATAACTCTAGTAAGTAAATTTATAATTCTGGTAAGTATCTAATCGAATTGAAATTTTCACTAATTGCAATTAAATTTATAAACTTTAGCGAGTGTCTGAATAAAACATTATTCTTAACTTTTTTTTAATGTAAAATTAACTATTTTTCATAGAATAAATTAAAAGATTTGTATTTTTGAAAAAATAAAGAAATTAATATTTTTTAACAAACAAGTTGGAAAATTTATATATATAATTATATATTTGAAGTATAAATTAGCATATATATTCGAATATTAGCATATTTATACGCATACGTAATATTCAAAACAAATTTTTTTAAATTCAACTAGTAGGAACAAATTGTATTTATATATTTTATTTTCTTCAGTATTGTTTTTGCCTCAGAGCCGTTCTAAAACGATTCGAACATAAATCGTGGATTCAACAAGTTGACGTTTTATTTGTATTTATCGCTTAAGTTGGCGAGAATTCTGGAATCCTTGAAACATATTTTCTTCGAAATCGAGCCAGACCACAAGACTCGGACATAAAGTTGCGTCATTCCATTTCAAATGGAAAATAAGAAATTAGATAACCATTAGCGCAAATCAAAGTTTTATTCATAATAGAATTGTGCAAACCTGTTAAAAAAGCATAAAAAAATGCTTTAGTTTTTTTTTCCTTTTAAAATTTTAGGGGGTAAAATACATGAAAACAACTAAAACCTATACAAATTTCTATTATTTACAATCTATATGAAAATGTTATTTGCTTACATTTCAAATATAAAGGTTATAGAATATTCAATTCCTTATAACTTTTACAAAACGCAATTTTTGCGTAAAAAAATTTATAAAAAATCGATAAACAAATGAATTTGTTTTAGTAATTTATTTTTATCACAATAAACTTTAAAACTAACCTTATACTTTTTTTTATCTAAATTGATAGCTAAGAAGGCCATTTAACATTCGCCAACCCATATGAGTCAAATCCTAATTCGAATTCTGTGTAAAGTTAGTTGAATCAAACATTCCAAAGATATTTCTTTCTAAAATAAAATTAATTTTCATGATCTGATTATGTTTTGAAAAATGTAAATGATATTAAATGTTAAAAATAACGGAAATGCGGTCAGTAGAAACGGACTAACAAATTTCATCCAAACATAAAAAAAACAAGTCTTGAAACTTGACGATTAGGCTGAATTTAAAGAAAAACAATGCCTCAGTATTTTTCACCATTTTTGATGAGAAATTAGAAAAAAAAGAGCTTATCTTTGAATGGTAGGAAAAAGTTAATAAATGAAGAAACCTTTTGTCCCCCTTCTCCCCTTTGTCACAAAGTGTCACACGCCACCATACTTCCCTTGTCAAGTGTCGTAAACACATACTTGCAAATTAAAAACAAATCACTATGTTATAGATCCTATTTCAATTTTAAATTTTATGTTATGATATTTGCGAGGAAAACAATGATAACGATTGCATGTGTAATTTTTTGATGGAAAAATATAAAAATAAATAAATAATTAATCTGCTGAATTTAATTGTTTTATTTTAACCGAAGTGAAGGGGGGGGGGTGTTTTCACAACCCTTGATAAACTCTCTTCCCGTTAAGGAAAGAGTGACATCATTTGTGGACGGCCCCCAAAGAAAATTCATCATCGATTTTTATGCGTATTACACGTAGTTTTTTTTTTTTTTTTTTTTTTNTTTTTTTTTTTTTTTTTTTTTTTTTTTTTTTTTTTTTTTTTTTTTTCAAACACTTATGATGAAAATCGGATTACAAGCGTTTTTTATGATGAACATTTTCTTTCCGCAGAGTTGGTATAACGGTAAATTTTAAATAAAAATTCACTTTTAGGATGTACAGTCGAACCTCGATTTAACGTACTTTGATTTAACCAATATTTTTTCTGTCCCGACAAAAAAGGAAGCTAAAACGCTCTCATTTATTCGCATATAAAGCTAAAGCTTTGAATTTTTTGCTCTTAAAATTTTAAATATCTTACATCCTAATCCAAATGTGCAATTATATGTATGTATTAGGTATTAAATTTTAAAAGCAAGTAGAATGAAAGAATTAAGATCATTTTAAAGTCGATTTCCTAACGCATGACTTATAATTTTAAAACTCGTGGTAAACAATAATCACTTTTTTTTTCGTATCTGTAAAAAGGGTATTTTGCACTGACACTTCACAATCACAAAAATTGATATTCGATTTAACAAATTGCTTTGATTTAACGAACAGATTTGTCGGTCAAAATCTATTCGTTAAAGCGAGGTACAACTGTACCTAGAAAGTTATTATTTCATAGATTTTGTGAAAGAATTACCCCTTTTATATTTGCTATTTCTATCTACTTTCTATTTCTTTCAACATTTTACGGATAATTCAAAATGCAGATTATTGCATGGCCGTTGCTTAATGAAATTTTCAAATTTAAGAGAGAAATTTATGTTTAATAATAATAATTATAATAAAATAATAATTATAAAAACAGTATTAAATTAAATCAAGCTTATTCAACAACAACCACTGATTGATATGAAATTCAAGAATGCAATAATGCATATTAATTACTGATTAATTAGAACCGATAATTTCATTTTTTTGATTTGATCATTTAATTTGATATATATTAATTATTGCCCATATTTGTTGATTTTTGTTATAGTTTTGATATGTTATTAATTTAGGGAGCATTTTATCATTTTTTGATACTTTATTATTTCAGGACTCTTTTTTCTTATTTTAGTGGATATTTTTTTTCAAGATTAGTATTGTATAATAATAAAACGAAATACATTTTATTGTCACTTCAGGTTAAATGACTTATTTTTAGAAACATAAATAAACACCGTAAAAGTGATAGAAATGTTTGGAATAAAAAAATAATATATTATGGCGTAACTATTGCTTTATCGATATTAATTCAGCCTCACCAAGGTAACCGATAACAAGAGATAAAAAAGGTAACGTAATAATATTATGTAACTATTTGACATTCTAGAAACAAACGTGAATCATAAAGAAGCAAACTTCCCGCAAAAACCGCAAAACAAGTGAGGAGCGTGCTTTCAACGTCACGGCGAGAGAGTGACCTGATTGGTTGGTAGCCAAATATATCCTCCATCTCGCCAAGGCAGTGCAGCGGTCTCTCGCCAACAAACCTTTCCGCACTCGGCATGTTGACGTCTGCTGCAATTGACCTTCAGATGACCTACTTTCCGCGGGATGCAGAACTCTCTGAAGGAACATCCCACGACACGTGTCGGTCTTGTTATGTAATAAAATGAGCTGTTCCTCCTCAAGATTATTTCGATCTATTTTCAGTGTTTTTATTTTATTTCTCCTTTATATAATCCTTACACGCGCCGGAGTTTTTTATTCACTTACCTTGAGAGTTCGATAAAGTCTCAAAATACATACAACACACTGCGTGTGTTCGTGCTCGTATCCATATTTTTCTAATTGGAGAATCGGGTATATTACCTGAATAAAATTTGACTAATTTACTTTTTGTTACTAATTTACTTTCGTTGGTCGGTTGAACACTGCTTTAAATTAGGTCTCGTAATATTTTAAATTACCTGAATAGTTTTCCTATTACCAAGGCTTGTGCCCAACGAACTTGAAATCTGATCTTTAGTTAAATGCCCCCGTTTAGAAATGTGCCGTTTTTATTTTCAAAGTCAATAAGTCACACTTTTAAGAAATTCTAAAATGCTAGCAAAACCTGCATATTTTTCCTCCAGTGCCCCCCCCCCCGATTAACATTCGTTTTTCAGATATCGGTAGGGCAGATTTGTTGGCGCCACTTTGTCAGGGGCACCCTATAAGGTGATCCAACGTTGCTCCCAAGTAAGGACATATAGTACTGAAAATGAAAAAACATCCATGACTTATACGGGATTCGATCCCGGTACCTTTCTGATGTGAGGTCAGCTCCCCGACCAGTCCCGTCGGCTGTATAGAATATTAATAGCATTTGTCAGAAATAGATAAGAAAATCGAGTTCTAATTATATTATTGCAGCATAAGCATAGAAATAGAAAGATTTTGGTTCATTAAAATAATACATCAAACTAATAATGTTTTATAAAACGTAGAAGATTGCATATCAAATATTGATATAAACAACCTAATATTTAGTGCCTTTTAAGACACTGTGCCCAGGCCTTAGCGATAATAAGGCCCTGGGAAAGGCCGCATAGCCTTTGGTTCAGAAGCAGAGCTGAAATTATAAATTAGATGAGCACTACACAGGGTTAGAAATTAAGGAGCGTAATTTACCATGACATTGTTTACATTTCCTGAAAAAATAGGGTGTAAACATGCAAAGTTTAATCATATTAATGTACTTAAAATTGTTTACACGATAGTAAGGTACAAATTAAACCGTATCAAGGTACCGATATTATGATTCACGGTACCGATATTATGGTTCTGATATTACGGTCCATATTATCGTATACTGATATTACCGATCTGTCTGACCATAATATCGTATACTGATATTACGGTTATACAAACCGATAGTATTGTCTAACACTAGAAAGACTGAAATATCTACATTGCTCAAAAGCAGTCATTGTGAAAGAATAACTAATGTATAAAGAAATTTGTTTAAAATTAATTTGTAATATTTTTGATATTATTTTCAGTTATAAAACAAGTAATAAGTAAATATTAACAATAAAAAAAAATTATATGTTGTACAAAAAAAACACCAAATTCTAAGAAATTGTGTCATCATTGTTTTTCTAATTGAAATTAAAAACCAGTCAAAATGACTTCCTTAGACAATTTAGTGTTAAGGTACTTATATAATAGTTCGACGTACCGATATTATAGTTTAACGCAGAGGTCGTCAAAGTGGTCTATATAGACCTCCAGGGGTCTATTTAACAAAAGCGGGAGTCGATCTGAGACAGGGGGGCGAATGGGGGTCGATCCGAATCGGAAGGGTCGATTGTGGGTCGGAAAAAAAAACCGGTTCTCAATACGCAAATCACACATACCTAATTAAGTATGTAAAATTTGTGAATATTTTTTTATAATTGACTCAATATCAGTTTCTTTGTTAAACATAAATTAATAAACGTATAGCTGATAAAACAGTATGAAATTTATTGGAACGTGAAATTTATTGGGGTGAAACAAGTATTTACGAACCAACACGCAGTGGCACCAACTCAGCGCAGTTTATAAGTCATATGCATATGTGCGCTTGTCCAAATGTCACGTGTGACAAGCATTGACTTTACAAATGCAAATATCATACGCAGTTTCAGCTATCTTTGCAAATTGTGTTGAATATTTGCAGTGTCATTATTAAAACTTTTATAGTTTTGGATAATTAGTTATTGCTTCGATAAAACCATTCGTTTAGTTTAGATATCAATTTTAATTATCAATGCACAAAAAAGAAGGTAAGGATTAATAATATGAATTAGTGCAGCCCGCGACAAAACTACAGCACACTTTGTATTTTTTTACGAAAATTAAAAAATTGACCAATTTTGACGAAAATTAAAATTGACCAGTTTTGAACTCAATATAGCGAACCTTGCAAAAAAACAACAGGCACATCCATCTCATTTATCAAGAAGCAGTAAATCTTTAGTTACTTTACTTAGTATATCTACTTATGCATAATTACTTATTATTTAATAATAAGGTATTTAAATTTCAATGTTAATATATTTTTCATAAAACTATTGTTACACAATGTACAATTACTTTAATAAATGTTTAAAATCATAAAATAAATGTACAAACACAGTATCTAATAGAGTTTTATTTTAATTAACAGAAAATTACTTTGTGGGGGTCGATGGAGATTTCGAAAAATTATATAGGGGTCGATGATCAAAAAAGTTTGGCAACCCCTGGTTTAACGATTATCAGATTTTTTTGAGAGTGTGTTGTTATTTATGACCTGGAAGCCTGGGATAGTTTTACTAATCACGGACCATTAGGAAGTTTTATAGGAGCTTAGTTATGTGAGAGGTCAAAAATTTGATCCCTTATCTAATGGTTTTAATTTTTTCAGATTACATTAGATCTTCCGAACTTTTTACGGAATGTTTTTACTCACTTATTTAAACAAAAATGACTCACACGCAAGACTCTTTTATAAAAATATAATTTTATTAGAAATCATCTATTTGGAATCCACTGGAGAGAAAAAAGTTTAGTCATTTGCTAGATTAAACTGAATTGAGTCGTCAAACATTAGTTCTGAATGTGACGGAATGAATCCTTTTGTAAATTAAACTTTACATAGAACTTTATATCCTTTACATCAAACTTTACACCCTTTACATAATTTATACGTACTTATTTATGAAAGAACATTCCTCAAATGTATCTCCCGAATCATTAAGATAGCAATAACAAAGTAACTATCTAAAAAACCTATCATTAGATCAATCTAATGATCTTTATCCACAGAATATGTGAAACTGACGTCATCGCTGTAGCAACCTCATCTGTTTTCTTTTGCACATAATTAAAGGATTGATTTTCTCCTTAACGCGCTGTTGCAAAATAAGATTAATTGTTTAAATGGCAAACCAATCGCAACTACTGAAATTTTTCAATAAGTAAAATAATTTTTAAGATATCACTCCTTGTCTTATAATATTGTATAGAAAAGGATTTGAACCATTTAAATAGCTAAGTGATGTAATTGTGATGTAATCATATAATTAATCATATAATTATTATTTCTTAATTGGAAAACTATTAAAAATATAATCGACAAATCGAAGATAAAGGAAAAATATTTAAAGTGTGTTGATTACTTTACTTTGAAACTTGGGAAAACAATATAGAAACGACATGAACAACGACTAAATGATAATTTTAACCTACTGAAATAATTAAATTTTGTCACACATGTATTTTGTTAAACATAAATATATATTTCTTATATTTTCGCAAAAATTTATCTTATATTTTCCTTTAAAAGAACAACGAATAAAAATGTGACGCAAGGAAGATTTAGTTAAAAAAAAAAAATCTTGAGTAGTTTGTTAAATACCGGATGTCCAATAAACTCTTTAACCATTCTCTAAACTAAACTCTCGAACGACTGCTGTTGTAGTTATAAAAATGGTGTCTCTGTGTAGTAAAATGGCTATGCACTACAAGGTGAGACAGCTTACAGCACCATCTAGTGAGGAGCTGTGAAGTTAGCAACTGTCCTGACAAGGGAATTAATATGGGAAAACAATGAATTACAAAGTTGCAGGGCATCATCGATTTAGTATGAGCTGTCAGCTGACACTAAAAAATTAACGCTTGAAATTTACATAAATGCTGCATGACGTGTCGATACGATATTTTGAAAATGGAAGCTAACAACAACTTTGTACTTTCCTTTTGTCCACAAATCCATCTTACTAGACCTAAACACCACTACTCTTCTAATTCAGCTGCGACCAGTTTTTATTAATAAAAAAAAGCTACGTAACACTATATATATTCTACCGTCTTCCGGTGGAACTCCGACTTTAGAAACAAAGTAAATGAATGGAACGTATTAATCATTCGAAAACTTCTTTATAATTTGACTTTTTATATTTAAAATGAGGAAGGAATTTCTCTTTTATCATTGATACTCTTAAATTAAGTTTTATGCTATTCGGTTATCTTAAATGAAGCTTTATCTCCCTTTGCAACCCAGTCCCAATTTTCCAGCTGAATCTAGTCTAGATTGAAAATTTGTTTTTGTGTTGCTATGAAATGAATAATGAAAGGAACTGCATTGCAAGTGGTTATTAGGGAAACATAGTGCTTTATTAACGAATTTAGTTACTTTATTTTGATTTGAAAAGATACTATTGCAATTTTTTATAAATACATGTCCTTCATATAATTTATCTAATATATTGTTGTAAATTATATATATTTAAAGCATTTGACATTTCTCTCTCATTAGCATTTTATTAATTTCGTAAAGAATATCGAAATAATAAGTAAATAATGGATTATTGATGGAATCTTAAGATAATTACAGATTTCAGAAATGGTTAAAACTGTTCAAAGAAGTCACAACTTTCGGAATTTCGCTAAATCTTCCTGGGAATCCTATGAGTTCCGCGAAGCACCATTTGGGAACTGCTGTTCTAACTAATTAAGCCATTCAAAAGAAAGGAGAACGAAAAAACGATTTTACAGGGCACTCCGTAAATTTTGATGTTTTTAGTCCGCTTTCCTCCGTATTGATTTTTTAGCTTTCAAAAAAAGTTTTTGTTTCTTCCTCGCTTACAATTTGTGTTCATTCTTGCTTTACATATTTTTCCGACTGTGATTCTAAATTTATTATTATATTTCCAAATCATATATTATTTTTTACTTATTAAGGTCATTTTGGAACTGCTGTATGCAATCAACGTAAACGACAAAAAATTCAAAACTGAGATTTTATATTTTTGGCATTTTGTATGATAAATTTCCTCTATCAATTTTTTTTTTCAAAAATAAATTTTGTTTTTATCAGTTTTTTTAAATTCGATTTTAGCATTCAATTTTACATTAGCAAATAGAACGAAAATAGTCGTCAATCCTCTTATATCGAAATTTATCTTATTATCGTGAAGTTGTTTTTTCAATTACAAGGCAGTATATATTTTTTTCATTAATTAGAATGCAAAACGAGACTGGAAATAGGTTTTCCATAATTTCATGATCTTTAATTTCTTGAGGCATGATCATTAATATTTAAAATTATCTAAATTTTAATTGAATTTTATTGCTGTTGTAGGTAAATAATTAGATAGGGTTTTATGATGTTAGATTATCTAACATTATATTAATTTTTATTTAATTTTTTTTCGGACAAATTTATGTATTCGTGATAATAAATTAGATAGATTTTTATTGAAGTTAGATTATTTTAAATACTAATTTTAATTATATTTTATTCCTGAAAATGTTTTGTTGTAGATAATTAGTTAGAGTTTTATGATATCAGAATATTTTGAATTAAAAGTTTTTTTTTAATTCTATTTTATTCCTGAAAAATTTATGCAGTGGAAGATATACTAATCACAGTGTTAATGAACCGATTTGTAAAAAATTAAGTATAAATTGTTCAAAAATTGCTCTAAAACTATAAAAAAGTTTTAAAAAATACTTATAAAATTTTTAACTATTTTACACCATAATTAAGATTGCTTCAAAAGATTAAAACAGTTAAATCCCAAATTTTTTTTTAAAATTATTTATTCTGTTTCTTATAAACTGAACGTTTTAAAATAGTTAATTATATAAAAAAGACAGAGAAAGAAGAAACAAACGTCAGTTTATTTATGTTTCATTCATTTTTTATTGTTAATTAGTTATGTTAATTATAACTCTTGACAGTCTTACTCATAGAATTAAATTTAAAGAAATTACTTAACTTAAGATTACGAAATATTTTCTTCAACAGATCGATTAATATAATTATATCTTCAGAATTGAAACAGAAAATGAAAAATGTTTCGTTTTTTTTTCCTCCACCCTCGTGGAAAGAATATCCACTTGGAAAGTGTTACAAGGCCATTCACATGAAATATCATTCCAAATGATTTACAAATTTAAATTATTTTTAGAACTTTGATTGCGTATGTCTCAATAAATGTTGATTCTTAACTCTGTCCTGTACTGACTATTCTTTTTTTTTTTATTTCAGGACTAAGCAATGATTGAAGAAACGTTTTTTCCCCCTCTCTTTTTTAAGACTTAAAAATTTTTATAAAATAAAAAGTAATGACACATTGTGAAAAAGAAAAGAGTTGTTTAATGGAAGAAAATGTAGTGAAGTGTGAGTTGATTGCTTTAAAGAAGAAACAAAATACGGTAAACGCTTGATGTAGCGAGTACGGCATACCATAAAGAGTCCGTTATTACGTCACGTGTCCAAATCGCAGTCAAAATACTAATATTAAAGATACAAATTTGTTGTATATTTATGTATAACAAGCGGAAAATTGCTATATGTATGGGTGATTCTTTTTAAACATGACAATTCGGATCAAAAAATTTCTTCAAATTTAAAGTCTTCAAAATAATCTAAAATTTTTTTTGTATACTTCTTTAGTTACACTTATTAATTTCCTACAGACAACAGTGTAGTTTATTGAAATTTCTTCGAGAAAAAAATATATAAATTCATCAAATCTTGAATGCAGGAAAATGACATATTAGCTTAGAAGTTTAAAAAACAGTCATTTTAAGTTAATAGTAGGTAACTCAGCTTAAGCCTTCATGTCAGATGGACCATAAATTGCTTAAATTAATTCTTTTTATCCACTGTAGAAGGAATCAAAAAAAATTTTTTGTTGCTGATATGTACAGAATAAAATTGTGTATAAAAATCAATCATTAGATAAATAAATAACTTTGATTACATCCAAGCCAGGGCTCGAAAACCACCCGTCCGCCCGTCCTCGGCGGCCAAAAATTCCCTGCGGACAACAAATTTCGCGAATCCGACGTCCGTGCGGACGGCCATTTTCCCGTTAATATTCGTGATACATTTTCAATTTTTTTTTATCTTACAAGAGTCTAGCGCCTCACTTCTAAAGTGACCCTCTAATCTAGAAATACAGCAACATACTGCGCTCTTTGGAATTGATGTTTTCTCTGTCTCGGAGTACTGCAGTGGTTGAAAGAGGCTTTTCAGCAATGAGCTTACAAAAAACACATTACGTACTGGTCTTAAACAAGAAGCGTTAAACGCAATTATGAACATCCACCTAAATGGAAAACCCCTTTCATATTTCTGTGCAGAAACCTCTGTAAATCATTGACTTGATTGTGGAACTGGCTAACGTCATATTTGTTTCATTTAAAAAACGAAGTACCCTGATAAATTGACATTCCAGATAACTTGACCTTTGTCATTTAAATTATTTTATAAAAGAAATACTAGGTTTTACTATTAGTAACCTAGTATTTGTAATCCTAGTAACTACCAATTCATTGTTTAATCTATATAAATGTTTGTAATAAATAAGAGAAAATTATATTTTTATTTATTTAGAAGCTACGGGTTAGTTTCAAAGGAGGACGGGTACATTGTTGGACCAGCCGTCCTCGGGGACGGGTAAAATTTCTGACTTTCTTCGAGCCCTGATCCAAGCCTGTTACAATCATACATAAACTTGGTATTAGGTTAATATTTACTTTCCCTCCTTACAGTAGTAGCAGTTAAAAAAAATTCTGGCAACACGTCAATGCCCTAGCATTCAGAAGCGAGGAAAATGACAGTCAGGATAATGACAAATTCGTCATTTTATAGCACATAACTTTACTTTAATTTAATATTTTGGCCTAAGATGTTTATATTCTGCAGAAAACAACAGGATTTCTTAAAATATCTCAGATAATTCTAGTTTATGTTATTAATGATTTCAAGAAGTCAGGAAGATGACAACACAAAAACCTACTCACCTTGAAGTTTTTTGAAATAGATTTTGAACCAGAAAATTGGTTCTTTATTCATGCAACAAGACACGTTCATATAGGAGGGTATCTAATCAATCTATTAACATAAGATATTGATTGCTGGCTCTATCTATTTTGATTATAAACTGCTAAATAAAAGTAGCCAGGAAAATGAAGGATTTTCTTGGGACAAACAAATTATCGACAGAAAAAATTATTTTAAACGAAGTTTTCGACGAAACGAAGTTTTCCCTATATTCTAGAAATGCTTACATGCTATTGAGATAAAATGCTATTGAGATAAAAAAAATATTAGATATTGAAAAATTTATGGGAAAATTTGAAGCTAGTTATTATTGGAAACATTGTTTGTGACATGCCAGAAACATGAAATTTTGAAGTTCAATTAAATTTTTTAACTATACAAAACAGTCAATGCTAGTGCTATGTCATTTTAAAATGCTAACAGCAATGCTATTTATTAGTTTTTATAAAAAAAAAGTTCTTTTAGTATTATAGTATTAGCAAGGGACAATGAATTGTCATATTTCGTGAGAATCACCCATACATCTTTATATAATATCAGAAGGGAGTGAAAAAATTGTGTTCTGCCAAGAAACGACAATTATGCATATAATTTTTCTTGCTTCATAAAAATTCTTGTGAGTTCAAAGATGACTTTTTCATTATGCTTGCTCAGCATTTTCCACTACGCGCTCAATTATGCCAGCATAATTTAAAAACTCATATCTTGCATAGTTTTAAACAAATTTTTCTCGAATTTGAAAGCATAAATTTTGTAGTTTATTTTGAATTACTCCAAAAATTTTATTCAATTTTTATTAAATATTTGAAAAGTTATAGCAAAAACACGTAGATAATTTATTTTTTCTATTTTTTTAAATTTTTTTAAAATAAAAATGACCGTATATCCATAATTATTTAAGCTAGGTTTACGAAATTTTGAGCATTTGTTGTATATAATAATCAAAATAATTGCTACAGATTATAAATATATTGCTACAATTTTTGGCATAGGGTGATCAAAAACATTATTTTATGTTTATAATTTAATGTCGTTCCCTGAAACCTATAAAAGCCTTAAAATTTATTGATAAATACGAGAAAACTCATAATTTAAACATTTTTAAATTTATAATCTTTGAGTTTTATTTTAATTTTCCTACAGCTCAAGTGAGTCATATTATGAGCAAATGAAAGAAAAACGAAAAACATTTTTATTTACTTTTGGTACAGAAAAACAAAAACAAACAACCATTTACTAAACTATGTTAATAAAGTTGTGTGTGGTCGACCACTGGCAAAACTATCTCACTTCTTGCAAAAGACAAATTCTTCTGCTCTTTCGAAACGAGAGTTTCACCCATCAAAAGAATGAGCGTGAGCTGTGGTGGCTCAAGGGATAGAGCGCTCGCCTCCCGATGAGGTGAACTGAGTTTGAATCCCGACAATGACTGATTGATTCGAATTCCGCACCAGGCTCGCACCGACCACAGTACTGAAGCAAAATATCCTCAGTGGTACACGGATCATGGGTTAGAGCCTTATTTTCCTAAGAAATGATTTAAAAAAAGAATTGCGTGTGGAAGAGAAGGGTTTTTCCAAAGTACCGCATAACTTCATAATGTAATAACTCTCAGGGAGGTCCGATTTTTCACGTTATTAATTTGTCAAAACTTAGTAATTCTCAAAATGTAACAGACAGTCATTCAATCATCATTTCTGTGAAAAATGGACATAAACCGTACTTCTGATCTTTAAATGTCTTTGTTTAACCTAAATAAATTTATTTAAAAAAAAATAATAATTAAATTACCAGATATTTTCTTTTCTAAAGAAGTTTACGAAAGAGAATGAGATTTTTTGCGGTTAATTGGTTGAGCAGTAATGCAATTAATAATCTATAAAGCGATGAAAGAAATTACCTCAATTAGATACTATTTTTATACCTCAATTAGAACAGAAGGCCTTATTTTATTCATCAAATTTAAAAGATACCGCAACTTTTAAGATATTTTTTTATCCTCATTTATTTTTTCAAGTATTTTCTAACTTTAAAACGATATTCAGGGTGTATTATAAAAATCGCCTTCAATATAGATTTTTAGAATCCAAAAAAAAGGATGCACATTAGCCTCAAACTAATATTTAACTGGGCAAAACATAGCAAAAAATTTACTAAAATAAAATTTATGAAAGATATTAAAAAAAGAATAAAAGGGAAATGAAAATTTGACAAATTACAGTACATGATGCTGATGTATTTAATAACTCTACAGGTGGAAATAGGAGTAGAAAGACGAGTAGAAGAAACACCTTGAAGTTTCAAATTCGAATTAAAACTGTTTTGATAGTTATTACATCATCTTCCGCCAGTGTAATTCATTATTCAGCTTTTTTGTTTGTTTTTCTCATTAAAATATTAATTTGCGACCCCTACCACTTATATTTTTTGTCGTTCTCATTTTCGATAAGAATTTTGAAAATATTACATATAAATGGCGGTATTTAAGGAACACCTTGTGTCTCAAAATCAACGATAAATAATTGCATATAACTTGGTATGTACAGTGTGCAAAAAAAGGGAAAAAAAACGAACCACTCTGAGTAACTTTTGATCTAATGATCGGATCTTCGCGTTCTAGGACTCTATTTTAATAATTCGAGAGGAAGACCTCAAATATGCAAATTAATTAGTGCAGACGATATTTCAAGTTACGAACTCTGGCACAAAAATGTACTTTCTCTGAATAAACATACCTTTTTATCGACGGATTCGGATTTCTGACCTTCAAAATATAAGGGGTAGCCGCAATCTGGGAAAAATGGTTCCCATAATTTGATCGATCCACAGTTTGGAACCCCTAATGTTAATTTTACTATTTGTGTACTTCGCCATATTTTGAGAACTTTTTAAGCAAATTGAAAATTTTTTTAACACATTGAAATTTTTTTTGAATTATAAAATTCGTTCATTCGAAGATAATTCGATGTAAAAAAATAAAATTTTTTAAATATTAATTAAAATTTATCATTTTATTTAATAATAATAATCGAAAAATTTTGAATCATGAAGTGTATAAATTCTTACAATATTTTAAAGTAACTAATTTCTTATGGCTATATGCAAAATTCGAGCGAAATCGGTTGAATTGTTCCTGAGAAATCAAATTTTAAACTTACGACTTTTTAAAAATTTGATTTATCAAGAACTATTCAACCAATTTTGATTAAATTTTGTATTTTGCCATGCAGAGTTAAACACTTTGAAGTGATGTAAAAATTTTATACCTTACAATTCAAACTTCTTTCGACTATTACTAAATAATATTATTAAAAAAAATATTCACTAAAACTGAAATTTTGCATTGAGTTATTTCTGGATTAACGAATTTTATAATTATGTGCAAAGATTTTTCAATTCGCTTAAAAAAGTTCTTGAGATATGGCGAAATACGCAAAATGTAAAATTATCAATAAGGGGTCCAAACTTTGGATAGCTTTCTTGACCATTAGGACGATCTTCCCCAAATTGCGGCTATCTCTTGTATTTTGGAAGACAGAATTTTGAAACTGTCGAGAAAACGGATTGTTTATGCATAGAAAGTACATTTTTGTGTCTGATTTCGTAATTTAAAATATAGTATACACTAATTAATTAGCATTTCTGAGGTCACCCCTTAGAACCTAGAGCGTGAAGATCCGATCATTAGATCAAAAGTTATTTAGGGAGATCCGCTTTTTTTTATCTCTGTACCTATTTCTGTTCTTTTAATTCAGTGCGCATTCGGCATTCGAGAAATTTGTGAAGCATTTTCAGATTAAATTTTATATATATAGTTATTTTAATTACAATGAAAAAGAAATATACAAATTTCTGTCACGCCTATGAGCTATTTATTGGCGTTGTTTTGTTTTATAGACACGTATTCCAAAGTATGCCTCATTTTGACTAAATTTTCAAATATTTAAATTTCTAGCTGAATGCAAATCAGAGTATAGATATTTTCAGAAAAAATGAACAAATGAATAAAAAAGAATTCTAAAGAAATTACCAAACAGCAGCGGTAGCCACAGCAACACATGCGCACTGTTTACTATTACTCTTGATTATTGTAGTGGAAAAATGAGGACGCCATGAAAATCAAACCCATTTTGACAATGGGTAAAAAATAAATTGTGCTCGCCCTACAGCGATCACAGATTACCCATTGGCAAAATGGTTGTTGTCTAATTTTTTTTTTTTTTTTTTTTTGGAAAAGCAACTTTATCGTCTTTTCATCTTGGACATCCTTAACTGTTAATCCTGAACTGCTCGGTACACAATCTCGAAGACATATTTGAATGCAGCTCAGACACATTCTGTGTAAATTCTCTTGATGACTGAATAGACATTGAACAGCCTATCGAGATCAATATTAACATTTTCGGATGGGTACAATGGTATTTGATGGAGATTGTAAGCTGCATCATACACCCGTTTCGGATTCATGAAATATGATTTGAAAGATAGGCTTTTTTTTTCCAATTTTACATGAGTAGTGAATGAATCATTTATATTGCGTGGAAGACAGTCTACCTACGGTCTTGTGCAAGTTATTGGGTACGTTGACATTGGATCCTTTTATCCCTAACTGGTGATCAACACCCATTTCTCGTATTTGCATGAAAGGGGTTCGGAGAGTCACCATTCGCTTTTCGGTAGGGTTCAATTCTCTCAAGCACTTTGGTACTTTTGTGAGGGACGGGAGTTTGCGAACGGAATCCTTCCGTTTTTCCGTTTGTGAGTAACGCTTAAGGTATTTCCGTCTACTTTCTTTGGCTTTTTTAGCCTCGGTAAGTTTAGGCATTGGCATCATTTTTTTCTTGCTTCAACTCTAACTTTTGGAACCGTGTCAATCAGTTTGGACAATCTTTATTTGTGATATTCACTTGAATTAGTATTGAAAACGATCCAGTTTGAACTGTAGGTTAGAATTTCTGATTCTTAATTAAAACAATAAAAACTAAAATATCATTCAAATGATTAAATTCTCTTTTATTCACAACTCACGAAGTATGTATGGGATCTCTCTGGCCCCATATCTCAAAAATAAACTCTTACTTAATGCACAACTTAATGCATAACAAAATATAAAATTGAAAAAAATAATTCTAAGAAAATTATCCAACAGCAGCGGTAGCCATAGCGGTGGCATGCTCACTGTTTACTATTACTCTTGATTATTGTAATTGAAAAGTGCGGACGCCATGAAATACTAACCGAGACCCATTTTGCTAATGGGTTATAAAACAGTTAAAAAATTCATCATTCATAAGAAATGCTTCCATCATTTTATTTTATCATAAAATACCAAAAAGTAATGAAGCACTAAATTTTAAAATTAAAAATATTTAATTTTCTTTAACAGTTACAACATAATATGCTGAAGGCATATTAGAGAGCCAAAATAAACTAATAAAACTTTTATTTGAAACACAAATGTTCTACNGACTGATAACTAAAAAACTAATCCAAATTTTTGAAAAAGAAAAAAAAATACTTCTTCATTATGTCAAAACACAATTATGTGCCGAGTTTCGTGCCTGGGCGAGGCTTCTGGGGCGATATATTGTGATTACAGACACACACACACACACACAGCCGCGTTTATTATTATGTATATAGATGTATAGATTCACCGGAATAAGTATTGAAAAAGATCCAGTTTGAACTGTAGGTTAGAATTTCTGATTCTTAATTAAAACAGTAAAAACAAAAATATCGTTTAAATGGTGAAATTCTCCTTTATTCACAACTCAAGAAGTATTTATGGGATCTCTCTGGTCCCATATCTCAAAAATAGACTCTTACTTAATGCACAACTTAATGTATAACAAAATTAAAATTGAAAAAAATAATTCTAAGAAGATTATGAAACAGCAGCGGTCGCCATAGCGGTAGCATGCTCACTGTTTACTATTACTCTTGATTATTGTAATTGAATAGTGCGGACGCCATGAAATGCTAACCAAGACCCATTTTGCTAATGGGTTATAAATCCGTTAAAAAATTCATTATTCATGAGAAATGCTTCCATCATTTTATTTTATCATAAAATACCAAAAAGTAATGAAGTACTAAATTTTAAAATTAAAAATATTTAATTTTCTTTAACAGTTACAACATAATATGCTGAAGGCATATTAGAGAGCCAAAATAAACTAATAAAACTTTTATTTGAAACACAAATGTTCTACTAAGGGCTTCAAGAATAGTTCGAAAACATTTCCGGCAGCCAATAAAAATATTAGCAACTCACCTATTTTTTTTCTTCGAAATTTGAAATTTTGTTGAATACATCCATGAATAAATATTAAATACTTACATTTGGAATGCTTATTACAACATAATAAAAAATGTAAAGATTTTTTATGTAATATCGAAATAATATATAAAAATTTATATATAATTTTAAAGTATTATGTTTTTATAACTAAATCTGTATATTTTCTGAGAATTTGCGATTACGATTAATAATAAGATTCAATTTAGCGGGGTTCCTTTTACGCAAATTTATAAATGGGAACGCAACTTCGTCAAAACTTCTGAGTCAGCGATATCCGAAAAATTTCAAATCAAAATTCCGAAAACCCGATCTTTGCACTTGAATGACACGATTGCTGTGAGTGCAAACAATTGTTTCTTATTATTTTCCTAAAGTAAAATTAAATCGAATGCGTTTTGCTATTTTTTTAAAATTAAGAACGGAAGTTTTGAATCGTGTATTTAAGTTATAATCTTCCGACCGGCTCTATTTTGCCCCGATTTTTTCAGCAATTAATTATTAGTATAGATTTTTGCATGGTTTTCTGAAACACCCATATTTTTAATAGGGTTTCGAGACAACGCATTTGAATGACAACTTTTGACCTGTTTCGATTTGCGTATCGTGAATTCATATGCTTTTTTTTTATAACTTTTTCCGCAGTAATACCCTTGAATTTCTAAATAATTCTGAAAATTGAGCTATTTATAAAAGGAGCCAGGTATTTATATTCGACTCATGAATCTCGAATCACGTAATGCGAAATCAGAAATTTGAGGAATACGCGACAGTTAAAAGAGAAGGAAAAATCGGAGTTTTCTTCTGATGATGGTTGAAAACACGGACGAAAACGAGGAAATCGTTTCTCAGATCCAATTTAATAAATAATAAAGAAAATTCAAAGATAAAAATATTGCCTCCACACGAAATGTATGGGTTGCCAATGGCGACCGTATTTCACGAACCCTGGTACTAGCACCATTTCTACAAATATTTAAATTTTAAAAATAACAACGTGAAGAACTGGAAGCATTTTCTTTATACTTCTATTACATAAAATACTAAACCATAATTTCATCTTTAAAAGCAAGACGAGACAAAAGAAACAAGTAAATAATGTAACAATATTTACTTTTTTGAATGTTTTTAGTCTAATCAAAATGCCCGATGTCACTGTTCTTGTTATCCCTACCCCATTGTCATACGATGTCACAATTTCACAACCCCCCCTCTTTTCTTCAATCTGGACACTATTCGTGGACAGCTTATAAGTCACAGTGGCGTAGCAAGCAGGAGGCAAATGGGAACATCTCGCTGGTTCAAAACTAAAACGACATATCTGCTAGCGTATTATGCTTGCAGATGTGTCGTTTTAGTTTTGAACCAGCGATCTGTCCCGGGCGTAGCTTTAGAGAGACGCAAAATTTATGAAAAATAATTAAAAATAAATTCCAGAACAAACTGTTTTTCATTTTTTTAAAAATATCACCAAGTTCAGTCGCAAAAACCGCAATGACTCAGGGGCAAGAGCGCTCGTCTCCCAATGAAGTGTCCCGGGTTCGAATCCCAACGATGACTGTTCACCACAAATTCCGCACCAACCACAGAGCTGACGTAAAATATCCACAGTGGTAGACGGAACATGGGTTAGAGTACCCTTGTCGTCATGCTATCCGTGGGATTTTCCTCTCCATGTAATGCAAATGAGGGTTAGTTCCATCAAAAAGTTCTCCACGAAGGCAAATTTCTCCCAATACTTAATCCAGGAGTTCCCTTGTCTTCTAGATTGGTTTCAAAATTACGAAGGCTACGGAGTTGAACATTGGAAGTCGTAAAGACAAAACTGGGTTTGGGTGTTCAGTGACGGTTATAAAATTTCGTTTGCAAATTAAGGACCCCAGAACTTCTTCAAATTTTTATTCGATTTACCTATACATTGAACAGGATGTCTATTACTATCATAGTAATTCGCTTTACATGTTTTTTTTTTTAATTATTTGCGACAAATTTGCAACATATTGAATGAAAAATGCCTTTAGAATAAATATACTTATACTACAGCAGTAAACACTATCAAGAACATTTAAGTGGAATAGAAACTACATTAGTAACATACACCATTAAATTTTAAACTGAATCGAAAATTCATTGAATTATCAAGTAACGTTGTAGTTTTTTATAAAAATATTTTATTTAAAGATGAAAAATCTCATTCTATGTTAAATTTAAAAAGTCTAATGCCAAGTGGGATGTAAAAAGGGGTAAAAACTGAGCCTCAGGAACTGTTGAAACCGGCTGTTCCCCTTTAAAAAAACGGACGTTGGTCACCCTATATAAGCTTCTTTAATTGCTGGTCAACTGAAAAACAACGACTACAATTGTTAATTAAATGAAAGCAGTTAATTGATTCAGTAATTAAATACACGTCATTCATTGTTAAGAAGTTTATTTAAAGAAATCCATGAAGGTCGAAAGAGCTCCGCTTTACTCGATTCTTTTTTAACCTACTTAAACAGGAGATCTTTGTTAATATAATTTCTCCCTGTCAAGGTCACGAGTTACGTAACCCCCCCTCTACCGCACATGATACTCCTTTCGTAACAATTAAGAGTTACGTGATTTGTTCTGTCGGGAAGTTTCTGCAATAGATTCTTTCCTCGCCAAAATATCGTTCCCACTGATCGATAAAAGTTAGCAGTGCTGTATCCTAAAGAGTGATATTTCTTCGAATAGTTGTCTGACTAGATTATCGTCTCATGCTTTACTTCTAATCGTTATTATTTTTTTAAAGGAATATGTATGTCAAAAAATAGTTCTTTTTCACAAGAAATTTTTTTTTTAAAAAATGCGAACTGAAAAAAAATATGGAACGAGTCAATATTACATTTGAAAAATACCTACTACTTCAAATCAGAAAATCAAATAAAGGCGTTTTGAATATTTAAAAAAAAGTTAACCTGTGTTTTTCTTAAAATTGCTCTCGATCTTAGCATGGTTTTTCGAAGTTCTATCACGAAAGAAAGAATAAAGAGCCACAGTTTAAACTCGAAGCGAAGTTCTAATTTTAAATCGCATACACCATCTTGCTATAAGGAATTATCTGGGTTTTAGAACGGAAAAATACCTCCCCTAAAATATTTTTAAAATTATTAAACATTTAAAAAAAAAATCGCCACTTTGGCGCCATTTTCCCTCACAGATGAAAATTATCAAAATTAATACTTTATTCCCATTTTTTGCACATTTTTATGACCCCAGATAATGCAGCATTGGAATAAGTTTTTAAATATTAAAAAAATTGGACCACAAATGCTTTTCGTTACGTTTTATGCCATTTTCTATATGAACATAGAATGTGCTCTCGAAAGATAGGCTGAACTTGACATAACAATCATGAGTGAGTGTTACAAAACTCACATCACATTGTGAAGAAGTTTAAAAAATGCGTAGAAAAGCGTTTTTTTTTTGTAAATGTTTGATCTGAAAAAAATCATAATGCTCACATTATTATTATTTAAAAAACATACAAATCAAATTTGAAAATAAAAGAAAAATGTTGAAAATTGAAATGTTTAATTGAAAAGCTCGATAAGAGTAGCTATCTTTATCTTAACAATATTGTACTTAGGTGATTTCGGAATGAATAAAAACTGGAAAAAAAGGAAGGATAATTTTGAAATTAAATAATGCTTTAAAAATGAAAATAAAATATGTGAAATATTTTTTTAAAAAACATTAAAAATTGAGCTATTTTTAAATCACGCTAAATAAAAAATACATTAAAAACTGAAGTATTCTCAGGCATAGAGCTCCTTCAGAAATTTGAGTGCTGCAGTTATTCAGAAAATGGATATTTCGTTTTTCTCGAGAATACAGATTAGCACCAAAATCTTTCAAATTTTTAACATCAAAAGTTTGAGTTTGTAATTTAGGTGCCTACAATTTTCGAAAAATAACTTGAAATTAAAGTCCTAACAGGATTCATTTTTTTTTAATTTAATCTTTTTAATATCTAGTACTTCTTAAATTACATTTAAATAAATATTTACTTAAAACGAAAACTTTACTTTTATTTCCAAGGATTAAAATTTAAAATAAAAAAATTAAAAAAAGAGGTTCATATTTAGATTTAGGAGATTACTTTACATAAAAATCAGCAAAAAAATGTCAAAGATTTTTCTCTGCAACGCAAATGTAGCTTAGAAGTTGCAAGGATTTTCATGTACAAGAATTACTATTTTTTACTTATATTTTTATTTACTCGTTAGCTCGTTAACAGTGTTAATTTTTACTACAGAGATAATAGAGGTATTGTTTTCTTAGATATTTCTTGACGTAGTTTCGCTGGAGACCAAACACTAGTCAATGGGTCATATAGTTCAGTAGCTAAAAAATATTGATACTTATTATACTTCTAACATTTTTATCTTTTCGTTATCTAGACAAGTGAGGTATTATTCTCAATGTCATATTTGTTACGACAAATCAAATATGATAAAAATATTCGTGCACAGAACAAATAATTCTGAAGTTTAAAAGATACACAGTTAAAGCATCCCACCAAAATTTGTTGCCCTACCCATCCGTGAGTCCCATATGTCTGTAATTGATTTTCTCATTCTTAAAAGCAGAAGAAAAGGAATAAGACACCACGCAATTTTTAATTACAAAATGCCATAGGGACCTAAGAATAGTGGTACTAATAACAGTTCTAAGAATAGAATTTATTAATGGAACGTAGATTAAAAAAAAAAAAATATTTCGCGCGAGCAGCGTTGGATCTGGGAGTACAATCCCAGAAACGGCTGGTTGATACAAATTCTCTTTGTGTCTTGCACCGACCACATTGCTGAGGTGAAATATCCTCAGTGGTAAACGAATCACGGATCCCCTTCTGTCTAGCTAACAGTGGGAGGTTTCCGCGATTTTCTTCTCTACGTAACGCAAATACGAGTCAGTTCTGTGTTTTCTAACTCGTCAACGAAGGCTAATTTGTCCCAAGGCTTGGTCCAAGAAGTTCCCTTATTTTCTGGATTGAGTTCAAAACTATTAAGCTAAGGAATAGAACNAACTGTAAGGACATTTCTAGTAGAAGACTAAAAAATGACTCGTCTTTTCAACGCCACTTATAAAATAAAATTATTTTGATCCAACAGTTTTACTTCTAAATTTTATGTAAAATAGAATTAATCCATTTTTTTAAAAAAAATAAAATAAATAAAATCTTTAAACCGGAGTACAATACACTTTTAGAATAATTTTTCATAAAACAAAATGCTTATTTACTGTTTCAATTAAATACTTCTTCAAATAAATGGAAGAATAACGTTTCGTGTTACGAATAGCAACATAGAAAGTGGTTTCATCAATCTACATTGACACCATCACACATGTGAAAGTGTTGCGGCAGTAAAAAAAAAAGAAGCCCTTGACCTGCCTCTATGGATGAGTGGCCAGCCAGACCAACGGCAAGAAGTGGCCAGTCTTCCGATTAGGGCCAATCTCCATCCGCTTTCCCTTTCAGTAGAGAGTTGGGGAAACTGAAAAAAGATACTTTTTCCCCTCAAAAAAAAAAAGTTCTAACAAGTAGGTGAATGCCAAATACATGTAGGTCAACAAATCCTCTTTTTTAGTAATTTTAAAGAGATTCTTATCAATTCTTTTGTATTTAAATGATATCATCAATTGGGTGAACAAGACACTTTTTTGTTCATTTATTCAATAAAGTCTTCCGTTGGGAATTAAGATCACATACTTCCGTTATTTATTACTTTATTTAATGCAAAGAATGTGTTAAAAATTTTCAATTGGGGGAATGTTATTGTTTATTTGCTTTTCTTTTGCGGAATTAGGAGAGCAATTTTAAAACCGACCTATTTTTTTGTATGCGAAACTTTCTCCATTGGTTTCGAAGTGGTATTTAAATTGTTGTTTATCTTAACAATAAGAATAAAGTAAGTGGTTAAAAATATACAAAAAAAAAGACTGATTTTTTTTCTTCTTCCAGTTTTCAAGACAGACTTAATAGAACTATTATTTCTAATAGTCCACTAATTTTTTGTTGGAAAAATTGATATCCAATATGCACTTATAAATATTCATTTTTTAATACTAATAATTCATGAGATCAGCTCTACTTTTCAATGTTAGTTTCAGTGAGTTACCGAATTCTTAACTACTTTAAAAATTGGCCTAAAAGTATAATGGAAACTAAATGATACTTGTGGATTCAGATAGAAATGAAAATGCAATTACCCGTGGGAAAAAAATCTTTAAAACAATATTTTGCGTTGCATGAAGCAAAAGCTTCGCAGTTATTATTTAGCTTCGCAATGTTAGTCAATTACCGTGTAATTGACGAATTAATTTTTAGTGTTTTATGCTACTGCATCTACTTACCCTTATATATATAGATAGAACAAAATAAGATAGGTCAAATATAAACGAACAAGAAAAATCAAATGTAAACGGGTGAATTTTTTAAGGGGATCAGGAAAATATTTTTAAAACATTTTTAAAAACCCATTTTTCGTACTGTTGGATCCTTTAATAAATATTCAAAATTTGTTTACAGTTTTCTGAAAAACATTTTAAAACAATTAAAAATTTAAAAAAACGATGTTGTTTATTTTTGATATACTGAAAATATTATTCTATAATATAAACAATTTTCGACTTACTATTAAAATCCTGCGTAATATGTCTTAACTATTTTGCGATTAGTATTTAAATGAATTATGAATTTAAAACAGCATATTTTTTATTACTTTTTAAGAAACTGTTATCCAAATTTAAATCAGAATTTTTCGATTTCATTAAAATTTAAATTAAATCATCTAAACTATAGATAAACTACATATTAAATAGACTGACTTTTCTTTGCTTTTGAGATACAGTGCGCAAAGTAAAAACAGACCACCCTGAATACCTTTTGATCTAATGATTGCATCTTCACGTACTAGGACTCCATCTTAAAGGTTCGAAGGCGTAACCTCAAATATGCTAATTAATTAAATCAGATGATATTTTAAGTTTCGAGATCAGACACAAAAATACGACTTTTTCAAAATTCGATTTCTCAGGATCTAATCGACTAATTTTGTTCACAGTTTGCTATTTTATGTGTGTTTTGCTATTTAAAATTGTATTCCTTAAAATGCTGTACAAATTGTATATCTTATAATTCAAAAGTTTTTTGACTATTATAAATAAAATAATTAAAATAATAAATGTTTACTAACAGTTATGCTTTGCATGGTATCTTTGTAATATCTTTGGATGAATTATTTTTATAATTGTATGCAAAATGTTTTCCATTCGCTTAAAAAGTTATGGTGAAAAGACAAATTAACATTAAGGGGTCCAAATTTAGGACAGCTCTTCTGACCATAATTTCAAGATTGCGTTAACCCTATATATTTGGTAGCTCTTAATCTGTCGAGAAAAAGGTATGTTTATTAAGAGAAAGTACGTTTTTGAGTCTAGTTTCGCAACTTAAAATATCGTCTGCATTAATTAATTAGCATATACCCCCCCAACCATTAAGATTGAGTCCAAGAAGGTGAAGATCCGATTATTAGATAAAAAATTACTCAGGTCCGTTAATTCATTTGCACACTGCGCATCGTTTTAAAATTGAAAAATTGCGAAAAATAAAAATAAAAAGAGTTAATAAAAGAATTGTAATGTGTCCCACAGATGACAAAAAGAGGCCAATTTTACTAATAAAATTAAGCGTCCCACAAATATCATCCCTATCTATGTGACGATAACAATTCTAATGTATATACATATTTCTCATATGTAGCACCATAAAATCTGGTATTTCTTCATGTACTTGGTATAATTTTTATGAATGAGAAATATTATAGTCAGTTTACAAATATTTCTAAAAAGTTATCGAAAACATGTTTAATTGCTTTATTATTTGAGAAAAGTTATAAAAAAGGCTAAATGAATAAAAAAGCAATTATTTAAAATCAAACATTTTTAGCCCTTTTTTTTTTGCTTATCACACCGTTACTCTAAAAAATATTTTATGGCAGCAAAATATAAATAAATTAATTAATAAATAAATCCTTCGAGTATTTTATTCTTAAATCTGTCAACTGTTTTATGTTATCATCTTAGAAAATCGTATATCTATATCATTGACTTAGGGACCAAAATAGTTAAAATGAAATAAATTTTTTCCCATTCGTCCTTAAAAAAAACAACATACAAGAAAGAATATTATTTTCTCTTTTTCTGCAGTTCGAAACATGCGTGCTACGTAATATTAAACCCTCATGCGAAATTGCAAGCAATTATCACAAAATCAATACTATTATCATAATGGCGATGGCGTAAAATGTATAAATAAAAATCTGGTTTTGAGAAAACACATTCTAAGTTAGAAAAAAATGCATTGTGTAAAAAAGAAAATTTTTTTTATTTCAAAAATTCTAAATTTATTTTTAGGGGAAGGAAAAAATTGATATCTCGGTTACCATGTATCATATAATGGTAACCATAAAAACTATTTGAATTTTATTTACATGAAGGAACAAAAAGACAACACATAAAATTGAATCGACAAAAATACAATGTATACAACAGCATACTATTGGTTAACAGGGTGTCGTTCGATATTTGCATTCACTTTTCTTTGTGAGACATACAGGGAAAAAATTAGAGACAATGAATAACGATGTTAAAAGAGTTTCTCAATATGGTAAATTAGAATTCCTTTTAATTACCTTTTGAATGAGCCTTTGTTTGGAACGTTTTGTAAATAAGTTGGAATTGAGGATCTAAAGAACTGAAGTTCTTGTATAATATATTTTCCTGAGTTATCGGTATTTGGTACATTAAGTCCTCGTGGGTTAATATTTTCGCGTATTATACATTCGTTTGGGTTCATATATATCAGAGGTCGGAAAAACTACATTATTTTTGTAGTTTACTACAACGACTTTGCTACTTTGTTACTAATGTAGGTAACTACAACTACTTTTTTGAATGTAGTGAACACAAACTACTTTGGAAATGTAATAAGTATACTTCGCAACTTTAGGGAGACGAAACTGAAAGAACTTGAGAAATTAATTTACATCTATGTTCAAAATGGTTGTGAATAAGAAATTGGCTTATATTAAATGTAAGGAAATAATTAAGAAAGATTTAGCCATGTTTACAAGAGCGAGTTTGTTACCCCAAAACATTTTTTTCGAATGTGTTCACTTAACCCTCTACTTTTTATGCCGTTTCTGACAGCGAATATTTAATTCAAGAAATTATCAAATAATAATTTTTTTAACTGTTTAATGCTATTTCATTTCTTCTAAGAAATGAGGTACATCGAAAATACGTTCCGTTTCCTTGAATTAATATCAATGTTAGTGTGGCGGGGTTCGAACCCAGGAATTCTCGGACATGGGCCCAGGTCCCAACCGACCAGGCTATCCCGGCCTACTCATTACACTATTTTTTTTTTCTTAAAGTAGCACACTACACTTCAAACTAAGAAAAAAGTAGCGACAATAGTTTCACTACTTCAGACCACTGATGTATATAGAAACAAATATCATAAGAAAAGACGGAAACTTATTGATATTTATTGTATTATAGATACCCACTCATTAAATATCGAGAACAACTATTTTAAAAGCAATAATATATTTTTTTTTCTTGAAAGAGAAGCAAAATTATTTTTGGAACATTTGCAATGATAAGAAACAATGATAAACAATTGGTACTTTCCATGTTGGAAAGCCGTAAAAAACCTGTTATTAATATACCAGAAGTACCAATTATTACTATTAATTATTCACTATAATGTCAATAACAGATTGGTGACTTTTTTTATACTGTCCCCCGATAAGCTTAACTACCAAAAAAATTACTTTTAATGTCGTTATTTGTTGTCATGGCAGATTTAAAATAACAGTCTAAAAGCCTTTATTTCTAATATTTGAGTGAACATATGAATATGATTTATAAAAAAAAAGTAAATGTGGAACAATGTTTTTAAAAACAAAAAGCACAGAATAATATTCTTACTAAATCAATTTTTTGCTATATTAAACACAAATAAAAAAATTCTAGAATATTATTCTGCATTTAATGTTTCGAACAGTAACTTCAAAATGAACATAGATTGAGTGAGAAAAACATCACGCAGGTAATATTTAAAAAGCTCCATATGGATACACAAAGCTTTCATTTTTCATCATTAGTGAATTTTGTTTTCGAGTAGCTTTTATTTTGCTCAGGTTATGTAGCATTTATTTATTCATATATTTTTTGGAAGTGAAAATAAGACTGCAAATAAAGAAAAGAAAGAGCCAACAAAATATCAACATTGGCTAGATTTGATTGTAACCGTTTGTATACAGTGTTGCTCAATACCTAAATTTAATCAAATGAAATATCTCAAATCTAGAGTTCCAGGGGGCGCCATAGTAGCTTACCACTAATCGTTAACCTTTAATATTATTTGGGCATTATGTAACTTGTTTTAGTTGTTTTGGCAACAATAGAATGAGATAAATCATTTTAAGGAATTTAAATTAATTGTATACCTGCAAGTACTCAATCTTCGTAAGTAAATTGTAGCATTTGTTGATTCAGAAGCCAATCAGGTTCGACACACGCACGTGATGTTGCTTATCGGTATCCAATTAAATCTGATTGAAATCATGTGTTTAGGCATAATCACTTCACTTCCTCTCGAGTTGCAAGTACCCAATTGAAGTTTTCATATAGTAACGAGCTTTATTCTTTTACTTGTCTGATGTCTTATTTTATTTTATTTTATTTTATAACCGTCGTTGAACAGCCAACCCAATTTCATGGGTTTACGACTACTTACGTTCAACTCCGTAGCCTTGTAATTTTGAACCAATCCAGAAGACAAGGAAACTCCTGGATCAGTACCCCCAGAGGTATTGATTTGTTGTGGGAACATGGAGGACTTTGAGACTCGACAGATTTAACGTGCATCAGTCACCATTTACTACACGGGGAGTCTTCGGCCGGCGAGGATCGAACCCACGACCTCTTGGATATGGGCCCAGCGCCCTACCGACCAGGCTATCCCGGCCATCTGATGTCTTATTGTGGAATAAAATATTATGTACTAGAACATTCTGAAGGGGGTTGTCCGGGAATTATGTAGGTATTTTATGTTCGCTTAGGCTTAACGCACGCGAAAAAAATCCCTCTATTTAATTCTATTTGAAAAATGTAGATTTTAAAATTTTATTTCCTCCTATTTTAACAGAACAGCGATTATCGATCAGAACACAAAAATGTTTGAATTAAGGAAATTAACCTCAATTAACATCATGAATCATGCCGTGCACTTATTTAATGCATGCAGATTTTGTTCCTCCAATAAAACCTTCATTTTTCTTGCGTTGTTTCGCCAATTCGAAAATGATGCCAATACCACAATTTCGAAAGTTCAAAAACAATGTTTTTCCTTTTGCTAAAATCACTTTCCCGAACCTGTCTCAGGCGGAACATTTTAAAAGGGTTACTAAACTTAGGTTTCATCATGTTCTTGCCGCCGTCCTTGTAACCTAAGTTTGGTTATTCCTCACGGAACATTGATCAACAGATTTCATTTTTTTTTCTTCCTGAATAAATATTTTCGAAATAATCTAACCAATTTTAATCTATTACGGCTATGCACAGAATACGCACGCGAAACAAGATGTTGGAAAACGCAATGGTCGAACAGATTTGATGAAGTACGAATAGATTCTAAGATTTGAATAATGGTAGAAATTGCTATTTTTACCTAGAAACTGGTAGGATAGATGAGAGAATGATTTAAAAAATTCTGCAAAATATTAAAAAAAAAAAAAATCAACCAATTAAACCAATTTTTAAAGGGAAAAAAAATCGATGAATGAGAGGTCATCACGGGGGTTGGTGAAAGGTGCAATTAAAGGGAGTGGACCATCCCAGGGACGGAAAATATCCCATCATTTTCTATTCAATAAGCATTCTGAAACCAGGGTTTTAAATAGTTGCAGCAAATAAAATTTTTATTCAGAAATAGAATGTAGCTTAGAAGAAAGTATACTCTAATCAGATAGAATATTTTTTTTATTTTAAATTTCTTAGTTTAAATACGATTTTTTAGCTATTTTTAATTATTACATAAAAAAACAAATAGGTAACTTTAATTTTTGCAATTATTCTCTTATTGTTGAATGTTTTTACAGTGTATTACTTTAGATGATGAAACAAAATCAGTCAGATTTCAATAATAAGACATTTATATGCCACAAAACTACTTTCATTTTATTTTTAAAAAAAAGAAGAAAAAAAAGCTCTGACCACAGAGCGTAAACCAAATTATGTTTTTACAAAGACAATCGCCTTGTAAAGCCAAACAAAAACAAAATTAAAATATTATTTTTTAGAGATAATAATTTTACCGATTGTCTAATATATTGGACACTGAATTTTAGAAGGATATTGTAGGTCTACCATCATTATTAAATTTAATGAAAGCTATTTGCTCTCTAATGTAACAAATCAATGTTTTCTATTAATCTTTTTCAAATTAAAGCTTTCAAAACCTCATGCCTAGTAAAGTCATGTCCTTTCCGCGAAGATTTTGATTTTATAAAGCGGTCGATTTTATAAGCCTTAATGTCTATATTTAAGAACAAAAATTTCAAAGTTAAACTTCAAATATACGCTTAAAGCTAAGTTGATAGCTACATTTATACAGTTGGCGTTCGATATAACGACCCCCCTGTAGTTCGACGCGTCATATAACAAAAACGGACGTTATAAAGTCTATGAATACTTGATATATTTTTCCAAAAACTTACTACACTTTAAATAGAATTATGAAACTCACAAATAAGCATTTTTTTATGTCAATAAAATAAATGTATTATTTAGTAAGGAATTGAAACTCATTAATGCGCATTTTTTTTCTGTCAAAAACATAAATGTGTTATTTAGTAAAGAATTATGAAAATCGCTAATACGCAGTTTTTAAGGCCAATAAAATAAATGTGTGTTAATAAAGTACACTAGAGGTTAAAAATAAATGTAAATTTTTTTTAAATGACTTCTTTTAATATTGCGTATAAACCTTAGCCAATCATACAGTGCTTTTTTTACGTTTTGAAATTTTTGCTTCACAAGAATGATGTCATGAAATTAGAACATTTTGTTCCTCTGCCTTTAGCCGTTTTGTTCTTCTGCCGTTTTTTAATTATAGTAAACAAAATGCTTTTAGGAATCTTGAACTTATGTTGTTCTTCTATCAACTTCCTTTAAAAAATTTAATTCCTTTCTAAAAATATGACATAACATTGGTAAGGAGCAGCCATTTTTGTTTATGAAACATACGTCCAGAGAACGAGCAAAACTAAAATAAAAAAGAATGCGAATTATACCAAGCATTTTAATTCGAAAATCAACCACCTCTTGCAAACACTTCATAAAAAAGAGTGAATGCAGTTTTCGAACATTAATGAATGCATTTAACCCTCGGAAAATAAATTTTTGGAAGATTATGACTGTATAGGAAACTCTGATTTCTAAATGGCGTTGCAATATACACTTTAAATTCTCAATAATGGTAAATCATCCATATTTTGCAATTCTTTTGACCATAGATTGCACCAAGAGTCCCATAGGTTTAGAATAGGTGGTCCTGGCACTCTTTCTTCATCCACAGATTCATTTCTTCATTCAAGATGTTTCATGTTTATAGAGCGGTGAAATCAAAAGAAATAATAGTTTGAATAGTTTTTTCGAGACTTTTGTAAGTGATTGACTCGTTGTTAATTGAAAAATGCTGATTTGGAGAATATTCAAAAAATGTCTTAAGCCTAATTTTAGAGTGATTTTCTGGGAATTAAGAAAAATTAAACAAACTTTAGGTCACTATATTGGAATAAACTGTTCAGTTCGGACGTTGTAACGGGCGTTAAAATAACATTGCGTCTAAGAAACAGAGAATGAGATCTCATGTAGCTGAAGGGTCGTAATAAAGAATATAGACTGTACTTTATTTTTACTGAATCTTATTGATTTAATAATCTGCAATTAATATAAAAAAGGGTTTTAAAAATTATTAGCACATTTTTTTGATTATCAAAATTAAACATGGTTTGAAAGTCTATAAAAGTCTTTCTGACATCGACTGAAGATAGCTTTACCTTAATAATGATCAATGAATAATGATGAAAACAGACAGGATTCTTAAAATGTAGAAATTCAATCACATTTCAATCATCTTTTTTATTTTGTTATTCGAGCATAAACATTCACATAGATTGAGAATAGCCACTTTTCCTTAAAAAAGGAATCGCCGTCCAATAGAAATTGTTTACATATAAATGTATCCGTTATAGTTTCATTCGAAAATAACTAATACATCTAAGCAGTAATCGATTCTTATAACTATCTCTCTATATCCTAAAGATAAATCACACATCTATTGATAGATAAACCTAAGAAATTTCTAGAAAGAATTTACTGGAACATTTCCTTGTGACGGATATTTCCATTTGCTTACATCTGGAAAATTCTGGAAGCATTCAAAACATAAAGCTGGAAGATATCAAGATGAGAGAATTAGCTTATAGCTTACATAGATTGACTTAAGGGATTAAAATGGAAGTTAACAAAGTAAAAATGAAGTGAGTAATGGGTAAAAAAAAGAGGTAGAGAAAAAGAATATATGATAAGCAATATCACAGATGATAGGCATTTTCTTCGCACCTAATGTTTAATTTTGTTTTAATTCTCATCTCAATTTCTCTTAGAAGTATAATCCACACCTGCATCTTTGTTCTTTTTGATCGTAGAGAGTTTTTCACTATTTAAGATATGCCCTATAAAATTTGATTTTGCATAACGGCGGTCATGATTTTATAAAAAGGTGTTTTAGCAAGTTTTGTTAATGGAATGATTCCGTTCTCGCAGATTTGATTTTAAAAAGCTAGTGATTTCACTGTTTTCAGCTTAATGGTTTTCATAATAATACATCGTTGGTTTTCATAATAATTTTTCTTATCTTACATTCATCTTTCATGTTCCTATAATATTCCACATGATTCTTCAGTTACAACTTTCAAATTCAGTATTTTCCGATATTTATATCACACCATAGTCCCACCAATTATTTCCTATCCTAATGTTCGAAATTAAATAAATAAAATGGATTTTAAATTTGTATTTCTTTAATTAAGGGAAAACTTTTTCTTTTTTTAAAAATATCTTTTTTAATAAATTTAAAAAATAATAATTTTACTATTTTCCTGTAAACTGTAACTTCTAAATTTCACGTAACATGCAACGCCTGCAGGTCTTGATACGAGAAAGATTTCACAGCTTGTAGAATTATGCGGATGCGCGCTCTTTGTTATAAGAGGCCTCTGAAAAAAGTAATGTAGTCATTGAATTTTAATTTAAAAAAATTAAATTTGTATTTTTTAAATTTAAGGAAAACTTTTTCTTTTTTCATAAAAATCTTTTTTTTATGAATTTTGAAAAAACTAAATTATTTTACTATTTTTCTGCAAACTATAGCTTATAAATTTCACGTAATATACAATACCTGCAGGTCTTGATATGAGAAAGATTTCACAGCTTGTAGAATTATGCGGATGCTCGCTTTTTTTATAAGATGCCTCTGAAAAAAGTAATGCAGTCATTGAAGTTTAATTTAAAAAAAAGTTTGGAAAGATAAAAATTTACGAAAATCTGTATGCAAAAATTATTTCACGATAAAAATTTACTATTTCCCTCAACTTATTCTGAAATTTTGCATGAATCTGAAAAATATTTGAATTTTAATGAATTAAAATTTCATTATTAAATTTGTTACAAAATTATAATTTATTATTTATCAAATATTGACTTGTATTTATCAGTAGGAAATTCAAATTTCTTTTATAAAAACAATATTGATAGGTTTAAAGTTATAGTGTCCGTATTGATGGAATAACTGCCCCCTTGCCTGGCTGGATATCTGATCCAGTTGTCCCTTTCCCCTCCCTATCTGCTTGTTTCATTCAACAACATTTCAAAACTGAAAATTAGCAAGAGTAAAAAAGAAGAAAAAGTTTTGACATTTCTAAAATTGTTTGGCTAAAAGAATGATCGAGTTTTGTATGTTGTATGCACGCTTTTAGCGAATGTTTAATTTCATTAAAATATCTAACGTATAATGGAATAACAGCGTTAAGAAAGAATCGCGACTTGTTGCAGTGAAGAAAAGGTAGCACCAGATGGCACTGATAGTAGCTTATAGAAGAAGTTAAATTTATTTAACATCGGCTGTCTCTCTTCCTTATTTAGAATAGTGCATAGATATAAAGGCTGATCTCCTATATTAGTCCCCGGTATGGTGATAGTGGTCCCCAACTCCCTTTCCGCAATTGTTAGAAGCTCATTCCCCCCCTTTCCAAAATGACAAAATATATCCCTACTAAATTTATGCAGATTATTTCTTAACATATTAGTATAATAAGTTAATGAACCAAAAAATCGAAGAAACAGTGCTTTAATAATTATATCAGTGTAAAAATTTCAGGACGCTAATAATAATAATAATGAAATGAATAAGTGACGAAATGTTATTGTTTGTAAGAAGAGGAAAGAGATCCACGCTTTCACCATTTTTTTTTTTCACGGCTTGTTGAGCAGGCAACACGACGACGAACGCGAATAAACACGGTAAAAAAGATAAAGGATTAAATAGAAAAAGAGAGAGAGTTTAAAAATTATCAGCAAAAAAGCGCATCAGTACAAAACTAGGTGAATGCCACTTAAAATTGGGACAGTTCATTGTACTCGCAATTCAGTGAAAGTGGAAAAAATGTGATTTCGCTTTCTTTTTTTCACTTATCGAGGGCAAGCATTCGTTTGTGCTGATCTCCCTTCATTTCACTTCAAAATAAAAGAGATGCAAAAGATCGTTTGCAAGACGATAAAGGGAATTATTCTCTTTTGTGTCTGTTACTTTCCTAACACGACCAGGCAATTGACAGTTCAGGGTTTGCAGTATTAATAGTGCGTAAAATGAAAATAGAAATAAATAAATACGTAAATGAATAAACTTTTTCATCTTTCGCCAATGTAAATTAACAACGCGGGAATGTTTATCAAATAAATATGTCATCATCGTACGAATTATGTTATCTTTTTATTTTTTAAGGTGCAATTTTTTATAATTTGAGGGTTTAACCTACGATATGCTAATTAATTAGGGTGGACGATAATATAAGTATCACTATCAAACAAAAAGAAATATACTTTTTGTTTCTTACACATTTGGAGTTTGGACATTGACTGATTTAGTTCATCCCATTAATTTAGTGAGGTAAACATTTGTGTCGATTTATGTTATTTTTTGTCTCTTTCGCTATATATTTAAAACAAATAGCGTGAGTAAAAAAAAAAAAAACTTCTATAAACAGCTTATTTTATAAAACTTGTAAATCGAACTTGTACTTGTTATAATACATTTATAAAACTTGTTTATCCAAATACAGTTACAGGCAAATGAGGGTTAATAATAATGAATTGTTTTTCATTATTTAATTTAATGATTCTTAAATATAAAAATCAAAACTTTGAACAAAATCTTCTTCTTAGCTAATGAGTTCATCAATAAATTTTCTTGTATCAAAAATCACTATTTTTATTTAAAAAAAAACGAAGTTTAAGATTGTTTAAATATTCGTTTTTGCACCGATTTCAAGTGGATAATCTTTTAATCAAAATTTCGACATTTTTCAACTTAAAAAGTTAATCGTTTATTGATTTCTACAAGCAAAATGTATTTCCATTTTTATCTCAAATTGTAAAATTTCGATCAACTTCAACGGCATAAAACAAGTGCCCTGATTTTCTTGATATTTATTTTGTCTTTATTTGTCTCGATTCTTTGCTTTTTGTCCTGGCTGGCATTCCTAATTTTCCATTTTCTATGAACACAAATGACGATTATAAAATAATCGATATGACCTATCTATATGTTACTATATATCTAAACAAATATATATATATATCTACATATAAACAAATATATACACAAATATATATATCTACATATAAACAAATATATACACAAATATATATATAAACATATATTTGTGTATGCTGAATATCCCCAAATATATCTATATATTTGAACATTTTTTATACTATATGTTAATATATTTGCATATGTAACACTTTTCCCAAAAATGTCCGATTTTTTGTTGAAAAAATCTTGCTCTGATCTTTTCTTTGGTCAACCCCAAAACAGAAATGACGGAAATAATTAAGGAGTTAAACCGCGTTTTTTAAGTTGCTAAAAAATGAGAGAAAAATTTTATTTTGTACTTTCATTCCATCTAAAGCTCAAAACAACGAAATCATCATTTTCGCAGTAATCATCTAACACACCCTTAAAATCACCAGACTTTTTTTAAAAAAAATGTTTTTTGTTTTTGATGTGATAAAAATAAATTATTTACTCCACTGCTCCTTATTTGAAAATCTTATTTGAATGATAGGTACACGTTAAATCTGTCGAGTTACAAAGTCCTTCCTGTTCCCATAACAAATTATACCTCTGGGGGTACGAAACTGGAGATTTATCATTGTCTAGTTCAGGTCAAAGTTACGATCTGTGGATGAATGAATGGGTTCGCCCTATAAACGGATGTGACGTATGGGTGTGGCTGAAGTCAAATTCTTGGTCATAGATTGATTTCTGGTCCACTGAAAACAAGAAAAATCGCCTCTCTTGCCTTTATAGCCTACGACAACAGCGACAATTTTTACAATCACAGCTCTGATCTGATTCAAAATTTAATCTGATAAGAAGGAGAAAAGGAAAAGGAAAAAGAGAAAGAAGAATTGGGTCATTGCAGAGTCCGACGGTGAGCCCCCCCCCTCTCCTTTGCGAATTAAAAGTTAGAAATAAAGAAATGATTAGCTTAACTGATTAATGATTAGCTCTTAGCAAAATTTCCACTGGAAAAACGAGTTTAACAAATGAAAACATCGTTTTTTTAAATTTAATGCACAAAATGTAAATCAACATAAGGGGCCCCCCAACTAAGGTATTAAGTCTGGAACCATATCTTACAGATTGCGACTATCCTTTAACAAGATCAACAATTTCGATCGTCAAGAAAAAAAAAAGAAGAGAAAATTTATATGAATTTGAAACATTGTAAATACAGTTACTAACCTCATTTACAATTTACTGTTTGATTTTCTTGTAGCAGTTGAATATTAATAATAGAGTTAATCAAATTATCAAATTTCATAAGAAATCAATCGGATTCCTTATGAATTTTTTTTTGTAACAGAATATTTATTGAACATTACTGCTAGCAGGTAATAATAGTTATTTTTTTGAAGTTATACTTCTTATGCGACTTCCAACAAGATTGTGTTAAACGTTTAACGAAACATTTTTATTGGCCAGGAAATCACGTGGTAGGATCTAGTTTTCTCTCATTCATTTCCATATTGTTTTGGCTCTCACTAGCATAAAAATAATAAAAGTCATAAAAGTATTCGCGATCGCAACGCTCGAGTACGCCCTCTATCGGGAGCCTGTAAATATCAGACATTAATTTATCACGTTTTCATTTAGTTCCATAAAAATCATTGGCCATGACGGACGCCATTTTCTTAGCAGCAAATAAAAATCAAAATTTCCCTAAGGAACAGCTGAAGAACTTGAAAAAACTAACCAGAACATGCCAAACATTGAAGCAGAACACGCCAAGCATTTGAAGAACAATTTCTCAATAATTTTTACCTTTCTATTACCAACAACATAACTTACAATTTCATGATCACTTGCTGTTACAGATGTGTATATTACGGTAAAATAATTTTTTCTGTCTTCAATTCATTACAAATTAAAATGAAGTCAACATTGCTTTCGTCATTCCAATAAAGAAATGTGAATTCAGAACGTCAAGAACTGCAATAGTTATAGAATTCTTCTTTGTTATAGAACAGTATATATTTCTGTATCTATATAATTCGGAAAACAACAATAAAGAATCAACCAAATTACTTGAAATAGTGTCATTTGTGCTGATGATTAATAAATTTTTTATCGTTTTCTTGGTAAGTATTTCTTAGTTTTGAAAGAATAGATAATTTCAACTAGAATTCAGCTGTTCTGTTTTTAAGCTACATATTCAAATTCATATCGAGATCTTACAATTATAAAATTTTGATGTGTGGTATGTTATCTAAAAGTAATAAAGGGATAATCTATGCACATATTATTTGAAAATAAAACTTTCAAACGAAGAACATTTCATTTGGAACTCTACGGATTTATAAAGAAGGTAAGTGTTATGATTTTTATAATAAAAAATTAGCTTGTAAAACTTTTTTTTCTTATTTGATGATAGTTCTCTACAGAATGGTTTCTTACGTCTGATTAAGAACTAAAAGAATAATAAGAAAAGAAACTATATGAAAGTTTTTATTTCAATGTAAAGAATTCTTAAAATCGTTTTTTATCCTAAGAATTCTTTATTTTCCGTTTTATAGTTTATAATTTTTTGATAAAAATTGTTGTCAAAATACTTTTTTTGAAAACATAAATGGTATAACATTATGTGTTTATGTATACTTCTTGCATATTCTAATGTTTCAAGTAATATGATTCAGAAAAGTATGAATAAAAATTCGGTACTTTTGTATTAACGCCACAGCAGCTACAGATTTTGCTGTTTTAAAGTGCCGCCAATCTACACCTAAAATTTTTGTGACAAATCATAAAACGAAATACTTTATTTAAAATCAAAGTAGTTTATCGGATTTCGGTGGACAATGGGCAAAATATTTCGCTCCAGAAAAAATAAAATTGCGCCTTGTTTTATTTTCGGCAAATCCCAAAGACGCATTTTCGTAGCACTAAAAATGGTAACAAAAATCGAAGAACAAATCATTTTGGAATTCTTTTGATTTATGAAGCAGGTAAGTGTTAATTCTTATAAAATAAAAAATTTTACTTTTAAGTAGTTTTTTTCGTGATGATAGTTTTCTATAGAATGGTTTTCTACGTCCGATTATGAATCAAAAAAGAAAAAACATCAAAGTTGTTTATTTTAATATAAGGAATTTTTAGAATTGTTTTTCTTTTGTTTTGTATCGTAAGCATTCTTTACTTTACGTTTTTCAGTTTCTAAATAATGATTTTTATTAAAACTTAAAATTTTTTGATAAAATTACTTGTCAAAAAACTTTATTTACAAAATTAAATTACATAAAATTATGAAGCTTTTATGTATACTTTTTGCTTATTTTAATGTTTGAAGTAATATGATTCTTGACACTATGGAATGTAAAGTTTAAATAGGCCTTTCAGGTTATATCATTAAATTTAGTAAAACTATTTCTCAGGCATTAGGTTTTAACTCTAATAAGAAGATAAATATTTTTTTCAGTTTATTTACAAATATTTTTCAGATGTGTTTTGGATGTTCCTTCTTAAAAAAAACAGAGATACCATCTTGTTTTCGGTTGTATAAGTAAGGATATCAAACATTTTTCTTTTTTAAATTTAATAAGCCACATTAAAGAAGGAACGTTGCGATGCTACACGCTACATTAAAGACGTCTCCAGAGTAACTGAATGACAGTTCATTCATATAGAAATCGCAGGTATGCGTCTCATACAACAACGCCCCCTATAGTTCGTTGCGATCGCGAATTGTTTTTTCTATAAATATTTTTTTAGTTTGTTTTGATACACGTGTAATTTAATAGGATAGTATTTTTTATTTTCAAATTTAGTGGATAACAATTGTAAAAAATGAGTGAAAACAATCCCACTGACAATGCGACGGATTTAAGGTTATGTCAAGGTTCGTCTTTTGTGAATATCAATTGATTGTTAGGTTTTCTCTTCTGAAATTACATTCACATACATTATTAATACAAATACATTTTCCATGGCGAGACGATGAGGCAACCACAAGCACTACTCTATGCTCCACGCACTATTTTTTTTAATTTATTCTTTCTTCACATATTTACATTCTTTACATATTTAAATTCATTCTCTTCTTGGATTTTTGTTGAAAGTGGAATATTAGCATTAATTGTTAATCGCTTAACTTTCTTGCTTAGCGATTAACTGTTAAATCGTTAAGCAGAAAAGAAACGAAACGAGAAAAATAGTTAATGAAAAAATATAAGAAAGAAAAGAAAAAAGGATTGAAAAAAAGGAAAAGGAATGAAAAAAGTAAAAAATGGAGAAAGGAAAGAAAAAAGGAACAAAGGAAAGGAGTTAGAGAAATGAAAATAAATAGAACATAATACCACTGTTTATTGCTGTTTCGATGAAAAAGAAAACGAACTGTAAAGGACGTAAAAAGAATGAATTAATGCAACAACTTAATTTTAACTCATTCGAGAATTTTCCTAAACAAGTTTTGCATCTTAATGACAAATTTTCTTATCGAACTGATTAAAGAGAGCGAAATGTTCTTCAATGCTGTGTCAACTGTCACGCATCTCCATTGTTTTTGTTTTTCACATCACCTGCGATACAATTTTTCTCATCAACATTGTTGCAATGTTACTTAAGCCAATTTTAGAAACTTTTTCTTTAAAAAAAATATGCTTACATTCTTGCTATGCTTACATCTGGTGTGGAACTATCATCAATTGCGCGCGACTGCGGGGCTTTTCAAACTCGGACGACGCGACTACACCTGGATGCGTGCGCCCAGACGAGAGCAGACACGCGGCATTTCGTTAAGAAACGTTGGTTAAACTCGACCGTTTCCACGCAGATTGTCTACAAATTCTACAAACTCGCTTTGGTACACTTCTAAATTAATATTGAAGTAAATTTCAAAACTGTTATAAAGTATTTTTATTTGATTTAAAATAATAACCCTTTTAGATGGATAAATACGTAACTGGGTTGAAAAGAAAATTGAATGAAGCAGAAGCAGACGGCAAAAGAAGAGGTAACGAAAATAGCGGAACATCTTCGCAAAATAGTAAACCTAAATGTAGAAAATATGATCCAATGTACTTATCATTTGGATTTACATGTAAAATCATTAATGGCCAAGAACGACCAATGTGTTTGCTGTGTCTAAATACTTTGGCCTCAGACAGCATGAAACCAAATAAATTAAAACGGCATCTCGAAAACGTACATGCAGATCACGTTGGCAAGACAATTGAATTTTTCCAAAGAAAATTGGAGAATTTAAATAAACAAAAAGAAATGTTTTCAAAGACCATGTCTGTTACACAAAAAGCATTGCTTGCGTCTTATAAGGTTTCTTATAGAATTGCTAAATGCAAAAAAACCCCATGTAATAGGAGAAACTGTAGTACTACCTGCAGCTATTGACATGGTAGCTACGATGCTAGGTGAATCATATGCTGATCAACTTAAAATCATTCCACTTGCAGATAATACGGTGGGAAGACGAATATCCGATATATCTGAAGATCTTTGCGACCAATTAATAGAAAAAGTAAAACTATCTTCTTTCGCCTTGCAAGTAGATGAGGCTACAGATGTTCTTAACCCACTGACGGTTCTGCACGTAAAAAGTCACATTTTAACCTGCAGTCTTNGGTGGGAAGACGAATATCCGATATATCTGAAGATCTTTGCGATCAATTAATAGAAAAAGTAAAACTATCTTCTTTCGCGTTGCAAGTAGATGAGGCTACAGATGTTCTTAAGGATGCACACTTGATTACATATGTAAGATATGTTGTGGAAACTGATGTTAGAGAAGACATGTTATTCTGTAAACCTATTGAAGGCAATACTACAGCAAGTGAAGTTTTTAGTATGATTGATAAATTTTTCAATGAATATAACATTCTGTGGGAGAACTGTGTTGGACTATGCACAGATGGAGCTCCATCTATGGCAGGAAAAAACGCTGTTCTACAGGCACTAGTTCGAAAGGTGGCTCCTCGGGCAAGTTGGACGCATTGCATGATTCATAGACAATCACTTGTTTCAAGAGATATGGGTGAAGATTTACTAACAGTATTTCAAGTTATTATAAGAGTTGTAAATTTTATCAAAAATAGCCCATTAAGAGGAAGGCTTTTCGCAAAATTGTGTAATGACATGGGTTCAGAATATACATCACTTCTATATTATTGTGAGGCACGTTGGCTTTCTCGTTCCAAAGTACTTCAAAGGGTGTTTGAGCTAAAAGAAGAGATCGCCATATTCCTTACTGATAATAATAGAGATGAAGCAAACTTGTTTTATGACACGAAATTCCTTGTAAAACTTGCGTATTTAGTGGATATTTTTCAAAGACTCAGTACTTTAAATAAATCAATGCAAGGGCCTCAAATTCATGCTTTTGTCCAGAAAGACAAGGTTACTGCATTTATGAGAAAATTGGAACTGTGGATAATAAGTTTGAAAAATAATAACTTTGACATGTTTCCCACTTTTAAAATTACCTGTCTTGCAGATGAAATAGAAGAAAGTAAAGTTCTTATTAATAAACACTTGACCAGTTTAAGGGAGCAATTCTCGTTTTACTTTAAAGATCTTGACATGTCCAAATATGAATGGATTAGAAACCCGTTTGTGATTGAAAAATATGATGATTTTGGCCTTACGACAGCAGAGCAGGAAATGATAATTGACTTATCTAGTGACAGCACATTAAAGCAGATGTTTCAACACGAAAATAATATTGTCACGTTTTGGTTACGAGTAAAGGACGAGTTTCCTACTTTAACAAATAAAGCTTTAGAAATTTTATTGCCCTTTGTAACATCTTACTTATGTGAAACTGGGTTTTCTGCAGTAGCTGTCTTAAAGACAAAGTATCGATCTTGCTTAAAGATTGAAAAGGAACTGAGAACCGCGATATCTTCAATGATACCACGGTTTGACAAAATTTGTGCTGAAAAACAAGCTCACCCTTCACATTAAATTTTTATAATGTTGTATTAATGTTGAATTCTATTTTTTCTACTTTTGTAAGATTTGTTTTTATTACATTATATTATTATTTCTTAAAATAGATAATTATTTTTTATGTATTTTTATACATAATATTGTATATTATTTTGTAGCCCATTGAATAAATTACAATATCAGATGAGTGTTTATGAAATTGGATTGTTAGAAAAATTAAGGGGGGCACAACAAATTTTTTTTCCAAAGAGGGGGGCGCAGGTACAAAAAGTTTGGAAAGCACTGGTGTAAAATATTGAAAACAAATATTTATTTTACCAGTTAATAAAAAAAAGTCAGTGTAATTAAAAAAAAATCGAAATTTATTCAAATTATTAATATAGCTTTCTAGAAGCTTATCAGTGAAAATTTATAGATTGAATTTCATTGTCGCATCGAAATAATTTTTTCATGAAACAGAACTAAATTTCGACCCGATGTTATTTTAAAATTTAATCGAAATTGCTTTTTTGAAAGTAGTTAGATAATAATTATTCAGGCTTCCGTCTGGTTACTACGCAAATTTTGTCTAAAAAAAGGCTCAATTAAAATTCCAATTTTATGTTTGCCAAACAGGAATCCTAAAGCTATTAGGTGAAATTTAATACTTAATAGTTTACTGTTATTTATAAAATATTACTACTATATTAGTTACTACAATTTATAAAAGATTTTTTTAAAAAAAGGGTCAACTTGAGCATAACACTATTAATTTTTCGTGTCATGGTAACAGTTTAACAAAAAATTGCTGTGCATATTTTTCAAATAAAATTTTTTTCTAGATCAATAACGTGAATATCTGTGTTTTGAACTAAAATTTAAAAAAAAAGAAGGAAATAAACACTGATAAAGACCTAATTACATTGTTTAATATCGAATTTGTAAAAATCTAAGTATTCTTACTTCAAGATAAAAAGAAAACTTACACCATAGCTTTTAGTTCAAAATATCGCTAACATTACACAAAAATTGCATTCAAAATTTCAAAGAATTTCATAATAAACTTTTTTGGTAATTTGTACTAGGTTAAAGAAATTTTCTCAAAATAAATGCTCTTCAGAAAATGCATTTAAAATGCAAGAAAATTCTAAAATGCAAAAAAGACAAACAAAAAAAAAATTAAAAATTCGAAAATTAATTTCTGAGAATAAATTTTATTTGTCCTAAAATATAATTTATTCTAATAAATAAGGGTTCAAACGAAAAAAAATAAATTTTTTTTTTCGTTAGTTCATTTACGGTTTCGTCTGAAAAGAAAATTTAACTTTATTTCTAAAAATTGGAGACAAGAATATTAAAGGATTTAGGAAAGCTTATGAAATAAAGTTTAAATATGGATAATAAAAAAAAAAAATCGAAATTTTCGCCGAAATTGCCAATTTTCTCCTTACCAGAAACCTTAAAAAAACAATTAAATTATTAAAATTTTCAAAATATCGAAAACACAATCTTTCCACCCTAAAACTCTTTTATAAAACGCCACTGAGATTTAAAAAAATTGAAAATCGTAATTTATTCAAAGTATTTATATTAGCTTTCTAGAAGTTTATTTATTCTTAAATGCTCAAATTATCGCATCGAAATATTCTTTGCCATCTAACTGAAGATAAATTTCCGACTTCATGAATAATTCCGATTAAAATTCATTTCGATTAAATTTTGATCGATATTGCCTTTTGCAAACTAGTGGGTTGAGAATTATGAAATGGTTAATTTAATTATTAAAATAGTTAAAATATCGAAGAAGATTTTAATATGTACAGAGCGCAAAAAAAGAAAGAAAGAAAAAAAAATGGACCATCCTGAATAACTTTTGATCTACTGATCGGATTTTTATGTTTTAGGACTCAATTTTGTGGTAGGGGGAGGTGACCTCAAATATGCTAATTAATAAGTGCAAACGATATTTTAAGTTACGAAATCAAACACAAAAATGTGGAAAAAGCACACCAAATTAAATTTTTTTTTACTTAATCTATATGTCCGTTTTAAAGTCAAGTTGATCGTTTGTGGCAAGATGGTGTACAGTGCTCGAAATGAAAAATGGACCACCCTAAATAACTTTTGATCTAATGACCAGATCTTCCCGTTCTAGAACTCAATCTTAATGGTTTGAGGGGATGACTTCAAATATGCTAATTAATTAGTGCTTCCGACTTTTTAAGTTACGAAAACAGCTGAATAAACATGCCTTTAGTCAACGGTTTCGGATTTTTGATTCCCAAAATATAGGAGGTAGCCGCAATCTGGGAAATGTAGTCACCATAGTTTAATGTCCATAGTTGTAGTCCCCATACTGTAAGGTATACAATTTTTTGCATAATTTTAAAGTTTGCAATTTTACATGGCAAAATACAAAATTTTGGCAAAATCGGTTGAATAATTCTCGAGAAATGGAATTTGAACTATGCGACTTTTTTGAAATTCAATTTTTCAGGAACTATTCGACCGATTTTGTTTAAATTTTTTATTTTTCCATGTAAAAGTACATTCTTTAAAATAATGTAAAAAATGGATTATCTTACAATTCGAAATTCTTTGGACTATTATTGAATAAAATAATAAAAAATTAAAAAATTTGATAATAAAAAATTTTGCATGGAAATCTTTGGCAAAACTAATTCTATAATTGTGAGCAAAAATTGCGAAATACGCAAAAAGTAAAATTAACTTCAAGGGTTCATTTCCTTATCGTTCTCTTGACCAAGCTGTTAGGACCATATTTCCCAGATTGTGGCTATTCCCTCCCTATATTATGGGGGTCAGAAATCCGAATCCGTTGAAAAAGTTATGTTTATTCAGATAAAGAACGTTTTTGTGTCTGATTTAGTAAGTTAAAATATCGTATGCACTAATTAATTAGCATATTTGATATCATCCTCTCGAACCTTTAAGATTGAGTCCTAGAACGTGAGGATCCGTTCATTAGATCAAAAGTCATTCTGGGCAGTCCGTTTATTTTTTTGCGCTCTCCACATAAATGTAATTTTATTTAATTCAATAATTGAATTTAAAAATACAAAATCATTACGAAAAAGCACAATTTTTGAAAGTTATTAGTTTAAAAATGTTTTATTAGTTTAATTAGTCTAAGATGTATACTTAGTTGAAAATGTTGCTCGCTTTTTTAATTCCCAAATATAGTTCCTATGTAGGATAAAACACAAGACACTTTTGATTGATTATTATAATACGATAATTTATATTTTGCACGAAATTTAACTATTAATGTTTGCACATTTTAATGTATTATTGTATCTAGTATCTTACTATATTCTAACATTAGGATATACTACAGGTTTAATCAGTGAAATCAAACTGGTTTTTATTGGATAATAAATTTAACGACGACTTTGTTAATATTATCTTAGTGACGCGTCGTTTAAATCATATTCATAAATTGAATTTTTGTTGCCTATGTTCTGTTTTTGTACCAATTTATTTTATTTATGTCCAAAATTGCGTCTTTTGAAAAGAATCGTAAACAATGACAACATAAAAATAAACGTATGACTTATTGACTAAAATAACAGTTGCTCGCATAAATGGCACACTAAGACAATGAAAAATCATATTTAGCCTGATTCTTAAATTTCTAAAAAGGTTTATTTAGTATTAGCCATGACCCAGTGCCGCATGCACCCATACACAAATCCTGGTGTTTCTTCATGTGGGTGAAAATAATAAAAAAGGAAACAAAGAACAATTTTATTTCAACTGCGGAAGAATCGTCTGCCTTTTATTTTGTTTGGGCTCATGAATTTCCCACTTGGAAATAAATAAATAAAAATCTCTTCCTTTTGTTTTGTTTGTTTACTTATTGAGAGTTAAGATAGTTTCGAAATATTATTATTTTATTGTCGCTTACGAGTTAAAATGTTCGATTTCCACTTACGTGACTTTTGTTCTGTTTTCCCTCTTTTATTCACAATTTCGTCAGGTGAAAATGGCAACAAAATGAGCAGCGAAATTCTTCACCCAATTTTGAAACTAATCTGTGGTTATTGTCTTTAAGCAGGAAGCTTAACGCTTCATAACAAAGATCAAAAGATGTATTTTTAATGCAGACAATTATGTTGCCAGAAGTTCAAGTTGATGTTGAACAGAAATTCGACATTGAACTACATATAGAATGAAAAGGATGTTTCCAGAAATCACATTGTTATGGAATTAGAATTAAGCATGCACTTTTTATTTATTTCAAAATTTATTTAGAACATAAGTAACGAATTTTTTTAAAATTCTGACAGAAAATTAGACATTTAACCAAGTTTTATTAACTAGCCTGTGACGTTGGAATCTTTCAATCTAAATTTCGATCATTTTCCGATTAAGCAGAGCACTAAAATCTATTGAGACTCAATCTCTGATGATTATACAAGTTTCAATTCTTTTCTGACCATTACAAAAAGGGTGAGATCGCTATTTTATCACCCAATAGAATTTATCGTTAATCAAAATTACGATCATTTTCTGTTAACTAGAGCTCTCAAAACTCCCCTGGAATTCACATGTCTGATGACAATATAAGTTTCAATCATTTGCTAACCACTGCTAGCAGAATTTGTCTTTATATCAGAGTCAGAAAGAATTTTTTGTTAATCAAAATGTTCACCTTTTTCCGTTTATCTAGTGTGCTTAAATTTTATCTGGTATATTTGATAATAACACAATATTTAATTATCTCCTGACTGCTAAGAGCATAATTAATAGCCTTATAATTGATACAGGAATAAATCGTCAATAAAATTTTGACCATTGTTCGACTAGCTTAAGACTTTTTGGGGGATGACAATGCACATTTTCAGCATTTCTTTTTTTATTGTTACAGGTAGAATGTATCCTCTTATTATTGACGAAACGGGGCACATTGTGATTGTGTAGAATTAGGCTTCCATTTCTACTGGTGGTTTGAAATTCACCCAGATTATGATGAATAGGTACCAGTTTGTCTGTGAAATGAAGGCGGCAGGTACGCAATGACGATCAAATTGCCATCGGCATGTTGCTGGTCATAAAAATTGGTTTAATTTTATTTAGGTAACGAAAATATTAACCAGTTCAAAAATATGATTTAGTAAAATTGGAAAAATATCACAATATATTGTTAAATATCGATATTTTTTGTCAATATATAGCAATACTTTCAGTTGTAGAGACTAATATTCGTGCTGACAACGGCTCCGAAAAGAAATCGCCAACACACAATCCGTTTAAGCGATAAGTACCGAATTTATCGTAAGCCGTATGCCTCGCAATTTTGAACCCAATCCAGAAGACAAGGAAACTCCTAGATCAAGTATTGGAATAAATTTGCCTTCGGGGATGTCTTTTTGATTAAACTAACCCGCATTTGTTTCACATGAAAAGGAAAACCACAGAAACCTCCCACGGTTAGCCCGACGACAAAGAGAATTCCAACTCATGATCCACTGAGGATATTTTATGTCAACACTTAGTTCAAAAATACCTGAAACTCTATGTCTGATGTCAATACAAATTACAATTTTTTCTTGAATACAGCGAGCAATACTATCGCCGATCGAAATTTTGTCAACTTTCCAACCTAAACAAACATACTCGAAACTAAAAAGAAGATAAAAATGAAAAACTATGTTTTTCAAGTAAAATAAAAAAGGATGTCTGCATCACTTAACAATGAAATACTATCACCATTAAAATCTCCCCACGTCTTTTGAAATTTAAAAGAAACCCCTGAAATTTTCGTTCGAAGTCTGACAAAAACGAAACTATTTTTCGGTGAGCTTTTTATTTTGAACACAGCTTGGTATTTTTTTCGTAAACTATTGCAATTCTTAGTGTTTTATTCGCGAATATTTTCATCCTTTTTTTTTTGCCTGAGAAAATGACTATTTATCCATCGTTGTAGAATATTTCATTTATCTCTATATATTATATAAGCTTACGCTCAAGCTGATGCCGAAAATAACCAGGAAAAAAAACGAGCAACAAGACAAAATATTTTAGCATTCATGTAGAAAGTTGGAAAAGTATAAGGAACATTAGTTCTAGAGTTCAATTAAGAAAAATAAAAGCCGTTTACTATTTAAATGGATAAAATGATGTAAGATTATAGTTAGCGAGTAAAATTGCTACTTTTCTATTTTTACTTCTTATTGTGTCACGCATATTGTTTTGCTAAGTTTAATTCTTTTAAAAGTACAGCTGATGCTGATTTTTTCTCTCACATTTACGTATTATACGAATGACATATACGTTACGATTAACATTTCAATAATATTTTCATACATATTATATAATATTTAGATATAATGTGTATTGTAATATATTTATATATTTTATTAACAAAATAATCGATGCTGTTGCAAAAAAATCAACTTGAAAAATGGATGAATGCAAAGCAATCACGGGGTTGGTCAAAGGAGCAAGCAGGGGGTGGTTTTTTAGTATATTCAAGTTTTCAAGAATATAAATAACTCAATTTAATATTGATAAAATCCTTTCTGGTTTAAACTGTTATAACGGTTTATCCCTTCAATTTAGGCCCTTAAAACTAGTCCAAAAGGTCGTATTAACAAGTCGCAAACAGTCTTTGCCTTATTCAACGTTAAAACGACATAAACCTCGTAAACAAGTAAAATTATTGTCATGCTACCTAATAATTTCATATTATTATGTCACATATTCTCTTACATTTTCTTTCTCAAATATATTAAAAACCAGGTAATTATTTATTTCGTTACGGTTATTATCAAAATTTGTTATATACGATTATAATACAGTTGCACCATTTTTGGTGTTGAGATAAACTAAATACATTTTTAAGTACAGAACTGCAGTTAGTGTGCAAAAAATTATATAAAATAGACAAAATGACAATTGTTTGAAAACATTAGCCGTTATACGGATTCCAATGGGCACGCAAATATGCTTTGTCAGTAAACAAACAAACAAAACATCAATAAATGAATAAATAAAACTATAAGAGTGAAAAATAAATAAAGACGTGACGTCACTGTAAAAACTGTAAAATGTCACTGCAAACAATTTTAGTTTATCTCAACATCAAAAATGGTGGAAACTGTAAAATAAAGGTTTTTACAGTACAATAGTCTCAGACATTGAAAACGTATTTAAGGGTAAAAATTTTAAAACTGTAGTTGCTCACCCATAAAAAATGTCTGGCAACTTAACTTACCAAAAAAAATTATATCTAAGAAAAATAATAATAATTAGATGGAGTATCAATTGACAATTAAGTTGAATCGAAGTTTTATGTATCGATGCTCGAAACCATAAAATAAATAATGAAAAGTAAGAGCAAGTACAGAAAGCAATCGTAAAATGATTTGAGAAAGGGTCAAGTTATCATACGGTAAGCAAAACTGTACGTGTGAACTGATGGTTTTAATCCGTTTATGACTAGGGTGCAAAACGGTGATAAACCGTTTTGCTAACTAAACTGTCAAATATACGAAGAAAGTCTGAAAAAAGGATATTTTTTAACGAAGTAGTAAAACTAACTTTTCTCGTCGACTGATTTATCTCAAAAAATATACACATATACATACATATATACAAAATATACAGTTTCCCTGATCCTTGACTTTAGTTGATGCGACTATTTATATTAAAAGTTTTGATTGGTATTCCTGGTAAAATAAAAGCTTGATGTAGCGAGTGCGATGTATAATGAAAAGTCTGCTACTATGACACTATTTCAAGTTACAGTTAACACGATATATAATATTAAAAAATATGAAAAATGGTGCTTTTATAATGAGTTGAAAATTACGAGCCTTCTGTTATATTCAATAATTTTTTTAAAAACAAACATAATTTTTTACTGTAGGGCAAAATGGACGATATTTTATTCATTTCTGACATCAATACAGAATACTAACATCGTTTAACCTTTATATTTAACTATTTATGCTTATTACGTTATGTGTGGAGGTTATTTACCTTCTTTTACAATGTTGAAGAATTCTACTGCACAAAAGAAGGAGCCTTTTTGTTGATCTATAATGCTCCCTTATTTTCCATCTCGACAGCTTATTATTGAAATGAATATATTCAGTGTTATGGAGGACCTCAAGCGTTTCCTTTACTACTACATACTACAATCTATGGGCAATAGTACTCAAGACGTGCATTTTGAGTCAAAATCGGTGTTCGAAATTAAAAAAAAATCAAAATGAAAATAATCTTTTTAAAAACCACGTTTTTGTAGGGGAGAATAATAATTAAAAACAAAAATATGAAAAACGAAAAACGTGGGGCGCATGAAATACATAACAGTAACAGTATGTGTGCTCAGGAGAATATGTGTATGTACATCTGTAATTGTATCTGAATGTGGACGTGCATGTGGAATATGTTTGTGTATATGCATGTGTATGTGGATGTATATGTGGTTGTGCATGTGTATGAGTAAGAAAATTGTATATGTATGTGTATATGTACTGTTATGTATTTCATGCGCCCCACGTTTTTCGATTTTCAACTTTTTGTTTTTTAATTATTATTCTCCACTACAAAAACGTGGTTTTTAAAAATATTATTTTCATTTTGATTTTTTTTTTGTACTCACTTCCAAAATCTCAAATTTTCCACTCACGGTACACAAAACTTTTCAACTGACATGTGACATTAATTTGAAATAATCGAATCGACAACAAGAGACAATCGCGAAATTATTAATTTTTCCTTAATTTTAATTTTATTTTAATTTGTATGACTTTTTTCTCTTCATTTTCATGCATTGTCATCCAATTCTGAACTGTGTGCTAAATTTGAAGTCTGTAGCTAGTCGGGAAGTCAGTTTAAAATCGATTACAAAATTCCTCCCGAACAGACATACACGATGGCAAGTTGATATAAACGTGGTAAAAAAAGAGTAAATATCTCTATTTCATCTTTTAATTTTTATTACTGTTTTATCGTTAAATATGTGTAGTTGCTTACACTGACTCGCTCACTATAACGGCAAATCTATCTGATGTGAATTGTCATTATAACGGACTTTTAATGTATATAAGAATTGTCACACTCGAATTCTCGAAATGCGTTTGTAGAAGCATGCTCAAACGAATTTTGCCTTACCACGAAAACATTTTCCATTTTTTTAATCCAAAAAGTGCTTTTAATCTTTCTGCTATTTATAACAAGTTAGTATTTCCAGTTTTTGTCCGTTTGGTTTTTCTTTTTCGTTAGGTTCCTAATACTTATTATGCGATACTGCAAATTAGAGAAAATCCGAGCCGCCATACATATTTTCACGATGGTTCCACAATCTGCGTTATCTCGGAGTTTACATTAATGGAAATGCTAAATTCTTCCTTACGACGGTAGTGCAATGTTTACAATTTTCAATGCAAGAATCGATAAATACTTTCATGTTTCACTTTTCTGAAAGTTGCATTTTCCGAAAGTTAAGATCTGTGGAAATTCAGCGACATTTAAACTTTGCTGTTTTGCATAATTAATACACGAATTATTAGTACGAGATTTTCAAAGTCACCCTGAGGAAAATAAAAAAAAACTTGTACTAAAATTGATCCCAACTTAATAAGATACCTATTTGTTCCACGCATCCTTCATATTCTTACCATAAAAATATTGGTTATTCTTCATTTAATTTTACTTTTTTTAAAAAAAAGAAAAGAGGGAGGGAAAAAGTTCTTTTCAGTGAAGCATTCATTGATAGGCTGTTGTAATCTAAAATATATAAACTAGACAAGAGAGACGTTAATGTCATTCAGTTATTATGTCCTCATTTTTGTTCCATTCACCTAGATTTATCCATTTTATATATACCATTTCCCAATTCTTCGGAATCTAAAAGCGGCTAATTTGAGAGATATATCATCGTTTTTCGCAACACACAAAACAAAAGCTAACTCGTGATGGCTAACAATAGGGAGAACTTTCAAGTTATCCAAAGAGGGATCATAAATTTCGCCAAATTAGCGACGATTTGGTAATCGCGCCTTTTTGTCAACACTCGTTTGTCATTTTCTGACTTAAAAGATTATGGAATTCCACTTGTATTCAAGCGTCAAAGCACCTTCGTTTCATGGTTTTAGGTTAAATGCTTAGGAAAATTTATTTCTACAGTAATTTCAGCAATAAAATTTTTTACTTGACCATCTGATATCTAATAATGCTTAAAAAAACTTTTAGTATCCATTTTCAGGTAATAAGTTTGAAAACACAACATAAATTTTGCGTACTTAAATTAAAATACGAAATATAGTCGTTCTTTATGTTTAATGATGCTTCTAAGTTATTACGAAAGTTATTATTATTGCTGCTAAGTTAAGTAATTATATTCGATTAGCTTCTACATTATTGCAAAGTTATTTTGAAGATATATGTTAAGCTTTGCAGCATTTTTAAGTTATTGCAAAGATATTTTTTAACTTTTACGTTATCGTAGAACAGTAATGAATCGCCGCCTTTTTAAAAAAAATCAAAGCTCTTTCGTCTATAAGCTATAGCTTTTCCTAATAAAAAATATAGTTTTTCTTACTGGAAACTTTAGCTTTTCCTACAGAGAGTTATAGCTTCTCAAGCTGAGAAAAGACAGAGAAGCTGTGCTACCATATAAATGCAAAAATACAATTTTTAGCTTCTGCAATATACTAAAGTTGACATAATATATATTATTGAAAGTTATGATTTTATAATTTTGTTTTTGAAACTATTACAGTTAGTTATAGATAAATATTATATTTTCTATGAAAAAATGAGATCAATAATTCTTGGGTGATTAATACATTTTAGATCGGATCGACTTACTGCAGAGATAAGCACTGCAGACTCATGTAGAAAAAGAGTAATGCATTTGTGTGGGGACATTTTATTTTTTGTTAGCTGTCCTTTTTTTATATGTAAAATTATGATGTATTTCATTGTTTTCAGATTCAAATATATTTCTTGATGTATTCAATATATTTTATTTAATATTGAAATTTTATTGAAGTTTTTCTTCTTTTCGATAACGTGAAAAGTGATGAAATTGAAATGTAAATTTTTACTATTTAGAAAATAATATATAAACTTCAAAGTTAGCATAGGAAATTTCGCAGTATGCCTATTTATCAAATTCATCCCAACAAACTCTAAAAAAACTTAATAAACATCAACAAACAAGTAACAATTGAACGCATTGTATTAGGAGTTTGTGTTTAGTTATCTTTATTTTTGCCACATTTTTTATAGCTTTTACGACTTATTTCAACGTGTTTTAAAATTAAAAAATAAATGTTTGCACTCAATGAAAGAAAAGTTTTTATTAAATGTTCGGAACTGAAATTTATAATTCAATTTTATATATATCACAATTTTTGTTGATTTTTTATTAAATAATTTAATTGATTCGAACAATTTTAGATTATTATTAAAAAGTAATTGAGGGATATAGCACTTTTATGCTTTAGATAATAAAAGCTGGTTCTGTAAGATATTACATATTTGACATTCATAATCTTTTATCACCACACTAATATGAATTTCAAACAAATATTGAGCTAAAATTAGATTTGCAATACGAAGTTTAAAATTTTTAAGGGAAAAAGTCAAAACGTTACTAATAAAAATAATACAACTGCGTAATAAATGCATATCACTAGTAATAAAAGACATGGAATTAATTCAAGATCTAGTAATAAAGATTGCTGTTAGGTTGGAAAAAAATGAACACAATAAAAATTCTCCTCAAAACTGTACACTTTGATATCATTTTTTAACGTTTTTCCTTTTTAATAAAATTTGATGCGGATTGCAGAATATACGAAGGACATTTTAAACTTACGTAAAATATTGAACTATAGTATATATGTGACCATGAGTGACCGAAATCAAGAGAATGTCGACTTTCATCGGTGAATGTCAACAATCATTTATTTGATCGATTTGGTGAATGTCCGAAATATTTGTTATATCCCATTTGATATTAATTTATTCGTTGATATTATTATATTTATTCGATATTTTAATATCTGATGAGGATAGATTAGGAGAAACATCAGAAGTTGGTATATCGGTTAAATGCAGTGGCACTTGTCTTTAAAAAACATTGATGTAAGGCATACCGGGCAATGGCTCTTAACTTGACCTAGTACATGTTTCGGACATTTACCAAAACGACTATGTGATTGTCGACATTCACCGGTGGAAGTCAACAACCATCAATTTCGGTCATTCACAGTAACATAGTGACTGCTCAGTCGTCATTTTAAAAATGATAGTGGAAACAAACTATATATATTTAAAAAAAAGGACTTTTTTTAATAATATTTTTTCATTTCGCTTTCAAAAAGACAAACAATTATAGATGATATTGGAGGTGAATAACAATTCAGCAGTGATGATAGGATAAATAATATCAAAATTATAAACCAATTTTACACTATCATATGAATTTTACACCACACTGAAAGTATGGTCACAACTACCAGACTACGGTAAAATTTACTACGTTTGTGGCTCTATAAGAACACCTAAATGCTCATTAATTTATACCAAACTACCTTGGTATTAATTGTTTGCAAAATTAAGGATTAAATATGGTTTTATAATCTGTGACAAAACTTGGTAAATGTGGTAAGAGTTTGCAATTTTATTATGATACCTTAGAGCTTGGCATAAGAATCATTTATTCGGTTAAATTTATTTTTTAGTTGTGAATTTTTTACTGAATGTGTTGTAATAAGAACTATAATTTTGAATACCAGAATTTCCGGTAAACCGTTACCATATGAACTGAAAAATTACCAAATCAATGGTTTAAATGGGCCGGTATAGCCTGGATGGCAAGACACTGGACTCGCGTTCATGAGAACGGGAGTTCGTATCCAGCCGATCGAAGTGTAGTAAATATTGGCTGGGGTACGTTAAATCTGTCGGGTCACAAAGTCATCCATGTTCCCATAACAAATCATACATCTGGGGGTACTGAATTGGAGATTCTCTGGTTTAGGCCAAAATTACAATCTGTGGACAAATGGATGTATGAATGAGTCTTCCCTATAAACCGGGTGTGGAGTATGTGTGGGGCAGGAGTCGAATTCTTGACCGTAAATGTCGCCACTGGAAAGCACGAACAATGGCGCCCCCTCTACCTTCATGGCCAACAACAGCATCAACAATAGTTCAAATACCGATATTTTGAGTTTTATTACCGGAATTACGTTATTATTATTTTTTCCAAAAATATTATCACCATACAGTACTGTAATTGTACCAATTTGTTTTCCTCCGTGTAGCAGGTAATTTTAGTGAAAGAGGTGAGAAACTTAATTAATGATAACTAAACAAATGAGATGTTGAGAACCCAATACGCTGACAATAGGGAACTAGTTCGAAAAAAATTATGGTTTTTATGTACGAAAAGTACAATTTTGCACATGTGCCTGTTTAATTTAATCACCTGAGATTGCTATCAGGGAAAGTGTAGTATTGACTTCTTTATACTTTTTGTACTGAAATGAATGAGACTAAATGTGAGTTTATACAGAAAGCAATTATTTCAGAAGCTGCAAGGTGTTTTTGTATTAAAAGTACTATTTTTTAATTGTACTTTGTTTAAATAAAAAACTTACAATTTCTTCACTATTTTTCCTATCAGCTGCAGTTTTGTTTCATTCAGTTAACGTAAAAAATACATGAATAAATATAACCTTACTTATCTAAGTAGTAAAGCCAAATGCGTAAAAAAGGCATCTGTTAAAAATAGTACTTTTTACACATGAAATGCATATGCTTTCTAAAATGTTTGACTGTATTGACTCATGTTACGTTTTACTCAATTCAAAGTAAAAAATACACTGAAAACAATACCGCACTTACCTAGACAGCAATATCAGGTGTTTAAATTGAGACAAATATACAACTGTACTTTTTGTTCATAAAAAAAAACATACAGTTCTGTGATCTCATACTTGATCTCATTCGATTTAAAGTGAAACCTACATCGGAAGCGAGGCCTCATACCCATAAGTATCAGTATTTAAAAATATCGCTTTTTTTACCCCTATTCACCTTCTTGCCGGATAATACTTAATAGTGAGACCAAATCTCAATAGGTTTGTTATTTTAAAAGTCCAGTTTTATTTTTTTAAACTTAATTTTAGTATAATGTTGTTGTTGTCGTGAGCCATTAAGACAGAAGGGATGCGATTGTTCTTGTTTTCCAGTGGCGCCATCTGTGGCTAAGAATTCGACTTCTGAAACACCCATACGTCACACCCATTTATAGGACGGAACCATTCATGCATCCATTCATTCCTCCACAGATCGTATTTTTGACCCGAACCAGAGAACGATCGATCTCCAATTCAGTACCCCCCCCCCCAGAGGTACTGATTTGTTACGGGAACATGGAGGACTTAGTGATCAGACAGATTTAACTTTCACAAGTCACCATTTACTACAAGGGGAATATTCAACAGGCAAGATTCGAACTCCCGTTTTCACAAACGTGAGTCCAGCGTCCTGCCAACCAGGCTACCCCGGCCTAATTTGAGTTTAATAACAATAGTTATTAATACTAAAAAGTTAAGTCTATAAGTTGGGCTGAAATTTTCAAGCACCTAACTAGTAACAAAGTGAACCATGCAATTTCGCACTTTCATATTCAAGGTATATTCAAAAATAAACAGATAAATTTATTCATTTAAAATATGTATAAAAAGAAAAATGAAGTTGCATCGAAGAAGCGATGTTGAAAATAAGCTTTACGTAACGTGTTGGTTATTCTCTGGCACAAATGCCAACAAATCACGTAAACGATGAATTAATTCTTCTACTTGGATGGTAGCCAATGTAAGACTGGCTCAATAACCTTTATTTTAAGACATTATGAAATAACCCCTTTCTCAACCACATTTCTTTTCCGAATATTTTCTATTGTTTCAATTACTTAAAAGTGACACGATTATTTTTGAACATATTCACTTTTTTAAAATATGTATTATAACTCGTAGTTAAGAATAATATATTTGGTATAGAGTATGTATACTAAAGTATATCTATGCTTAATATATATCTATATATATATATATAAATATTAGTTATATATATTTTACTTTATAACCGTCGTTTAAACAGTCGACTCAATTAACAGCCGACTACTACTGATGTTTAACTCCATTGCCTTCTAATTTCGAATTTGAACCCAATTCAGAAGATTAGGGAACTTCTGGATCAACTGTTGAGAGAATTTTGCCTTCATGGAGGACTTTTTGATGGAACTATCCCGCATTTGCGTTAAACGGAGAGGAAAACCACAGAAACCTCCCACGGTTAGCCTGGTGGAAAGGGGACTATTACTCATGATCCGCCAACCAATGAGGATATTTTACGTTAGCTCTGTGGTCGGTGCAAGCCGGATGCGGAATTCGTATCGTCCAGCCATCACTGTGATTCGAACCCGTTTCACCTCATTGGAAAGCAAACGCTCTATCCCCTTACATGTATAGTAGTTATATTATCTATAAGAATAAGATTAAGAGGTGTGTCTTTCTTAAAGCTCTACAAGCAGGGCCTGATAGCAGATTAAATTTAATTTTGAGCTTATATCTATTTCAATCTTTGTTTACTCGTAATTCTAACAGACAATTCTTAAGGAAAATCACAAAAAAGAAATTATTTGTAACATTTTGCCCCCTCCCCCCAGAAATAATAGGGGCCTGGGCTCTCAGGCCTTATTTTAAAACAGGCTCTGTCCAGAAGTGGTTGTGCTAGTGTCTTGTGATTTGGACATCTCATTTGTTTAACGTTAGGCAATGTTATAAATTGAACTTAGAAGAGTTTATTATACGTTCTTTAATATACAACTATTTTTTATTAGTTATGTTAGGTAAACTCAAGGATCCACATAAATGAAAGGGTTACGTCACCTAATTAATATTTCTAAGGTTATTTGAAACTAGGTGTTTATACTGTTTATAAAGAGTGTCCCAAAATTTAACCAAGGAAACAATTAAAGATTTAAATCGAAAACACGTTTTTGTTCAATTATATATATACGTATATACATATCTATTTATCTATCTCTATATATATTAAAATTTTCCATGACCATTCTGCATAATTGTGGTTAGATTTCCATCAATGTATGGGTAGGTTGGGGCTTGTTGACTTAAAAATGAATGTTAAACCACATGATTATAATGTGCCAATTCTGAGCACCGAAACATAAAATTACACAACCAGGAAAGGTCTCCTGTAGTAATAGGATTATTTCGTGAACTTTTAACAATGAAAACACGTTATTGTTAATTGTAGTACTGCATTTTTACAACTAACTAACTGTTTTTCTAAACTGTCATCTATCTACTTTCTTTTTTTTTTTGGTTCTCAACACTAAATATTTAATTTTCAATTTAATTAAAATTTGGAAACATACTCTAGTGAACATACTGTTTTGAAACTTGTTCCCATAAAACTAAATAATTTAAAATCAACGGTAATTGAAATAAAAATCAAAATAAATGGAGAAGAGGTATTTAATTCTTTTGGAGGATCGCCATACAATTATTAACGCCAATGATGCTTAATTAATTTCAGGAATGGTTGCTGTTTTAATAGTTACCAAATATACTGATATAGGTACCAAAATACTTATTATAGATATTGTGGTTATATGTTTCCCACGCCCCCTAAAAGGGATAAAATTGCGTGATTGTAGTAAATTCAGACTGTTAGATCTCAAAAATATACGCCTACGCGTTTTACCCTTATCGCGCCCCCCACTCCACTTTGCATCTCTGTCAGAGAGGCAAGCATTCGTTCAATCAAGAACTTCGAACAAGGAAGTTCACTTGTCTGCTCTCTCATGAGCTATCTTTCATTGTTTACTGCTATTGCAGCAGTCATAATAATTTTCAATTTTCTTCGTGTATATAGTTCATTATGTTATTAAGTTTGTTTAATAAATGTTAAATAAAAACACTACAGTCCGCTTTCTGTTACATACAATGCACACAGACTATCATGAGTTGGTCGCAAGCAACAGCATCATGCTGAAGGTTACCGAATTTTGATGGGCTCTATTTCTAAAAATGTATTTCTCTTAATCTAATAGCGAAAAATCACCGAAAATCGCAACAGAAAAAATTGGAATTATTTTTAGCTTCATTAACTGTGTCAGTACATGCCTTTTGGTTTTATGGATGACTTTGTAGTATTGAACAATACCAATTTTTATTTTATTTACTTTTTTTCCTCTCCGTACGAAGAACGAGTATTCAACTAGTATTGTAGAAATTTTTTTTGTTAAATTTGTGAAAATAATCGTTTCAACATATGGCATCGAAGGGGGCTCTAAAAAATTGATGTAGACGGTGCTGAACTAAAAACCTAAAAATTTTTTCTTCCTATTTTAAGAATTGGTACGAACCAGATCATTGCCTAAATACGAATCAGAAAATTGGCTTTAATCATGCGTATCGGTGAAGAAAGTTTTAATGAACTTTTAAATATTTTTTTTTCATACTTCCAGACACAATAATTTCTTTAATTTCCTATCGATCTATTTAAAAATTTAACAATATGTATGTTTTTAATGTACTTTCCGTTAACAGTGCACAAAAGAAAAAAAAAGTTATCACCCTAAATAACTTTTCTTCTTATTATCGGATTTTCACGAACTTAGGGCAATCATATGATGGTTTTAAGAGAAGACTTTAAATACATTAACTAAATAACGCTGACTATTAATTAACAGTTTCAGACACCAAAACGCTCTTTTTCTGAACAAACATAACTTTTCTTTAAAAATTTGGATTTTTGATTATCAAAATATGGGAGGAGGGGATAGACGAAATCTGAAAAAAAAATGGTCCTAATAGTTGAGATCCATAGTGTGGATGCGATTCAAATCAGCGGTCTACGGTTAATTTCACTTTTTGCGTACTTTCCCACCTTACAGAATTCGTTTTTTTCTTGAAAATTTTTATTTCTCAAAAACTATTGGACCGATTCACTCTAAATATTTTTGGTTTCATTATTTAAACTCACATAGATTGAATAGGCTTAAAATTTTGCGTGTTCTACGTTTCGAAATATTTTCGTTTACTTGTAAACTAAATAATTAAAAATAATCAATAAGTTTTTTTACATGAAATCCTTCGACTAAATACGTATTAGGATTGTATGCAAACATTGTTTGACTCGTTTCATTTGTCCCGGATGTATGGCATTATACGCAAAAAGCGAACTTTACATTAAGGGAACCAAACTTTCGACTGCACTTCTGTCTTCAATCATACCATATATTTACTAAAATCATATATAACTGCAATCATATATGTAACAATCATATATATATATATATATATATAACATATTAATAAGACTGCAATCATACCATGTTTGTTTTTAATTACGGATAAAGAGCGGTCAGAATCCGCGTAAAAAATGCACAATGCGCTAAAAAAAACAACAACAAAAACATACTATTCTGTATAACTTTTGATCTAATGATCGGATCTTCACGTTTTAGGACTTAAGCTTAATGGATCGAGGGGGTGACCTGCTAATTAATTAGTGCAGACGATATTTTAAGTCAAACAGAAAAACGCTCTTTCAAGTTCCGGATTTCTGACCTCTAAAATGTGACTGCAATCTGGTCCTCATAATTTGGTCAGGAGAGCGATCTAAGGTTAGGACCCCTTAATTTTACTGCATCTAAAATTTATTTAATAAAATTTATACTAAAAAAATTATTCTAAATCAATAAAAATTTATTAATTAAAAAATAATATTATTTTTACTTTATTGAAAATTATATTTTTCTTTGCATATTTCGCCATATTTCGAGAACTTTTTTAAGCGAATAAAAAAATGTTTGCACACAATTATAAAATTCGTTGATCCAAAGATAATTCCGTGCCATAAAAAATAATGATGTAATCTAAAGATTTATATTTATTCCCGCTTATATACTTAAACTCTAATGGTAGTGTCGGATATTTAGATCTTTAAAGTCAGAGTGAAATAAAAGCTCCATAGATCAAAGATGGCACATTACGCGGTGTTCGCTATTTCGACAACTTAATTTGTTTCATTTCGACAAGCATCGTCAAAATTTTAATATTAAGAAAATACTAAAATATATTATAATAAATACTTAAGATACTAAAATACATTAAAAATACTTCCGCTATAATGACAAATGTTTTTTTAAGGAAATACATTTTCCTGCTGCTAATGAGCAATATTCTAATTTAATTTTTGGTATCAACTCAGAAAAGCGCATAATGACCATCATTTTCCTCTTACAATTTTAATCTCCTATTTTATAAAGCAATGTGTAGGCGTCTACCAACTAATCTACTTCATATCAAAAAAAAGTTCCTCATCTATTTTTAGAAATCCTGCCGTACATTTCGCTTTCTATTGACCACATATCAAACATTCCACCCTCTTCTCTTCTTGACAACTTACTATAAAAATCAACATTCCCTGTTATCAATGACTTTAAAAAGAGCCTTGGTGCCTCAGGGGATAGAGTGTTTGCCTTCCAATGAGGTGAACCGGGTTCGAATCCCAGCTTTGACTGGTTGACACGAATTCTACACTCGGATCAACCATCGGCATCAAACACAGTGCTGAAATAAAAATATCTTCAGCGGTAGACGGATCATGGGTTAGAGTCCCTTGCCGTGGAAGGGTTCCGTGGTTTACCTCCCCATGTAACGCAAATGCGGATTTAAAAAAAGACTTTGAAGTTCCCTTGTCTTCTGGATTGGGTTCAAAATGACAAGGCTACGGAGTTGAACATTGGTAGCCGTAAACCCAAAAAAACTGGGTCAGCTGTTCAACGACGGTTATAAAATGACGTTAAAAGGTTACATTTACTTTCATTTTCTTCTTGCAAAAACTTGTTACGATTCGGTTACGTATTGTTCAAATATTTCTATTGAGAACATTTCACAAAGTATAGAGCTACATAATTCAGTCTACAATCTGAAGACAAAAGCAATCTACTCTAGCTACGTATTTTAAATCGAAATAGTTGTTCGAAATAAAAAAGAAAGACATAAATATGTCTATTTCATTTTTTTAAATAATTTTTATTGCTATTTTAACATTCACTATATGTATTTACTCATAATGACAAATTCTCCAGAACGACAATTTCATCTTCTATTATTAATGGTGGTAATTAACAGACCTTTGCTGACACTTACAGACTTTTACTGACTTTGAACCGTTGCCTTTTGAATTTGATTAGCTCAGTTAAGAAAGAAGGTTTGTTACCAAAAATAAATAAAGTCGCATTTTTTTCTTCTTCATTGTAAAGAGTTTAGAAAGTTTAAAAGAAAGTGATCGCGGGAAAGTTTTGCTCGAGGCATTCGTTAAACTTGATCTGGTGCCCCACTTTCAGATTCTATACGGGGCGCAACACTTTTCTTCTCAAGGAACAGAGTCAAGGGCTACACGGGTCATTGCTAACCTCTCCCCCGGAGTTCGAATAAAAAATTACATCAGTTGTTAAATCACGAATACTACTACTATTAGAGTTTCGGGAGTTCATGGTCGATGAGTTAGTTTGCTCGGAATTGCATCATGGATACTATCTCCGTTCGTAATATATATATTTCTTAGTGGGTTAAGGTTGATTGTGAAGTAATCAAATTAAATGTAGATATTCCTCGCATACGTAAGTTTATAGAAATGTGATGCAATTATGTTTCAAATAATTATGACGATCGAAAGTGCGGTTATGGTGAATTGAATATTCGAATTCTAGTGAGTTTAAACAAAAGTGGCGGGCTGCACTACCCTTTATCATAAAATTATATCACCTGCTTCACTGATATTGCTATAAATAAATTAAATTTCGAAATCGGACATTAAAATGAGTTCCAAACAAATGCATTTTTTTAAGGATTTGACTTTTTAATATTTAATTTTTTTAATTAATGGCCGATGATATTTTAATATAATCTAATTAATTTATTTTAATCTTTATGTTTTACAATAATTTAAGATTTATTTTGTAGCGAATAGATTTTATGTTTGTTAATAAACATAAATTTTATGTTTCATTATTGCTCCAAAAATTTAAACCCTAAACATTTATATTTGACAACATTTTTTGCTATACTTAAATGATCTAATTTTTTACAATACTTAAAATTACAATACTATATACTACATGAAGAAGTGAGGAATTTTTTTTCTTATAAATCCTATTGTGATTTCCATATTTTGAGAAATGCTTTAAATGTCTTAATATAAATAGCTTTTTTTTGTAAGAAAAGTTCAGAATTTTCAATTTTTGTAAAAGTGGCCACTAGCCCCTGACCGGTAACAAAATTTCTTAATTTAGCTCTATAGATTCACCGAAATGAGTGACTGTTTTATTGGTGTTTAACCAAAAAAGACGGTTTTTATGATATTATTTGAGCATTAATTGCACCAAATATATGTTTGTCTTGTCGAAAACTACAGAGTTACGAGTCAAACCACATTTCGATTAATGAATACGTTTTGTACCAATATTGATTGAAATATAAAATCGCAAATTAATGGGTGATAGTAAATAATTCAGGACCTCTAACCGAATTTTATAATAGCCATTGAAAGTTTATTATCAGTATAATAGTTTTAACTTAAAAAATTATCTCATTTATCAAAATAAAGATGGTAAAAAACTGTTCCGTACGTTAAGAAAATACTGTGCATTATTATTGAATTAAAATAGAAGTCCAGAATTTCAAATACAATTTGATTTGACCTAATTGTACCCAAACAATATAAACAACAAACAATCACAATCCTCACCAGTAAATTAAAATAGGATTCTGTTAAAGCTTGAAATTAAAAACATTTCAAATTAAAAACACATAAATTAAAAGCATTTGAAATATTCTGAACTTACTCAAATTAAAGTTTTTGTCAATCACTATCTCTTTGTAAATCAAAGATTTAGTCACAACAAGCAATCACAATCCCCACCAGTAAATTGAAAAAGGATTATGTTAAAGCTTGAAATTAAAAACATTTAAAATATTCTGAACTTACTCAAAACAAAGTTTTTGTCAATCAAATTTTTTTGTAAATTAAAGATTTGGTCACAACAAACAATCACAATCCCCACCAGTAAATTAAGATAGCTAAAGTTTGAAATTAAAAACATTTAAAATATTCTAAACTTACGCAAAAAAAGTTTTTGTCGAGGAAGGATGGCTTTAAAATATCAAATCTATAATATTTATTGCAGGCAAAAACATACTCATATATATTTCCATTTGTGAACTTCCTGTAAATAAATATAAGTGGGAAAATGTTTCAAAGAAAACAAATAGCTAGTCGAAAAAGCTTAATTGGAAATTACGATGAGGATTAAGAGGATTTTAAAGATGAGGACTAAACCACGGATTTCAAACTTTTTAAAGCGAGAGATATCTTAGACGATTCAAAGGTCAAAAAAAATTCTTTTTAAATTTACATTGTTTATAAAATATTTATTATTAAGCAAGACATAACTAAAGTTCGGGTATTTGAAATTTATAAAACCAGTGAACCTTTAATGACTGAATAAATCTTCTGAATCAGCTAAAACAACAGATAATGATTTCTTATTATAACTGATAGATCAATGCTCATTAATTAAAAAAAATCATAAAATCCTTTGAGGAAAAATAGAAGACGATTGAAATTTTAAAACGTCCATTTTCTTTTCCAGTGTTTCGACCATTCAATATTTTATGTATTAAGAAATGTGAATAATAATAGTTTTGAATAATTACATGTGTCAATAATACGACAGCTAGGAAAGTTATACAAAAGAGTTCACAAATAAATACATATTCATTTGACGGAGTTTTTTGACACTCGAATTTTGGAGGGCATTTGACTTCTGTAAAATATGATCCTAAAAGTTTAGGCAGGAGAGCCCCTTAATGTTAGTTTAACTGTTTGAATTTTTCGATGCCATACCCTTGGAACTATTCCAGTAATTTAAGACTTTTTGAACTCATAAAACTAATTTATCCAATAATAATTTCATGAAAAATTATAATTTTAAAAATTATTTATGTTTTATTATTTTATTTAATTACAGCGACAAATGATTGGATTGCAAGCTATATAAATTTTGTAATTCATTTTATAATACGTAATTTTAAATGACGAAATACAAAAGTGCAAAATTTGAGATTTTTTTTTTATTTAGTTCTTATTTTTAAAATTTCATTTCTCAAGAAATAATGAACCGATTCCGTTCACATATTGAAATTTTTAATACAAAGTTGAACTGTTTAAATTGATCTCAATTTTGTATACCTCAAAGAACTTTTGAGGTATAGAAATAACTTTTATTACGATGGTCTAGTCTAGTGTATGTTTTGCCTAAGCTACGTTTAACCCAATTGGTTAAAGTTATATTATTTTCAGATGAGAGGAAGAAAACCATTATTCATATATGGTTTCTAATTTTCTGAATGAATTTTATCAATGGAAATTATTTCAAACTTCAATTAACAATTAACAAAATTCAATGGAAATTATTTCAAACATTTTTTAAACTTCTTTTATTTAAACATATTTTATAAAATCTTAACTAATAATAACTAAACTAACTAACAATAATGCAGATAAAATAAAATATGCCTAAATTTTTTAAAATAAATATTATAATTTTTATTACTTGTAATTCAAAGAATTTAACAAATGATGAAAAATAACTTTTCATTCCAACGTTATTAGCAGCGACCCTTGATGTAAATTTTAAATTGCTTGTAAATACAAAATAAAAATACAATAAAAAATTTAAACAGAAAAAAAATTTAAATAGTATTTTTAAACTGTTAAACTAACTCATCTAAAATAATTTAGATAGAAATGATGCATTTTTAAAAATTTTAATAGAGCAAAAAGTTCTGTAAATGAGGTGATAAAAAATTTGATAAAACTTTTATCAAAACTTTAACAAGATCGTAAAAAAAAGTTATCTACAGACATTTTTTAATACCACCGTAACTGCACAACACATCTTGTGTGTATATAATTATATATTTTATTTTTTTAAGGTGTTTGATTTTCAAATTAATTCTTGTTCCATTTTCAAGAATTTTACAGAGAAAAAAAAAAAGCATTAAGGCATTTATATTTTGGGTATTTTTGCTTCTCCTTGACTATGTTAAGATATTTTCTATCTTAGAAACTAGAAATTTGAAGCAAAGTATTTCAGATCGATCTAAAAGAAGAAAAAAGAGTAATGATTCTCATTTCGGTGTAAAAATTTGTTGCTTAAATGTAACAAATATATTGAACTTTGTTAAAGAAAAATTTATAATTTTTTTTAAAAATTATTTTTTAAGAACTATACACGTTTTTTTTCCGAAGAAACTTAAAGTAAAATGTATAACTGTGGTAAAAAGTTATTTTGCAAAGGCAAAATTTGAAAATAATGAATAAAAAAAAAGAAAAAATAATAGAAGATGTTTTTGATAAAAAAGGATTAGATAATAGTTTATTCATCGAAGTTAAATATAAGTTAATAACTATAAGATAAATACAATAAAAAAAGCCAACAAGAACTTAATTGATAATAAATTGAATTTTACTTATATAGGCTAAAAAAATAAGTGATTTGACTTGAAAAAAGAATTAAAAAACAAATGATAATAGGAGTAAAAAATTACCTAGGATTAAAATCTGCCAAAGAACTTAATAAATTAAATTATACTTATGTATGCTAAAAAAAGTGATTTGACTTGGAAAAAAGATTTAAAAAAATAAGTGATAGCAGGATTAAAAAAAAAAGTGAATAGAGTGAGTTCACAAAATGCTGAAAGTATTTAATTTCGAAAAAATTTAAATTTAGTTGGTTTTAAAACCGAAAACCTCTTATTAATTACCTGGTAACAAAATTCAACAATACTTATTATTTTTCAGGTGGAACTTGGATTATTTTGCCTTATAATTCTAATAAATGGAATAGAATCAACTTCCTCTTTTGAAAGTGATGAACTATGCTCAGTCACCAATAATCACATGGAATGCGTTTGTGATAATTATCAAAATTTCACTGTCAATACTGTAATATTAGAAGATGAGAATAAAATATCAATAACAGGATGTGATTTTGTTATAGCTTTCAATGCCTTGACCTACATCGAATTGAAAACACTGGAATTTCTCAATATTATAATCATCTTTACATCATGCCGTATGCGTTTGTTGCAATAACCTATATGGAATTTTTAATTTTCGTTAATATTTCTGACTTTCATCTGCAAGTCAACAGTTTTACAGTAGTTAACGTCGGCACAATTAATCTAAGACACATTTCATCGTACTTAATACCTTCAAAATCATTTGAGCATGTTTCAAATGCCAAAAACTTTGTAATAAGTATAACTGTTATTTCGAACAAATTCAGGTAAAATCCTTTCTTTTGTACAATATTTCATATTTTGATATATATTTTTCAAATCTTGGATTTTTAGAGAACGAAGCCATTTTAATAAAAAACTCCATTATTTGATCATTATTAAAATGAATAATAAAAAGTAATTAATGAATATAAAAACTCATTTTTCATATTTTATTTTATTTTATAACCGTCGTTGAACAGCCAATCCAATTTTATGGGTTTACGACTACCACTGTTCAACTCCGTAGCCTTGTCATTTTGAACCCAATCCAGAAGACAAGGGAACTCCTAGAACGAGAATTGGGAGAAATTTGCCTTCGTGGAGGACTTTTTTTGATGGAACTAACCCGCATTTGCGTTGCATGGAGAGGAAGACCACGAGAACCTCCCACGGTTAGCCTGATGGCAAGGGGACTCTAACCCATGATCCGTCTAACACTGAGGATACTTCACGTCAAGACTGTGGTCGGTGAAAACCGGATGCGGAATTCGTATTGACTGGGATTCGAACCCGGTTTGCCTCATTGGAAGGCGAACGCTCTGTCCCCTGAGCCATCGCGGCTTCATTTTTCATATTGAATTATATTTGAAAGAGCGTGATGAAAAAAAATAAAAAACAATAGAAGCAGCTGTATTGATAGTCTATATGAATCCAAAAGGCCGCTGGTCTACCAGAAGCGGTGCACAAGAGAGTGTTAGGTCAAATCTCGGCAAAGGATGAGAAGGTCACCAACCATCGTTCTATTTTACGATCTAGCGGTTTTAACGACTTCTGGAGATTTTTCTATTGGCTATAGTTCCTTTCAAATATAGTACAAGCTTTTATTTCTTTTAAAATTTGTTACCTGATCTAAAAAAAAAAAAAAAAGTCAAGTTTTTGTTTATTTAAGAAAATGCCAAACAGAGAGCGGTTCGTAAGCGGTCGTTGTCTAGGAAAATCGCGTCCAAGATTACGGTGTCGCCTCAATTCGTCGTTGGACAAATTCATCACAAACAATTCATCGTGGAGACAGTTCGTCGTAGACACAACTCGTCGCGATTCCAATTCGTCGTGAGCCTAACTCGCCGTAGCGACAATAGGTCGCCAGCACAATTTCTTGTGGTTTCGATGAAATACAGTTTTATTGTTAATTTTTCTAATGACCGCCTGTGTTAACATTTCATCAATTCAGGTATTTACAGGGCAGATTTTTTGGCCACTTTTTCAGGGGCGCCATATTACGTGGACCAACGTTGCTCCCACAGTAAGGACAGATAAAATAGAGAATTAAAGAACATCTATGCCTTACCCGGGATTTGAACCCGGAGACTCTTCGATGCAAGGCCAGTTCCCTGACCACTACACAGTCTGGTAGACAGAATACATCTATTTACAAGGCAAAACTCTTGTATTGTCTACACAAGCTAACTAAATACTTAATTTGTTGGAGTTCAAAAATTACGAAAGCAGCTAAGATTTTGTGATTTGTTTCATGTTACTTAAAATGAGGAGTATAAGCAATGTAAGACACTAAATTAGGGAATGATTATTAGTCTTTAGAGTCCAGCATAATAATTTCATGAAAAAGATATATATTAGTTGTAAAATATTTTTCGATTAGCATTCATCTTTGCTAAGCAAAATATTTTTATGAGTCGTAACTAATTTGTAGCAAGAAAGTTCTTGATTAACCAAATCCATCATTTGTACTTTTCGTATATAAAACCCATATAACTTCTAAACTAATAGTTTAAGTATCTCGTAATTGGTTTCATTCGATTCAGCGGAAAAAAATACATTGGGAACGATATTTTTGGAAACAATGCTTTCTTCTCCCCATTTCCCTCAACAACAAAAAAAGTGAGAAGTGTACAGAGGAGAGTTTTGAGGTATCATTTATGATGATATAACAAAGCTATCTGCCAAAACAAATAATACTTTTGGTGTTAATTTTTCCGAAGAAACATACTTTCTATGGCTGGACTAAGATGTATAACATCATCGAAGCTGCCAGAAATTGTGCTCACGACGAATAGTTGCTACGATGAGTTATGCCTGAGACGAATTGTCGTTACGACGAGTTATGAGCCTTCGTATTCAGAACATTGAACGATAGTGTGGTATTAAGAAAGTCTAAATTCGTACCAAATCAATTCAATCACACTATTATAAGACCCGTGACAACCTTTAAAAAGTTGTCATGGGTCTAATAAACGGTCCTTGTTTGTTGTCACGGGTTTGTTGTTGACTTTTAATATCTTTAAAAAAATTACTAATTTTAGGAAAAAAAAAGTAATAAGTGGTTAGGGCAAATGGAAACCATCGCATTACGAATGTATAAGGATTCATTAATTTATTCCTTTTAAAAAAATAACAATTTTCGTAATAGAAGTTTGAAAACGGATTTTAAGCTAACCAACGTAGTTGCTTCTTAAATCGTCTCGAAATATTATTTTAAGATTAGCGTTCGTGTATTTCTAAAACAAATGCTTCCATAAAAACAAATGAAAATAATAAATAAAAATACTGTAGGTAGAAAATAAACAAGTATCTATCCTAGAAATTTTTCGAGCAAATATATTCTAAATATTTGATGCAAGACCTACTTACATTTTACATGACCTGTTCAGTCATATAGTCTATGGCAGGGGTGGACAACCTGCGGCTCGCGATCCACATGCGGCTCTTTGACGGATTATTTGTGGCTCTCGATAAATGCACCCGAGTTCCCTTTTAATTTTGTGCTATTATATTTTAAAAAATTAAATTATTATCGTTCTGTATGTGTTTCAAAATATTTTTTAAATTACTGACAACAAATATTACTGGCAAACACTGAATTTGCAATTGCAGGGGAAAGATAAAATAATATCTGACTTCTCACTGTGTATATTTAGTTTTCAAACTAAATTAAAAAATTTTCAAAAGGTCATTAAAAATAAAACATTTTGTCATTCATTTTCCTCGAATTAAATAATTTTTTTTCCAATATTACAGGAAAAACTCAACGAGTATATAAAAAAGCTAGAAGGAATATTGACGGAATTCCAAAATAGATTTCAAGACTTGAAATATTTTAAATCGTCTCTTGATTTTTTTCTGAATCCATTTGAAATTATCATAATTCAAGGCGAGTTTTCCATTTCCAATATAATTATGACCCAAAAAGCATCTGGAGAATTAGAATTAATAGAGATGTAGAAGATCAAGCTCTACAATTAAAATATAAGTCGATGTCGATTACTGAATTTTAGAAATTTGTACCAGAATCGAAGTATCCTGAATTAAAAAAGGCTGCTGGTGGAATTTTAAGGAATTATCAGGAGAAGTAAAATAAATATGTTTAATTTTTAATATTTAAATTCAATACACATATTTTGTTCTTTTAATTATGTTTTTAATAAATATAATTTCTGTAAAAAAATTTAATACCTTTTTTGAGTACCTTTTAATTAAGGTTTTAATTGCGGCTCGCGAAAAATTTCGAAAAATGGCTCGACTATCAAGGAGCTTGGCCACACCTGGTCTATGGAATGACTGACTGCCCTTTTTTAGTTTAAATGAAATATAGGTCTTTTATATGATCCATAAATTGTCTCGATTGTCCCATTCTCGATTTCCTAAAGAATTGAACTTCAGACTGGATACTGGATATTAACTAAAAAGTTGCATTCGAAACTTTTTATACTGTTTGGGACAACTACTCCAATTAAGTAAAAAAAAAAAAAAAAAAAAAAAAAANAAAAAAAAAAAAAAAAAAAAAAAAAAAAAAAAAAAAAAAAAAAAAAGAGAGAGGGGAATGTAAAAATCAAGATATTGATTGTTACATAAAGATCGACGTAAAGGTATATTTTTTAGAAATTTTGTCGAAGACCAAAAAACGTATCACATTAGCTACCTCTAATTAATATTTAAGCTCGGAAAAAATACGCAATCAAAATCTAAGGAATCACTATTTAGAAAGGTGGAGTATCAAAACTTAATTGACTGCTGAATGATGCAGCAGTTAAAAAACGCTTGTTTAAACCCTTTCCCTATATTGAATCAAACTGATACCAGTCTTCCTTTACCTTTTGTTTACGGCTGGTGCCACTGATGTTCCAGAATAGAAAGAGCGATCATGCGCAGTAGGCAAAAGGCTAATGAGTGATTTTTTCGATCGCTCTAATGTTTTTATTTGCTTAAATATGATTTGCTAACAAAGCGCAGAATATTTCACTCGTTATTTACTCCATCTTTTGTGTTTTATTAATCATTTGGCTAATGTTTCGGTGCAGCATTGTATTTTTCATGCTATTTTTAATTCTTCAATGTTGTATAACAGTGGTTATCAACTGACGGCCCGCGAACCAAAATATATTAGCTGTCATTCTTTTTGCGGACAATTTTCGTAGAAAATCTATATGGGTTTTAAATACTTTGAAGTTTTATATCTTAACAATTAGATACATAGGTGCACATTAAAGTTCTTGTAGCCAGAAATTTTGAATAGACAATTAAATAGTTTAAAAAATCTTCGTATTTTAATTTGTAATTCAATATTTTTGTTTCGTACCACTTGATAAAAATCTGACAGTAATATTTAATGTTCCTTCAAACATAAAAAAGAGTCCTATATAAAATTTTGATAAAGTTGCGGCCCACCATTTGACTGGTGTTTTTAATTGCGGCCCCCTGCCTCATGTAAGTTGGAAACTCCTGTTGTATAAGGTTTATACATAGATGTCATACTAATCGGAATCAAATTTTGTTGGATTAATATAAAACTTAGGATAATAATTATGAAAAAAAAACTAATTATTTTTAATGAAAGTAAAACAACACTTGAAAACAATTTCTAAAATATTATTTTAACGATCAGAGTTCTTCGCTGTTTGATAATTAGTTCATAGCTGAATAATGATTATAGAAAACAGCTAATTATTTTTAATGAAGGCAAAACACTATTGCACTTATAACACAATTTCTAAAATATTATTTTAGCGATCAGCGTTTCTTCGCTGTTTTTTGTTTGATTGCAGAGAAGGGCGTTATTGCGCTGGCGCGGAAAAAACATCTTCACCAAATAATCTTTAGCCAAAACTCAATCATTTAAAAGCTCCAAGAGAATCCTATATTCCACACTATGTATTCCCGAATCCGGGACTAACTACCGCACAGCATTGATAGAATATGAATTTTATCGCTAAATCGCAAATATATATAAATATTGATATTCTAAGTGATGATTTTATTACTCATGAATATATTAATTTATTATGCCAATCTGGATTTCAAAATTACATAGACAAACCAACTAAAGTAAATTCCGCGTCAACTTGCATTGATCATGTCTTCGTAAAAACAAATAAATTTTCAGCCAAATCCGGAATATTCATAAATGACATAAGCGATCACTATCCAACCTTTTGCAGTGCTCATAACGATAAGGTAAATAAAATTAGAGAAATTGAAAATAAAATTTTAAGCTCAATAAGAGCCGGGATAGCCTGGTCGGTAGGGCGCTGGGCCCATATCCAAGAGGTCGTGGGNAAATTTAATTACAATCCTCAAGATTCTCTTGATCAACAATATCGAAGTTTTGTTTTCAAACTCAATAATTTAAAAAATAATTTTAAATATAAGCATAAATCAAACAAAAAAGCCAAAAATAACTGGATGACTAATAATATCTTGATTTTAATTCGAAGAAAGGAAAAACTATTCAAAAAAACTAGAAAATATCCATGGGATATTATTTACAAAACAGCATACAACACTATAGTTTCTGAGCTTAAGAACTTAATTAAAACAGCAAAATCAGAATATTTCAAATTCAAATTTTTAAATTGTGATTCAAATAAACAAAAATGGGATCTTGTAAATGGTATTATTGGTAATCAGAGCAAATCACTTACTTTACCTGATATTTTAAACGACTATGAATCTTCTGATCAATTCAATAAATCATTTGCAAATGCCTACAATACCTCAAACCCAAATTTAAACAGTTTGCAAATATATATTTCACCAAGTTTAACCTCGTTTGTTTTCCTAGAATTGAATGATTGTGAAGTACTTCACTTAATAAATTCTCTTTCTAATAAAAACTCCTTTGACTATGACGGTATTAATGTAAAATTAATTAAACTATTTGCTCTCAATAATATAAATTTTATAACTAATTTCATCAATACCTCAATCAAGTCATCCATATTTCCAACTTCTTTAAAAAGAGCAACCATAACTCCTATTTTTAAAACCGGCGATAAAAACTGCCTATCAAACTATAGACCAATTTCAATATTACCTGTTTTTTCCAAAATCATTGAAAAAGCTCTAGCTGATAAAATGTACAATTATTTAAAACATACAAATTTTTTCTCTGTTAATCAACATGGATTTATTAAAGGCAAAAGTACAGAAAAAGCTCTTTTGGAATTTTCAAAATTTATTCATAATAGTATTACTGAAAATAAGATAACAGTAGCTATATTTCTTGATATATCAAAAGCTTTCGATAATGTCAATCACAATCTTTTAATCAAAAAATTTGAATTTGCTGGTTTCAGAGGAATTAATTTAAATGGGTTTATTTCATATCTTTCAAACAGAGAACATAGAGTTAAAATCCGAAGTAATTTTAGTAATTATATTTTTTCAAACCGTGGTGTTCCTCAAGGATCTATTCTAGGACCCTTATTGTTTATTATATTCATCAATGACTTTTGTCAACTCTAACTTTTTGGTAAGATAATAACATATGCTGATGATTCCGTAATTTTGTATTCTTGCACTGATTTAAGTCAACTAATTTTTCAAATTGAATCCGATTTACGCGCAATTTCAAAATTGTTTACAATAAATGACTTAAATTTAAATCTAAATAAAACTAAATATATTTATTTCAGTTTAAGAAAATCAGAACTTAACTTAAATTTAAAATTTCACTCTCTCTCCTGCAAAAGTACTAATGAAAATTGTCAATGCTATATTCTACAATCTGTAAATAATATCAAATATTTAGGACTATATATCGATTCTAATTTGAAATGGAAAACACATATTAACAATTTAGTTAAAAAATTGCGTTTTGTTTTAGTTAAATTTTATCACCTTAAGAATAAAATTCATTTTAATTTTGTGAAAGCACTCTATTACTCCTGGTTTTATTCTTTAATTAATTAGGTGCAATAATATATGGCGGTGAATATAAAACTAATTTACTTCCTTTAATCTCAGTTCAGAATAAATGCTTCAAGATTATAGATTCTCTAAATATAAATAATTCAAGTATAACTACTACCAATATATATACAAGTATTAACCTATTACCATTTCGCCATAATGTATTTTTTCTTATTTTACTCTATTTACACAACAATAAATTGATATGCAAATTAAAAACTAATGTGTCTGAAAGGAGACCAACTGAAATATATGAGATTCCCCACTTTACAAAAGAAATTTCACGAAAACAGTTTTTTTACTTAGGACCTAAATTATACAATAAATTACCATTTCAGTTGCAAAACATCCAAATATATTCTTCTTTTAAGCGTGCTTTATTTCAATTTGTGATGAACATTGACGATTTAAATCTCTATTTTTTACTTTAAAGGAAGCATTTGATTTTTTATACCAGTCTTGTGCCAATCCAAATGAATTTCTTATATTACCTTTATTTTTTTATGTAGTTTCTTGCATTTTTTTTTGTTTTCTATTATTACAGTGTTCAACTATATATGACGTCTTATGATGAGTAAAATAATTTATGATTGTAATATCGCCCCCCCCCTTTTTTAAATTTCTATTTTAAATTTATTGTATTACTTTTCTTTGTCACCTGGACAGGACTTTCCTCTTGACGACGAATATATATTCTTTGTATTTATGTGTTTTTGTTCCCAATAAAGTTATATTTGCTTGTTAAAAAAAAAAAAAAAGAAATCTTAATTTTTTCCCCTCTAAACTGTTCATAAACCAAAAAGTTTTCAGATGATAATCTTTTTAATGTCAGACACACAATTGAAGACAATATAATTTAACATTGATAAAATACTTTATTATACTCAACATAGGATTCACAGAAAAGATGAAATGAATTAAAACAAGCGAACAGATTTTTAATTTTCATGAGGAAACTAAGACACACACATTTAACAAGAACACTCCATAAGAAGAGGGAACACACACACATGTATATAGACCACTTGAAATACAAATTCATCATTTTACTTCTCTAGACTAGACGATGACAGCATT
>NC_092204.1:97000563-97021856 GCF_043381705.1 Parasteatoda tepidariorum | reverse complement strand
CAAGCGCTCTATCCCCTGAGCCATCGCGGTTTCATTTTTCATTTATGTTTGAAAGAGCGTGAGGAAAAAAAAAACAATAGAAGCAGCTTTAGTGATAGTCTAAATGATTGACTGCCCTTTTTCAGCTTAAATGAAATATAGGTCTGTTATATGATTTAATCATCCGATAAATTGTATTTAAAAATGGAAAAGACGATTAAAACAAGCAGACATTTGATTTAAAAATATACCGTAAAAATTGCAATTTTCCAAATAAAAATCCTCCTCAAGTGAAAACAGCTTAAATTACACAGGACAAAACCAACGACATCTAGCGGTAGTTTCTGTTTAAGTGTGGTTTTCGGGAAAATCTTGATTCGACCCGTCTTGATTTAAAACTCGATTTTATCGTCTTTGACTTATTTACAATTGGAAATATTTATAAACGTATATACAATTGGAAATATAAATAAACATAGAGGTAGTTATCTTTCGTCGTTTTAAATTATGTGTTTAATATCATTTCAAAATTAAATTTCCTATAGCGTATTCAAAAACTAAAATGTAAAATATTTCAAAATACAACAACCAGATGACGCCAGTGATAACTGAGGGCTATTCTTGCTATTTAATACTTCATAGGACCATTAAAATATCATATCAAATAGTTCATATTTAGTAGCTACTTGAATTACATTCTGTAAGTTCTTGGAAAATAATGTTTTAAATTGATTAAAACAGTCACTAAAATATATGAGAATTTCTTCTCGATTTCCTAAGGAATTAAACTTCAAACAGTATAATTTGGTATTAACTCAAAAGTTGCATTCGAAACTTTTTATACTGTTGGGACAACTGCTCCAATTAAGAAACCCATCTATTAGGAATAAAAACTAAATTTAAAAAAAAAGAGAAGGGAAGATAAAAATCACGATATTGATTGTTACATAAAGATCGACTTAAATGTATATTTTTCAGAAATTTTGTCAAAGACCAAAAAAAGTGTCTACACATTAGACACCTCCAATTAATATTTAAGCTCGGGAAAAAAAACGCAATCAAAATCTAAGAAATCACTATTCAGAAAGTTAGAGCATCAAAACTTAATTGACTGTTGAAACAGTTAAAAAACGCTTGTTTAAACCCTTTCCATGTATTGAATCAAATCGGTTCTGATACCAATCTTCCTTTACCTTTTGTTTACTACTGGTACCACTGATGTTCCAGAATAGAAAGAGCGATCATGCGCCGTAGGGAAAAGGTTAATAAGTTATTTTTTCGATCACTCTAATGTTTTTATTTGCTTAAATATGATTTGCTAATAAAGCGCAGAATATTTCACTCGTTATTTACTCCATCTTTTGTGTTTTATTAATCATTTGGCTAATGTTTTGGTGCAGTATTGGATTTTTAATGCTATTTTTAATCTTTCGATGTTGTATAACAGTGGTTATCAACTGACGGCCCGCGAACCAAAATATATTAGTTGTCATTTTTTTGCGGACAATTTTCGAAGAAAATCTATATGAGTTTTAAATACTTTGAAGTTTTATATCTTAACAATTAGATATCTTTTGCACATTAATTGTTTAATACATAGATGCACATTTAAGTTATTGTAGTCAGAAATTTTGAATATACAATTAAATATTTTTAAAAATCTACTTCTTATTTTAATTTGTAATTCAATACTTTTGTTTTGAACAACTTGATAAAAATCTGACAGTAATATTTAATGTTCCTTCAAACATAAAAAGAGTCCTATATAAAATTTTGATTAAGTTGTGGTCCACCATTTGACTGGTGTTTTTAATTGCGGCCCCCGGCCTCATGTAAGTTGGAAACCCCTGTTGTATAAGGTTTATACACTAATCGGAATCAATTTTTGTGGGATTAATATAAAACTTAGGATAATAATTATTAAAAAAACTTATTCTTTTTAATGAAGGTAAAACAACACTACGATTGCATTTGAAAACAATTTCTAAAATATTATTTTAACGATCAGAGTTCTTCGCTGTTTGATAATTCGCTCTTCACTGAATAACAATTATAGAAAGAAACTAATTCTTTTTATTGAAGATTAAACACTATTGTACTTGGAACACAATTTCTAAAATATTATTTTAGCGATCAGCGTTTATCCGCTGTTTTTTGTTTGCTTGCAGAGAAGGGCCGTTATTGCGCTGGCGCGGAACAAACATCTTCACCCAATAATCGGTAGCCAAAATTCAATCATTTAAAAGCTCCAAGAGAGTTCTAAGTTCCATAATATGTATTCCCGCATCCGGGTGTAGACTTACTAACTACAAGCACAGTATTTATAGAATTAGAATTTTATCGCTAGATCTTAATTTTTTTTCTCTAAACTGTTCATAAACGAAAAAGTTTTTAGATGATAATCTTTTTAATGTCAGACACACAATTGAAGACAGCATAATTTAACATTGATAAAATACTTTATTATACTCAACATAGGATTCACAGAATAGATGAAATGTAACAAAACAAGAAAACAGATTTTTAATTTTCATGAGGAAACTAAGACACACACGTTTAACAAGAACACTCCATAAGAAAGAGGGAACACACACACACACATGTATATAGACCACTTGAAATACAAATTCATCATTTTACTTAAAACTTCTCTAGACTAGACGATGACAGCATTAAATAAATATTAAACATATAGTCTCACAATGAACAATCTAAGTTTCAAGTCGACAAATAAATAATTTAATTAGAATTCAAACTATTTTATATAACCAAGCTTTAAGTATTTTTTTTAAAAATCTGTTCTAATTACTTTCCTTTACAAAAAGTCATTTTATAAAAATTTATACTTATTTTCTTTTATTTACGTATAGAAAGAAGCTCCTTTTTGTCCAAACCTCTAATTGAGCAATCAGTTTTAAAAAAGTTAAAAATAGTTTTTTTAAAAGGTCGTGCTAAATATATTTTAAAAATATTTTAACTTTTTAAAAAGTCATGCGGCAAGTGAATTTTTAAAAATAATTATTTTTTTTATTCTGTCTTCAGATTATGTAAAATAATAGATTCGAATCTAAAATCTATTACTACTTGTATCAAATTTTATTTTATTTCAATAGATTAATTGATAATATATGAACACAATTTAGTTTCGAAAAGACCCACTATATTTGTTTAGTTATAAGCAAATCAATTAATTTATAGTAGCATAGTTCATTCTTTAAAAGTAACTTTTATTATATATTTCAGTTTTATTAAAATTTTTATCATTGCAGTTAAAATTTATAAATGGCATATTGGGTCGTTAGTCTCTGAGAATCTAATTTCAGAAATGAAATTAATAAATAGCCAAAACAATCTGGCTTTTTTTAAAATCACAATAATTTCGGGTGAATCTGAGTCATTAAATCTTTCCATGAAAACACTGTTTACAATACATATTTACACATAAATATTTCTTCTACAACTATATATTTTAAGAGTTTAAACTGTGAAATCTGTAACAATTTTCATAAAAATGAAACATAGTAAATATTTTATGGCTATCTACATACTAAAAGGTTCATTAAAAAGAATGAAATAAATTATGTTTTAAAAGAGAAAAATTTATATATTATTCAATACTAGTATTCTATATGCTAAAACGAACGCATACAACCAGCTAACTATTACACTTTGATTGATATAATACGTTTCATTATAAAATAAGTTAAGAACTATTATAGTCATATACTAACGGTCTTTCAAATATTGAAACTTTAATCATCTGAATTGTTAAAACGACTGATATCAAATTCTCACGAAAAAGACAAATACTTGGCGACAAATATTTGCTCCCTTGGCGCAGTTTTCACAAAACTTCATAAAAATTGTACAAGTTTTACATCAACTGCTATTCTCACGTTAATAAATAATTGAAGCTCGTGAAAATGAAGCGCTTGAGCAAGTTGGATTCAACTAGACGTTCGGCAGTGCTCAGAATGAGTTCATATTAACGCTCTTACAGTGATTCTTAGATCTTAATAGCTCAACAAATTAAATTATAACAAAGAAAACTATTTTTCACATTTTGAATTATAACAATCCTGAATTTATTCGGGATAAACCAAATTCGACCCAAGAAAAAAAAAATTAACAAAACACTTGGGATGAATAGGGTAAATCCAAACTTTGATCTACAAAATAAGTTAATGCGTATAAGCATCATAAGAAAGAAACTTAAAAATTTTAAAATTAATACTAAGTTAAAATTATTATTTTAATATTCAGGATTGTTCATAAGATATTTTTGTTTATTAAACCATCAAACGAATCGAAAAAAGGGTAGCATAAATGCCATCCCTCAATCAATTACAATCATTTTAGAATATTATGTTTTTTTTGGCACATCATATCAAGAGAGGGGTTTTCTTGAAAAGAAGTACAAATGATTCCAAAGTTGTAGAAGTGCAGCATTTTTAAATATAAAAAAGAACTGAAAATTGAAAGGAACTCAAAAGCTCAGTGTATGTGTGTGATTCATTTAGGAATGATTTGATTACAAATGCAAAGTTTTTAACTGATTTATAACGAGAGAAAAAAAATGCTTTGATTAATGCAGCACCTATGATTACGAGGAGAGTTTTATTGTAATGACCACAGCTGTGCACCGTTTTAATGTATCACTCTATGCATAAATGTTCATTTGCTCACTGCATCGTAGGGTTCGATGATATTGGGTGAGGTTCGATTGCTATGAGGTGGTGTGGTGGGTTCAATGGGGGTTTGAAGTTCGAGTGAGGGTGGCCTGTTGCACAGCAACATGTCTTTTAGCCCAGCAACTTCAGAGGCGAGTTTTTTCAGTTCAAATCTCAAGTGTAAGTTCTCAACTTGCAGTTCTGCACCCATTCCTTTACCCCTCCTGGAGAGCCTTGCCACTTTGCGCGGCGGTTCTTCCGAATTTTGAGGACTGTCTGAATTGGGGACAGGGCTTTCCTTGCCACCACTATCACCGTCTGAGGAGGTGTCATCTCTTCCACTACTTCGTCCACTATCTGGATAGGAAGGTACCTGTATAAAGGCATCTTTGTCGCTGATTAAAGATTTGTGACGCAACTTGTGAGGTAAACAATGCTGTGGTGAAACGGGCCTGGCGTGAATGGGTTCTTCAGTGGATGACCAGGAGCTAGATTCATCGTGATGGGGTGATGCCGATGTGGGGGATGGCACCTCTTGAGGAGGACTGCGGACGTTGAGATTGCCACGATAATCGTACTCACCGGGTGCCATTCCATTATTGGATGTCAGGCGATTGATGACATGCTGATGAAGTTGCTGCTGTTGCTGATGGTTCTTCAGCAGCATTGCCTGGTGATGCGATTCCTTCATGGCATTTTCGTGAGCTTCCTGCCACTGCGCGTGATCCATGGCATGCAAATGAGACATCATGTGGTGCATGGAGTGATCTGGAGCATGAGCACCAGGAGAATGGTTCATACCATGGGGTAACATTCCAGATTCCGGCTGAAGGGGAGATCCGTTCGGTAAAAGAGTAGTGAGAAGCTTACTACGTCGACTACGAACATCGATTTGAGGACAAGGTATATGAAGATGCAATTGTTCAGAATTCACAATAGGCGTGGGTGGTAGAGAAAATTTCTCTCTAATAGCGGTCAGCTCTGCTCGAAGAAGAGTATTTTCTTTGGTCAGCTCCAACATTCTTGTCTCCAGAACCATGTCATTCAACCTACGTTTTTCACGAGATCTTTTTGCGGCTTCGTTATTACGTCGACGCCTGTCCCAATAGCTCTCGTCTTTTTTGTTGTCAGGTATGAATTCGCGCTGTTTGCGGGCTGGAAAGATCTCCTTATTACCCTTTAATGCTGCCGTCAGGTCTACGGGTGCTTCCATGTTGTTCGACCAGATAGGCCTGCCGCTGTCAGAATTGGGTGACTGGTAGGGATTTGGAGACATGCTGTTGCTGCCTGGACTTAGTGGTGAGTAATGAGGATGACCAGAGTTTGAAAGCGGAGGAGAATAGGGTGGGGAGTTGGGACGCAAATCCTGTATTCTGTGCTTGCTTCCGGTTGAGTCGTTGGCAGTTATCATCATCATGAGATCAATTAACGATCTGAAATTTTTAAAAAAATGTATAATTAAAAATTTACACTAGAGTAAACTTCTTTTTTTTAAACATAAAATATGACTTTATAACATGTTTCCCCCAAATAGGACGCATGGAACTGTATATATTTGATAAAAGTAGATAATATATTCATTCATAAGTTGTTTTCATTAGTAGTTTACAAAAGTTCAGCATATTCGCAGTTATACTTGCAGTACTTTTGATATAGTAAAAATATAATGACTAACTAGAGACTATCAAAAAAAATTTTCCTTATAAATATGAAACCCAGTATTTGACAGAGTTGTACAATTGCTTTTCATGAAACACCAGAGCGATTTTCAGAATGTCAAAATGCAGCGATTAATCAATACAACATAGCATGATTAATAAAAAAAAATAATACTAGTAAATATCAAGTACTTTATTAATTTTGAAAAAAAAAATTGAAATAATCTCTATGAAAGAAAAAAAAATGTTGCATACCTACGGAAATTATATTAATGAGATTTTATTGAATGTTTATTTTCAATAAAATGTGCATATTTAGAAAAACGCTACTTTTTTAAAACAAGTTCAATTAAGCTTCAGAAAAGGAAATATTAATAGTTAAAAGGAAATAATGCAAAATAATTCTGAAATATTGTGTTAAGATAGATGTTCTATTCAGCGGCTCAAACGGGGAACCATAAAAACTAACTCTTAATAAAATATGTTATTTTTTTTAAATAATAAAGAACCATTTTATCGTAAAAAATGAACCCTTAACAAAACATTTTACTTTGCAATTTTCATTTTAAATATGGATAAATCAAAAAAATTTTCTTTTAAATATTTAGAGTTGACATGATGTCATTAATTCATTAGGTTAAAGAATGCAACTCCGTGAAAAACTTCGTTATTATAATATATTTTATAAATCTGGACAGAACCCTGCTTATGGATTAAAGTGAATTTTGGTTAACGATATTAAAATATTTTTTTTTATCCTACACTGTGTGAACAAAATTATTCATTTTATTCTATTATTTTTTTAATCCTTTTACATGTATTTTATTTTATAACCAGCGTTGAACAGCCGACCCAAATTTGGGTTTAAGTCTATCAATTTTCAACTCCGTAGCCTTGTTTTTTTTTTTTAACTCAGCCCAAAAGAAAAAGGGAACTTTTGGATGAAGAATTGGGACAAACTAGCCTAAAGTGGTGAAATTTTTTCGATGAAACTAACTCGCATTTACGTTATGCGGCGAAGAAAAACTCCCGTGGTTAACCCATTGGCAAAAGAACTCTAACCCATAATCCCGATAAGAACACTGAAGATATTTTACGTCATCACTGTGGTCAAAGGGTCACTTTAAAGGGAGGGCAGCACTCTACTTTGCGCCACCGTGCCTCTATGTGAACCCTCTTGAACAAAACATTTCATAAATAAGCATATTCTATCGAATAAGATCGTGTTTCTTTATCCAAAACTTAATACTATTTTTTGATTAAACACTCATTAAAATAGAAGAGTAAAAAAAATTAAATAAAAAGAATATAAAAATTGAATGACATTTTTAAAAAAATATTTATTAAATGAACACTTTGAATAAAATATTTACTTTTAAAGAAAATATTAAAATTTTAAAAAAATGCATCAAAATTATTAAATTAAAAAATTTAAAATTTTTTCCCGCAACATTAAAATGAAATTCAAATTTTAATTTACTTTGAAATTATATTAGATTTTAAAGTTTCAGGAACGGCAACGTTTGTTTAACATTGCATGCTCATTTCTTCAAAAACTCCTCTTGATCAATAAACGAGAAACGGTAGTGTATAAAGGGAGAATTTCCGCGCAGGGGACTTCGAAATTCTGGAGACATTTCGGAGAAAGATGGGAAAGTTGAAAAAAGACATTTAGAATTAATAATTTATTTATTCTAATCTCTAATACTAGTTTATGCACACGGCAGTAATATTACACGAATTCTTCAGATTGATTGAAAATAGTATTTTTGACAACAAAAATACGGTTAATATTTTTAACAACAGTAAGTATAATGTTATAACTACACACAAAACAATTACAATAATAATAATTAATTAATTGTGCTTTTTTAATAATTGTACATGAAAAATGTAAGTGGGTGCTCTCTTAATGTACACAAAGTAATAACAACGAACAATTCAAAATATAATTAATAACCAATAAATTAAAAAAATTATATATTGGTTTTGAAAGCAAATATATACATATATATAATGTAAATATTTGTAAATACTTTGAGAAGAGTTGCTATGCGCTAAGTTCATAAGAATAAACGTATTTGATTATATTAAAGAAAGAACAATTGTTGCGCTGTTCGACGAGATAATTGTCTGATATTCTATTTCATTATTTTTTTCATTTTTATTTCAATTTCATAACAATAATTAAATCGATTATTGCTAGAACATTTGAAAATAGTTTCATTTTAATAATGAAGGGAATATACACATATCAAAACAATTTTTTGAACAGAGATGATTCAAAGTTATGATGCAAGAAATGAAAATAAGAGAGCAAGTTTTAATCTGTCACAGGTAGTTGTTCTGTTTACTCTAATACGCTATCACAGTCAAAAGGGTGCATCTAACATTATGACCAGCAATTTTTTTATGTAAAAAAAATTAGAATATATTTAATTATAAAAGTACATGTTTTTTATCAGGTACTATACCTGTCATAATGAAATTTATCATCATTAAACGAAAACTTACTGTTATAATTACTATTGCGGAAAAGTTAAGTGGTCAGTAAATAATAATCCAACTTTATTTAAATAAAAAACTATTTAAAAATGTTTCCTCAATTTTAAACTAATAATTAAAAATAAAAATAGACAAAAGAAAGTAAAATGGATAAATTGAAAAAAAGTTCGAATTATATATTTAACGTTCATAGTTCTTCAAATCATTAAAAAATTATTTTTTCCTATATTTACTATTTTTTATATCATAAACATAAAAAAGCAAAAACACTTTTATTATGATTATGTTGAGCATTTCATTAATGAACAAAATATTCAACTGGAATCGGAAATATTGGATTACAAAAAAAAAAAAAAAAAAAAAAAAAAAAAAAAAAAAAAAAAAAAAAAATCAAATTAAAAAATAAAACTAATTATTCTATACTCGTTATATAGAAGACGAATACACTTTTATCTCCAAATTATACAAACAATTATTTCTTCAAATGAACATTTATAATCATAAATAAGCAGATATAATAAGTTTTAACATAAAAATAAACTGAATAAATAAGAAATGTTATGAAAATTTAAAATAAATCGCGCAAGAAATATTTAGAAACAAGAACTTTTTTTCAAACTATCTTCACTTAGATATTTAAATACATATTTATAATCTTATGTTGTGACATTATATTTAATCATAATAATTTATTAAATAAATTTTTTTTAAAAATGTAGTTTTAATTAAACTTTAATTTTATCGCAAGAATATTTTACATAAGCTATTCATTTCTAAAAACGTATTGACTTTTTAATTTTATTTATTTATTTCAATCAATTATTTAATTTAATTATACAATTTAATTTATTTTGAAATAATATTTATTGGAGATTTGAAAATTAATTAGAAACATTTACAGTCCAAAGAAAGCAGCTAATTAAAAGAATAAATATTGATAAATCTAAGAAATGTAATCACCTAACAGAAATAACTAGACTATACATTTATAGTCAAAAGAATGCATCTGCAGGAAATGTTGATAAATCAATAAGATACAAACACTATTGATAAAAATTATTACATTATGCATTTACAGTTATTAAACGAAATCTTCAGTGCAACATCAAATAAATAATTTTATTATAAATACTAAAATAAAAAACTGTCTCAAATTATAAATGATTACTGAATTTATTAGATGATTTATAGCTTATAATGATATAGCTAATAAAAACTACTTCTAATTTAATTTTAAAATGCCAACTTGTATTAATTAAAAATGAAGAAATAAATTAAAAAAGAAGCATCAACTAAGAAAAATCATAAAATTTTACTTAAATATTTTATTAATAATATCTTTTAATTAAGAAACATTAAATTATAGTTTCATTTTTACTTAAAAAAGTACAATGGAAACAAGGTATTATGATATATATTATAATTAGATTGATAGTACTAAAAAGTATGCGGAGTCAAATTTTTTAAATTTATAATAATACTCTTCCAAATTGGATTTATAAAAAAAAAAAAAAAAAAAAATACGGTTAATTAAAAAAAAAAATCATAAATTTTACTAAAATATTTTATTATAAAAAAGGAATTTATTAAAAATTTCGTTTTTCATTAATTTAACATTTTATATGTAAATGAAATAAAAAGGTTAAATTTTTCTTAATTAAAATATAAAAATATATTATTTAAAACACTCACTTTATAATCCTTAGATATGTTTTTCGCCCATGTTGTCAAATATGTATAAATGCATGCACTATAACCAATAATCCAAGAATAGTAAATATAAACAAAAAAAAGCAGTAGATAGTCTAACAAAAACACACACCAACAAAAACGAATGATGCTAAAAAAAAGTGAAAGTTCAGTAAAAAGATGAAGTCCAAAATAAAAGATGGTAACCACAGAGTAAGATAAATTTCGACTCAAATTGATTCTACAACTTTTACGTTATGCGGTGAGATGAAAATGATCACACCGTTTTTCTTTCACCACGTGACCTCGAGTATTATTAATAGTTCGCCAAATAACATCGCCAAGTTCCAACACAGACGATAACACCAGCGCCTTACTAATGCGGAAGAAACGGCCCTCACTTCACCAGTGTTTTTTTCTATTTCGTTTTTATCTTTGGCAACGGATGCGGTTGTTGCACTTTCACTACTTACACATTACAAGGGGGAAGATTACTCTTATAATCGGTTTGTTTTAATTATTTATGCTTCCACTGACCTATTTAACCCAGTTTAAGGCTTTTTATAAAAATTCGCCTTGAACCGCACTGATATTCTCCTACTAGTACAATGAACGATTAACGTTTATTTTGATAAATGGCGAAATTTAAAACCAATCGGCCTTAACATGTTAAGATTATCATTCTATTTATCACACATTTATAGCACCGTAGGTTAAATTTTTTAAATACGTTTTGCCATTTTTACGAAAATAAAGAATATGACGTAAATGGACAGTTTAACATTAATCTCGATGTTATTTAGATTATAGAGTAAGTCGAAACAATTCGTAATTTTCTGTGAACATTTTATGAAATGCAATTTTAAATCAACAATTGCGTTTTATTCTTCTTCTATAATAACTTAACATTTAATTTTTAGATTTTATGTCAACATTTTTATTGTTTTTTTTCTGTTTGGAACTTATTTTCATATTTACTTTTTTTTTTTTTTTTTTTTAAAAAAAAAGAAGACAAAGAGAACAGATATTTAACAACTTCTGCGATGGTACGCTGTTATGATGTTAAATTATACGTATTATGTTATACCTGAAACATATCTAAACTTTGATACTATTATAAACATACTTTACGTTTGTATTATTTGTTTGGCTGTGGGTGAAGTTAGAACAATCTTTAGGTTTTTATATCATACATAAATTAAATTTTTTGTGTTGATTCTCTTTATGTATCATATTTAAGAAAAAGAAAACAGATTACAACGTAAATCTATATTTTATTCTCCTGGTGTTGATATTTCAATTATTGAGTGGATATAGTAATTTTTCAAAAACAATTCTAAAACGAAATCTAAGACGAAAATTACGAAATTCAAGAAGGAAATAATGATTCGCAACTAAGTTTTTAAATCAATTATTTTTCTTTTAGAATTGCACTATGTTTAATTTTTAAATGCTATTTTTATTCTTTAACTTCAGAAATTTTTTTATTGATGCTCTTTTTATAATGCGAAGAGTTTTTTTAGATAAGCAGAAACTATTTTTGCGAAAATGGAGAATGAAAACGTAAACGAATATTTTAACCCCCTCGTGCTGATATTTTGATCATATATTAGGTCCATGTAGTTTTTAACTTTGTATTATATATATATGCATGCATTTATTAAAAAAAGGGGGGTTGCATTATTTTTATCTTTAATATTATGGCATACCATGACCTGTTTTGTGAGAAATCACAAACAATAACCAATCGGTTGTTTTAGATCATCCGATAATTTCCTATTAAAAAAAAAGGTTTACGTACCGTTTTTTTTGTTAAAGATTTATTATTGTGAAAAAAAATCGTTGTTTCGTATTGGTATTATAAGGTTCAGTTTTATGTGAAAAAAAATTAAACCATGTCTATTAACTAAATCTAATTATGAATTAATGACTTTTATTTTTTGAAAGAGAAATTTTGTGTAGCGTTCGTTTTCGATATAAATTATTTAGTGATGAACCCGTCAATTTCTCCTTTACCCCTTTTAATATACTTTCCGACTTTAGCATTAATAATTTATAAATTTGGAGCTCTCCATTTTATATGCTCTTTCGTAACTCGAGAAATTTTAAATATTTTAACTATTTTTCATAATTGCCCCTTTAAAATTTATCATATAAAATTTTATAATAATATAACATTTTAATATTTAACTTTTGCACTAATAAATCAAGAGGCCAAAATTTTCAATTTAAGAAACGATTCAGTGCGTTTTTCAACAAGCCGATGAGATGATAAGCGCCATAAAATAGGAATAAGTTTGTGAACCATAAAGTTTATCAAGTTCTTTTTTAGTTGGATTCAGTTAATTAGTTGTTGAAAATGAAGAAGATTAACGTTCGTATAAACGTTCATTGATCGTGATGTAAAAATAGATAAACTGTATTTTAAATTCCATCTTAATGAATTATCGTTCCGCTCTAATTATAATTATAATGGCAGTTAAACCGTGAAGAAGTCTATTATGAATTTAATAATTTTGTTAACTTTGAATTAAGAGGAAAATAAGTTCGTCTAAAACATTTATATTTGAATCTTGCATTCTAAATTATTTTATTGTTATAATCATAGATTAAAGAGTGATTTAAACATTGAAATAAATATATGTTTAATGACTAATGTATATCTATTTTTTAATACATTTTAGTGATTTCGCATATTTATTTCATATATTTTTATTAATATAAGACATATAAAATGCTGCTTGCGCCTAAATAATAAATGTGGTAATTCATTGATCTGCTATTTTTTCTTTGGTGCGCGATTCACTTGCATTTAAGATCTAATTTTAATAGAAATCCTTGATCAAATTTTACATTAGATACTAGATCAAATTTGAGTTTAGATGCAAGATCAAACTTTCGAATTTAGGTTAGATACTAGATCGAATTTTAGGTTAGATGCAAGATCAAACTTAAAATAGGTTGGCTTCTGGATCAAATTTTAGGTTAGATGAAAGCTTAAATATAGGATTTTATGTGAGATGCGAGATCTAATTTTTGATAGATTTCAGATTAAATGCCATATTAAATTTTAGTTTTTCGGTAAGACGATAGTGTTTTTGCAATATTGCGCAGAATCGGAAAAAGATGTCAAACAGATTTGTTACGTTAAAAAGGCAATAAAATATGAATTACTCGTTTTAAATGATAAAACTGATGCCTGTAAATATACACTGATTGTAATGACCTATCATTTGAATCTTTTAATTTATTGTATAAATATTACTTTAATTAAAACTCTTATTCTGTATGCGCATTATTTCAATTATTGTTCATGGTTCATTTTGTCCAATCTGAACGAGCAAATTGTATTTTTTTTAAAAATCAAACGCGAGTAACTTAAAACTTTTCTTAAAATTTACAACATTAAAAATAGTCAATTAATAGACTAGTATTAATAGACCGTAGAGTAGTTCACGACCTTTCCTTATAATAAAAACTTTGGATCTAGGTTATTAAAAGTCTAGAAAGTTCAGCTTTCAATTCCTTTAAAGAATTTACAACTTTCTAAGTAGTATATCATAACATCAACTTTCTATTAATTATTCGAATAATCTACTGTTCTAATATGGTTCTTTACATAGTGTGCTAATAGACTGTTCTATTATAATGTTTGAATAAATTTAAACATATTTTCGCATTGTTTTATCAAGATTTTATATATTGCTCTAAGTTGTAAATCTCTATTATAATACACTTTTCTATAAATTGTTCTAATAAATTTTTACATTGTACTATAAAGCTTTTATATTTATAGAATGTTCAAATGAATTTTCAATGAAATAATATATCCTTATTCCTTTCAAAATATTTCTTCATTCAAATGCTTCGTAAGTCTTGTAGGTTTCGATTACAACTCAAGTATTACCCCATTAGCAATTGAAACACACAGATCATTATTTTCTTCCAAGGTTTAAGAATTTCTCAATATCTATTTGTGTCGTTTGGCACATCCTAGTCGAAGGCTTGATAAAATGGATAATTACGTCTATAAATGTCCCTCACAAGTAAAAAGGAGGAATGAACGACCGTGAACGAATTTTTAAGAAGAAGAAAAAAAAAGCGAAGAAGAAGAGAAGTGAATTAAATTTATAAACAAAAACTGCTCAAATCGGCAGCAGCGGAGTAGGAAGTTAAAAAAAAAAACGAAAATAATAAAACATGTCATGGGGAAAGTTAAACATAAGCGAAAAAAAGAGAGAAAACGGGGCCAAGGCTGAGCGAGCAAGTGCAGCAAATCAGGTAACCCAGAGATCAAGAGTTGCGTTTTTTAAAAGAGTTTTCGGTAATGAAATCATCGAGAAAGAAAAGAAGAGGATAAATAAGGAGGAATTAAGAAAAACAAAATGCCAATGAACCTTTTGGATTCGCTCATTCAAATTACTTTACAAAAAGTTATTGAGCATGCTTTTTTCCTTTCTTCTTTCACAATTAAAATTATTTAATTTTGTGCTGCGTAGGAATTTCCAGCTTTTCATTTTAATAATAATATTTTGAGTTTTTGATAAACCCCTTCAAATAATGTATTGATTTTGCGATGCAAATTTTTTTTTCTTCAAGTTTTTATTCAAAAGAAACTTAGTGCAATGAAATCAATCACCCTCGAAATAATGTATTGATTTTGCGACCTTAAATTTTTCAAGTTTTTATTCATATTGCGGTACGACAAATTATGACACTTTAAAATGGTCAGTTGATTTTGCGATACTAGTTTTTTTTTCAAGTTTTAATTCAAAAGATATTATTTACCATGAAACATCTTCAAATCATTTTGCGATATTAAATTTTTTAAAGTTTTTATTGAAAAGATATTTTGAGGTATGACGAATGATGTACACCTTCAAACGGTGTATTGATTTTGCGATACTAGTTTTTTTTTTCTTCAAGTTTTTATTCAAATGATATTTTGTGTAATCGAACACCTTCCAAATTGTTTTACGATATTAAAAATTTCAAGTTTTTATTCAAAATATATTTTGAGGTAAGACGAATGATTACACCTTCAAATGACCATGACCAGTGGTTAAACAAATGATATACTAAGTTGCAACAATCATTAAAAACAAACTGCAGCAAAAAGAGATAAGACTGAAAAACGAAAATGCAGCCGATATTTTCGGAGAATTTTTCTTTTTTTTTAGTTACTTCAAAACGCTGAGCGAATGAAAGTGTTGTAAATATCACTTTTAAGGGAAGGTATTTTCAAATTCGAAAAGGAAGATACTACAACAGATTCTCCGTTACGGAGCAATTTGGAACAAATGCCTGAAGCGATTTAATTTTGCTAAATACAAACTATATTATAAACTGAATTGAATGAAAGCAATTGCAATTTCAAAATAAGTCTGAAGAGGCTAAGGTGGTTGGTAGCAGTGCGGCCCGTATTTATTTACCTAAACAAAACGTGAAAGACTTCAAAGTACAATTTACGGAATGAATATGCAGCACTATTTTCATAAATCCAAATTTGTCCGCGACCTCAACACAGTCAGGTAGCGATTGTTTTCTTACAAATTCAGCTTATTGCTTCATTTACAAATATAAGATCCTTAAAAAATTTTGATAGTTTTTAAATTGTTGATATTTAAGTTGAATATTATACAATGATCCAAAAAAAAGGGATAAATCCCCAAAGAGATAAATCTGTAATCAAGTAAAATTAAAAAAAAAAAAAATCTTCACGGCCAGTTCTTTGCGTTTTCAGATGTTTTAAAATGCAGTCACAGAAATATTTCCCATTTGTTTGTTTGCTTTTTAACGATAAAGAATAAAACTTTGATATTATCTGCAGATATTGTAATAATCTTCAGCGAACACTTTATGCATCTGTTTTTTTTAAACCAGATATGAATAACTGATTCAATCTTGCACTTAGCGAGCCGCGGTGGCTTGGGGGATAGAGCGCTCGCCTTCCAATGAGGTGAACCGGGTTCGAGTCCCAGCCATGCATGGTCGATAAGCATCCCGGCACCCGCCTCACACTGACCACAGTGCTGACGTAAAGTATCCTCAATGGTAGACGGATCATGGGTTAGAGTCCCCTTACCGTCGGGCTAACGGTGGGAGGTGTTCGTGATTTTCCTTTCCATGTAATGTAAATGCGGAAAAAGTCCTCCACGAAGGCAAAATTACCCCAACTTTATCCAGGAGTTCCCTTGTCTTCCGGATTGGGTTCAAACTTATAAGGCTACGGGGTTGAATATTGGTTGTCGTAAACCCAAAATTGGGTCGGCTGTTCAACGCCGGTTCTAAAATAAAATAAAATCTCCATCCAGCACAAAATTGAAATACTTCTTCCCCTCCCCCAATATTTGTAGCTGCGCTATAGCATAAATGAAGTAAAGTGACATAATTCAAAATTCCAATTATTTTTCTTATTTAAAAATACATTTTCTAAATTCTCAAATGTACACGTAATACATATGTTACAAAACTTTCAAAAGCTATACCAATACATTATGATTTAGGAAAACTTATTAAGTTTCAGCAACTTAACATTTCAGTACATGAAATATTTGAGCTCCCCCCGCATTTATGTTTTTAGCTCCTCAACACTAATTCACAATTCCACTTTTTTATTTTCAGTACAAATGCACAACAATTAGATTCGGTTATACTGCAGCCAAACATAAGATACAAATTAAACAATACAAGATTACAATATAAAGTAAGAAAAATTATACGGTGCAATTAACTACATATGTCGTAAAACTAAAAGAATAAGAACAAGATAAAACAAACAAAAGCAGAGGAAATGTCACTAAGGGTCGTGGAACCTGTATTTATTTAAATAAGTTCTCCCACTAATTTTTGTTTGTGTATTTTGCACTGAGTTGCAATTTTTAAAGGTACGAAAAACGTCGTCACCCCAGGTTTTAAGAATTATAAATACTCTTATCCTGTATTTTTATGCGGATCAATTTCAAATGAAGTAAAACATGTACCCTCTAAAATTATTTTTTTATCTACATGTTGTAGTTAATCCAATAATAAAACTAATAACATTAAATTTGTTTCTTCAGCTTTTTTTAATGCTATAATTTTAGATTAAATTTTAACTGAAAATATTAGACATCACTTTGAAAATGTAAGTTTGCTTCCATTCTTTTTAAAAAGTTACAATCCGAAAGAAACAAAATTTGAATATACAGATATTAAACTACAACACTAAATTTCTTTTCATTCTTTTTAAAATGTTATATTTTTGAAAAAACAAAATTTCAAAATATACATATTAAACAATGAAGGTTAATTTGTTTCCATTTTTTTGATGTTACAATTTTTTGGAAGAAAACAAATTTCAAAATATAGAAATCTGTTATTAAATGATGATGTTCCATTTTCCCCATGACTTAAGCTTTAATTTTGTTAAGCATTGCAATATAATTTGGAAGAATTTAAATTTCAAACTTCTTTAATATCAGGTATAAATAATGATGAATCAAATTATTTAAAAAAATAAAACAGTAAATGAATTTTATATATGATCTGAATAAAATTATAACCTAAAATAATATATTAGATATTAATATAACTTTAAACCCGATTCTATATTTTTTAAAACATAGAATAAGATTTTTTGGATGAAATTAAAATTTTAAGTAACGATATTCAATAATTTAATGAATCGCCCAGTCTTGGCAACTTCCGGGCACCAACCCGCGAAAAACTAAGGGAAAAAAACGTCACAGAAAGAGACCAACGCGGAAGGTATAACTGGTAGCCGGCAAACATCTACATGTTTTTTTTTTAAAAAATTAGCAAGTTTAAAATCTATTTGGCACATTAGCGATTGTAGTTGGCGTGACAGATCACGATACGGAAATATCCCCGTAAAAAAAAAAAAAGAATACATTAATATTTCAGATAAAAACAGAAATAATTATTAAAAAACGAAAAACGGCATTTTTAACCGGGGTATATTTATAAAAGAATATTTACTGTAAGTGTAAATTATTGATATCAATTTCAAGGCATTTAACGCATGAACTTTCAGCTATTACGGATTCTCTTTAGTTTCGAACTATTTTTTTAAATTTTAGTGAACTAAATCTAAAGTTTTTGAAACAAACAGATTATGTTTTTTTTTAAAAAAATATTATAACTTAAACATTCGTCTATATGTTTTTACATGTTTTTATTTAAACTACTTATGTTTAGTGAAGGAAAAAAATTGTTTTAATTCTAATTTATTAAAATATAAATACATAATCTTTGCCAACACTAAGAATTTTTTTTCTGAAACTACGGAAAATCCATAGTAGTTTAGAGTCTCTGTGAACTAATTTTTTTCAGATTTAAAATTCCGAAAATAAAAAGATTATTGCAAAATATCAGGGAAAAAAACAAGAAATTATTATAAAAATAGCAAAAATATATTTCATATCGGCGATCAAAATTAAATCTGAAATAAAGTTACTTAATCATAAAAATACTTACCTCAAATGTAATGTTTTCGCGTATGAACTATATTTTATCAAGCAATTTAACTACATTTTTTGATATTTTGTAATAATCTGCTTATTCCGAAAATGAAAACAAGATTATTGAAAAAAATCAGGACAATAAAAACAAAAGAAATTATTGTAAAAATAGCAACAACTTATTTCATATCGGCGATCAAAACTAAATTAGAAATAAAGATATTTAATTCTAATTTAGTGAAATATAAATAAATTATCTTTGCCACTACTAAGAATATTTTTTCTGTTAACTACGGAGGATCCGTAGTAGTTAAGAGTCTCTGTGAACTATTTTATTTTTAAAATTTAAAATTCCGAAAATTAAAAGATCATTGCAAAATATCAAAAAAAAAAAAAAAGAAAGAAAGAAATTATTATAAAAATAGCAACAACTTATTTCATATCGGCGATCAAAACTAAATTAGAAATAAAAATATTTAATTCTAATTTATTAAAATGTAAATACATAATCTTTGCCACTACTAAGAATATTTTTTCTGTTACTAAGGAGAATCCGTAGTAGTTAGAGTTTTTGTAAAGTACTTTTTTAAGATTTAAAATTATGAAAATAAAAAGAAGATTATTGCTAAAATCTAAAATAAATAAATAAATTATTATAATACTAGCAACAAAACTTATTTTATATCGGAGATCAAAACCAAATCAGAAATGAAGATATTTCATCATAAAAATATTTATCTCATGTGCAATCGTTGGTATCAATCTCAATGCTTTTAGCATATGAACTATATTTTGTTTAGAATTTGAACTATATTTTTTTGATACCTTGCAATAATCTTCTTATTCCGAAAATAAAAAGAAGACTATTTCAAAAATATCAGAGAAAAAAACAAAATAAATTATTATAATAATAGCAACAAAACTTATTTCATATCGGCCGGTCAAAACCAAATTAGAAATAACGATATTTAATCATAAAAAAATATTTACCTCAAGTGCAATCGTTGGTATCAATCTCAATGTTTTTAGCATATGAACTATATTTATTTTTAAACTTTAAAATTCAAGAAAAAGATTTCAGTGGAGAATTGAGTAAAAAGAGGTAAACATGCGCCGGCAATTAGATCATCAGTTCCTGGTGGGCAGAAAAGGTTGTTCACTGTTCGGATTCCACGTGTGGAACTGAGTTGTTGTTATGATATGAAAGAGGTTTAACAGCACCTATCTAACATTATGCAACAACCTTGCGAGTATGGCTCGTTTAACGCATGCGCACTTCAATCTTCCTCGCATCCCCCTTTTCTCTTCATCCTTTATTAATCCATCTTGTTATAAACAATGTACTACATTACAAAACTGTTCTTCCTCCCCCCTTCGGATCAATTTAAAAGCGCGCGTGTTGTTTCTTTGCCACTTCAGTTTGCTTCCCTAGTTTTCGCATTCACGCTTTGGCATTTATTGCTTTTAAAATTTTTATATGCTTATATAAAATGGGTGATTAAATTTTAGCATCTCTTTATTTTTTTTCTTTATTGCTCTTATTTTAACTTTTACTTGAATATAAATATTAAATCAAAATAAATAATTTATGATTGCATTCCCTGGGAATTTGTTTCCCATTTTAAATATTTAAATTATACGATTGTTCATTAAAATTTTAACTTTAATTTAAATATTAATTAGTCTTATGCTTCTTATAATTATGTAAATATAATTCAGCTCATATAGGAGGTACTGTAACCATACAAGGCACTGCGTATGTTTGCGTTGAAGTAAACTGTTCTATAAATTCACAACCGGCGTAAGGGTGACACAAGCGGATCATTTGCCAAGGGGCAAAATTTCATGACTCAAGGGGTCCTCACAACTAAATTTTAAAAAAGTTATTTTTAGTATTGGATATTAGAAAATCTTTTTTTCCCCCTCCTCTCTTTCTTTCATCATATCGATGAAATATAGTGGAGATTTCCGTATCGTGAGCTGTGGCAGAATAATCGCCAAGTTTTGGTAACTCTTCCGGGCAGCGGTAGCGTAAAACTTAAAATAATAATAATAATAATAATAATAAAGAAGCCTCACAGAAAGGGACCAACTTGAAATGTATAACTCGTAGCCACTCTTGGGGCAAACATATATATATATACAGTACCGCTCAAAAGTATCAGTACACCTAGAAACTTATAAAAAAATGGCAAAATTCAAAGCGTCATAACTTCTTTAAAAATGATCAAAAATGCTTCTGCTTCAGCTCATTTTGAAGCTTAAAATCTCTACTTTTATGTACTTTAATTGTTTTTAATTAATATATTTTGCAACTATGTACAATTACA
>NC_092204.1:96968925-97000261 GCF_043381705.1 Parasteatoda tepidariorum | reverse complement strand
AGAATTAAAATTGTGTGAGACAATAAGAAGAAATAAATGATTACTAAGTACTAAAAATGAAAGAATTAAAATTGTGTGAGACAATAAGAAATAAATGATTACTAAATACTAAAAATGAGAGAATTAAAATTGTGTGAGACAATAAGAAGAAATAAATGATTACTAAGTACTAAAAATGAAAGAATTAAAATTGTGTGAGACAATAAGAAATAAATGATTACTAAATACTAAAAATGAAAGAATTAAAATTGTGTGAGACAATAAGAAGAAATAAATGATTACTAAGTACTAAAAATGAAAGAATAAAAATTGTGTGAGACAATAAGAAGAAATAAAATGAGAAGTTCTTTTACTTATTAACGAGATATATAAACAGTTGAAATAGGGAAAGGTTCTTTTCTCTCTTGTATAAATTTTTTTTTAATTTTTAAAACTTTTATAATAAATGCTATAACTCTGTCTCTCACATTTGACATCGTGCTTATACAATAGAAATCTCGAGATAGAGAGATAATTTTTTTTATAGCAATGGATAAATAGTCAATAAAAAAAACTGAGAAAAAATTAACGTAAAAAGCACTTAAGATTCCTCCAATAACTTCAAAACAAATTAGAATTTCAAAAAATAAATAAATAACAAAACAAATTCGATAACAATAATAAAAACAAAAATATAACGTAAGATTTAAAAAAAAACAAGGAATTTTATACGATTTTAAAAATGGTAGCAAACATTGCAAAAAAACAATTACAAATGCGAAAATGCCGATGTCAAGTACTTCGCGCATGTGCTTCATTTTAGTATTTGAGCGGATTTTAAGGTCTATTATGAGTTCATCCAGGGTGCGTAGAGCTTTTAAAAAGTGCTTAAAGGTGCTTATTTTTGCTTTTTAAAGGTGCTTTTTTTATTGAGTGTTTTTAAAAAGTGCTTAATTTTTCCTCTTTCAAAAGGAGATTTTTCCTTTACCATGTTGATTTTCACTATGAATTATGCAAAAAGACACATTTCACATTGTTCTATTCAAAGTTTTCACAATTAATTCAAACCTAATCTATCTTGCGTATTGTCAGTCGGTAGCGTATGAAAACGCCATTCGTTTTACATGATTCAAAATTTCATGATTTTTGACAATTCTCAATAACAATGCCAAAAGTTTTTTTTTTTTTTTGACATGGCGGTTAAAACAAGATAAAACCGTCAATTATCAAAAACTTTTCATCCCTGCCTAATTATGATATTTTTTTAAAGTGCTTTAAAATAGTTTTTGAGTACTTGAAAAGTGCTTATTTTTTGTTGAATAATTTGTCTACGCACCCTATCATCGTTTTCTTTTATTATTTTTATTTGAATTTATGAAGTACCTTGTAATCATTTTATTTTGATTCTGTGAAATACTTAGATGTTAATTCTATAAGAATGTCGTATGTAAATGAAGGTCAAAGTACAGTGCACCAAAAACGAAAAAAAATAAATAAAAAAACGAACCACACCGAATAACTTTTGGACTAATGATCGAGTCTTCACGTTTTAGGACTTGATCTTAATGGTTCGAGGGGATGACTTTAAATATGCTAATTTTTTAGTGCAGACGTGATTTTAAGTTAGGAAATCAGGCACAAAAACACACTTTCTCTTAATAAACATATCTTTTTTTCGACGGATTCGGATTTCTGACCCCCAAAATATAAGGGGTAGCCGCAATTTGAAAAATATGGTTCTAATAGTTTAATCAGGAGAGTGGTCAAAATTTTGGACCCCTTAATGTTAATTTTACTTTTTGCGTATTTCGCCATAGCTCGAGCTTTATAGCGAATTAAAAAAGCTTAGCCGCTTTTGTGTCTGATTTCGTAACTTAAAATGTCTTCTGCACTAAATAATGTGCATATTTTATGTCACACAGTCGAATCATTAAAAATGAGCCCTATAACGTGAACATCCAATCATTAGATCAAAAGATATTCAAGGTCGTCCGTTTTTATTTGGCGCACTGTATATTTTATAAAGTAAACTATGATTTATTTAAAATATTTTAATATCTCACCATTATTCTTGCTCTTAATTTTATTTCAATTTTGAATAAAATACATACTCGTATTTTTATTGATGACATGCAACATAACACCTTTTANAAATATTTTAATATCACACCATTATTCTTGCTCTTAATTTTATTTCAATTTTGAATAAAATACATACTCGTATTTTTATTGATGACATGCAACATAACTCCTTTTAATTTAAAAAATATTTAAAAAAAAAAAAAAAAACATTTCTGTCAAGCGTTAATACTGTAAATTTTGCTTTTTTTCTGTCTGCAATCCGTAATGGAATTTATCATATGATAAAATGAAATGAAAAGGAGTAAATAAAAATAAAAAAAATTGAGTTTTAAAATTTAGAAAACTAATTATTAAAAAAACATTTTAAAAGAAATATATTTAAAAAAAAAATTTGCTGGTCACCCATTGGCAAAATGGTTGTTGTCTAATTTACAAAATACAATCAAAACTTTTCGATGAATCAAAACTTTCAAAAATTGAATCGATGAATCAAAACTTTTCGATGGTTTTCGATACGGCCAAAAATATCCGGACACCCAGTGGTATGGACTTACAGCGTCCTGTAATATGATATTGGTCCCCCTTTTGCATCCATGACATCCTGCACACGTCTGAAAAGACTTTACACCAGTTTTTGATGGGTGGCCATCGGAATTCACTTCCATCACAACTGAAGTGAGTACTTACAGTGAGGAGGGTCGATTTGGCTTTCTACGTAATCTGCTTTCTTGTTCTATGGGATTTAGATCGGGGCTCTGAAGTATTTGAACACCCATTTCGTCAAACCAAGCGTGTGAGCCGCTGTGACTCAGGAGATAGAACGTACGCCTTCCAATGAGGTGAACCGGGGTTTGATCCCGGCGATGACTGGTCGATACGAATTCCGCATCCGGCTTGCACCGACCAGTGCTGACGTGCAATATCCTCAGTGGTAGACGGATCATGGGTTAGAGTCCCCTTGCTGTCAGGCTAACCGTGGGAGGTTTTCGTGGTCTTCCTCTCCATGTAACTCAAATGCGGGTTAGTTCCATCAGAAAGTCCTCCACCAGGGCAAATTTCTCCCAATACTCGATCCAGGAGTTTTCTTGTTTTCTGGATGGGGTTCAAAATGACAGGGCTGTGGAGTTGAACATTGGTAGTCGTAAACCCATAAAAATTAGGTCGGCTGTTCAACGACGGTTATTAAAAAAAAAAAACCAACGCCCCTCGATGTGTGAATGAAGCAGTTATCCTGCTGGAAGAGAAATGAGCCGAAATATTGCCATAGAATCTCGAGTGCAGGCATCGTTCAGAATGTTCACATACATTTCAGAATTCATGGTTCCACATGGCCAAACCACGAGATACACCCCCACCCCTTCCATCACCATAACAACCGGATAGTTTTGGCCAGACAGTATATTGGAAACGGGGTTAGAGAAAATATTGGGTCCCCAACAAAACGAACCAATCAAAGAAGTTTGAGTGTGCATTCATTATATTTTACTACACACTTCTTGGAGAATATATTCAATGATTTCCCTCAAAGTAAATTGAAGATGACAATGACTTGGGTTAGATTTGTCGGTACCGTAAAAGGATCTCCTCTTTATGCAATGGAATTAATCACTGCTCTATAAAATACAATTATATAGAGCAGCGGTGTTTGGACTACGGCCTGCTGGTTTAAACCAGTCCCTCCGTTTCAGGTTGGACTCGCCCCGCAACTGGCACCACCTAAGTTTTATTGAATTGAAATTTAATGAAATTTCAAATTGACTACAGGGGAAGGTCTTTCTAAACTATAACCTATAGAAACCAAATGAATTTTAATGAAATTATGATGATTTCACTTTTTAATTCAAAATAACTGCGTGAGGAGAAAGTTATTTTAAGCCTTTCCTAGAAGTTGTAGGTTTACTCAATATGCCTTACTAGAAGCGGGCAAAAAAGATAGAAATCCTTTAAAAAAGTGCGTAAAACGGTCGAGATTTCGGGAAAAATGTTATTATTTTCTATAGGGGCCGAGGGTGATGATAGCTTCCTCCTAAACATCGGCTCTACTAGCTACAAGTTTGGAGACTCGGCAGAGAAGAGAAGGAGAAACAGTTTTGAGACTCTTCAAATATTCGGACTTAATAACTCGTCTGTGAGCTTTTAGCTCGAAATGCGTGTTAACGAAAATGGACTCGAAATGTGTGTATCTTAAAATATCTTTAGATCTTAGCTAAAATTAAAAAAATATATTCGCTTTTAATAAAGGAATGCTTTGAGGTGATCTACACAGACTTGTGATTTGAAATCAAATAATGAATTTAAATCAGCGCAATTTTTCAAGTATGAAAGCGAAAAATGTTAAAATTATTTTAAATAACCTAAACTTAAACTAAAATATTAAAAGCATTTTTTTTAATGTGGCTACTCTCTAATTCATATTCTAAGAGTCATTTCAGCTTAAGAACCTTAACTTGAACTAAAATACCAAGAGCATATTTTGTTTGATACGGCTATTTTTCTCTTCATATTTCGAAAGTCATTTCAGCTTAAATGGGTGCAATTTTTAAGAACCCTAACTTCTAAAATAAAAAATAGGATATTTTTTTTTAATGCGGTTACTCTTCTATTCATATTTTGAGTCATTTCAATTCAAATGTTTGCAATTTAATGAGCCTTAACTTTTAAAATAAAAAGAGCATATTTTCTTTTTTTAATGTAGATACTCTTCTCTTTTTATTTTGAGAGTCAATTCAGTTAACACGAAATTTAGTTCTTAATGTACTAGACACCACAAATGTTCCACTTCACTTGGTTTGGTGCAAAGTAGTTTAAACCCCTTTTAGTAGTTTAAACTTTTGACATAGCGTGGCAGTAAGATATAATGTGATGTTATTTTTTAAGATTATCTTTATAACAAGAACTATTAATTTGTTGTGCATGAAATAAAATTAGTTTGTTTATCAACCCTGCGCGCATTGCTGAGAGGACACTAAAACAAATTCGAAAGTGGATAGAAATTAAATATTATAAAGTTATTTAATATTATTCTCAGACTTGTATAAATCTTCTTATGAGAACATAATTATATTTATAAAGCAATAAAAATCAAATGCATTTTGCAACAATTGAACTTATATTGGTGTGAAATGTTAACACTTTCTGGCTCTCTGTAGTAAACAATGTATCGATTGTCTTTGATGATTTCCAAACGTATGTAAAAATTTACTTTTTCTGAGGTGAAAACGATTTATATATAGTGTAATTGCGGGTGAGTTTGGTAAACATTCTTCATAAATAGTGTAATTACGAGTGAGTTTGTTATAAACATTCTTCATAAATAGTGTAATTGCGAGTGAGTTTGGTAAGCATTCTTCATAAATAGTGTAATTGCGCGTGAGTTTGTTATAAACATTTTTCATAAATAGTGTAATTGCGAGTGAGTTTGGTAAAACTTCTTCATAAATAGTGTAATTGCGAGTGAGTTTGTTATAAACATTCTTCATTCGTATGCCCTTAAATAGGGCAGGTCGAGTTATGAATAAACATATAAACATTCTTCATAAATAGTGTAATTGCGAGTGAGTTTGTTATAAGCATTCTTCATAAATAGTGTAATTGCGAGTGAGTTTGTTATAAACATTCTTCATAAATAGTGCAATTGCGAGTGAGTTTGGTAAACATTCTTCATAAATAGGGTAATTGCGCGTGAGTTTGTTATAAACATTCTTCATAAATAGTGTAATTGCGAGTGAATTTGGTAAGCATTCTTCATAAATAGTGTAATTGCTCGTGAGTTTGGGGTAAATATTCTTAATAACTGGTGTTAAGATTTAAAGTGTGTGTGAACACCCGATTCGTTGTTATTCTAACAACTTCTTCAGTAGGGGAGATATAACACCTCAGTTTTTACAATTGACTATTTAAATCAGTGAAATAATTAACTGACACTGATTTGAATAAATTATTCTATTATAATTATTCGTAACAGCTGAATCAATTGATTCTATTAAATAATTTAAATTAATTGATAAATTATAAATATTTAGACAAATTGACTCCAATCTACATAGAATAGTCTACATTGTTTGAATCAGTACTGTTTTGATTACTATATTCATCGACTAACATTGAGTAAAATTAATTTATTTGAATATACTCTGTTAATCCAATTTAATTCAAATTAAGGGTTATCTAATTTGGTTCCCTTGAATTAATTAATCATTAATAATTGATTATAATGTGTAAAGATAAATCGATCTATATGAATACTTCGTTAATAAGAATAATCAATAAAGAGGGGGAATCTATTTTGAAATTCATTTGAAAAAAGTGAAGCGATTCGTTGATTAAAAAAAAAACAGTTTGGCATTTAGCACTGATTTGTTCTTTATACATGAATTAGTTAATTTAAATAAATCATTTGATTCAACTTTTTATTATTGTATAGTTGAATCAATCTTGATGATTGATTCAAATAAGCAGGTTATATTGAAACGATTGATAAATTCTGTTTATTTCAATCGATCGTCAAAGACTATGTTTGTTCGAAACTATGGTAAAAAAATTCTGCTTTCTTTTCGAAACGATTGTAAAATTTTTTTTAATATTTATTCGAATTATTTGATTATTTAACTTGACAGAAATCATTTTCCCAATAAAATTTTATATAACTTGTTTAGTTAATCCACTCTTGATTGATTTAAAATAAGCGGGCTATGTTAAAACTACTGATAAAATCTGTTTATTTGAATCGATTGTCAAAGAATCTCTTTGTTCGAAACAATGGGAAAAAATTCTGTTTTCTTTTCGCGACAATTGTGAAAAAAATTGTTTATTCGATTTACTTGATTTTTAAACTTGGCAAGAATTATTTTCCTGATAAAATTATGTAAACTGTTAATATCATTTGTTTACTATCCATAGATTTAAATTTTTTTTTCATGCTTTATAAAATGAATCGGAGGTTCTAATCTGTTTAATCGTGTTAAGAATACGAATCAATCGATTTTAACAAGTTGATTCAAAACAGTTCATTATATTAGTTGATTTTCTTAACAGTTCGCAAAAAATTTTGAAAACGAATCGCGCCATCGATCATTCCACCATGTCATTTTAAATAGCAATCATTGAATCAAATGTTCACATAATTTATCATTCAAATCACCAAATTGAAATGATTCAATGGAATCCAATCACTCTGATTACTCTTTTTGTTCAACTCTAAAAGCACATATGTAACGTTTACGAGGCTTGTTTTTAATGAAATTTGAGAAGTAACAAAAAAATGTCCTTGCTTAAATGTTTGGGTATATCATAAGAGAAATCGATTTCTTAAAGTGTCACTCGACAGATGAAAGTGCTGAGAGTGGGTCAAGGCGCAAGTGTCAAAGCACTCACTCGAGGTTAAGAGATAACAAGCACGCCCGATAAATCCTACTCTATTCTGAAAAAGCAATGCGGAGAAAGTTCTATTTAGGGGCTATTTTGGATTACTCCGGAGTTTTCTATTTGAGGATGGATTATATCTTCCGCTCCTCCTGACAGAACTTAATATTTAAATATTAGCAAGGGGAATATTTATTATTCTGGTTGTTTTATGAAGTATTTTCTTATACTTCATTATTTTTTCTATATCTAAAGTGTTTGGCGTAATGTTTTAATTGCAACGAAAAAAAAATGATTTTATAAATTAACAGATACGAAAGCTACATTAATTTTTTAATCTCTTATTTATGATCAGTTACTGATCAAATAAAGGTGGGTAGTCGTGGAAACTGAAAAATGCCCCGCTATGATTTAGTTACTTCTAAAGCTCGAAAACCTCACAATTACGAACTGATGAAAAAACGTAGAGTCGAAACACTCAGAATATGGTAAAATTTTACCATATTTTTGGCTCAATGGGAGCACAAAATGCTTCGTAATTTTTACCGAAGTGTTTTATAAATGATTTTGATAAAATTAATAATAAAATAAATTTTTTCATATCTTAGAGCAAGGCACAAAAATCATTTATTCGATTAAATTTGCTTTTCAGTTTTGAGTCTTTTACTAAATGTGTGGTCATTAGAACTATCATTTTTAAAACCAGAATTTCCAGAAAATCGTAACCCTATGATCAGAAAAATTACCAAATGAGTGGTTTAAAATTCTATATTTTGATTTTTACTACAAATCTAAGGTGAAGATCTCCGTATCGTTTAAGTTCAGAAATTTGTATTTTCTTTCCGTCAACTAATTTGTTGTTTGTATTTATTGACTTGAATCTTTAGATTTTAAAAAATAATTAAATGACATTATGTTAATTACCTTAATTGAATAATATTTTAAACCGTTTTTTTCCTTGCATTAAAGTTTTTAAAGACTGATTCTTCTAAGTTGATCGTTTGATATTAGTAGTTAGATTTTTTAGATTGCAAAAATAAATAATATATTGTTACGTTAAGCATACAGAAGCGGTTGTTCTGGAAAAGATCTTATTCTTTCTTTAACGAATGCCTAATAGGTAAGGTGCAGAATATCTATATAATTTGCGAAATGAAATTTTTTTTTGGCACTTTAACGTGCTATCTTAGTTTAATTAATGTGCACATCTCCTAGATAATCTGTAAAATAACTTAATTCTTCTAAACTGGTTTTCACTAAGAAATTTAAAAACCACTACTATATAAAAAAAAATGCCTGATAAACGTAAAGCTTATGTTAATGAATTGATATTTAGTTAATTTATTATAGTCAGTGACGTAGAAAAAAATTAGAGAAAAAAATTGGCTCCAATAAGCGACTTAAAGACACTAAAACTTTAAATCTATTACGAAAGTCAATTATGAATAAATGACTGAAGGAAAAAAAAAACACTTCATGAAAAATGAAGAATAAAAAAGATTTACAAAAAATATAATAAAGAAGTTTTAATTCATTAAAATTTATATTTCCTTGGCATGTAAGAAAAGAAATTAAAGAATATTCTGTTGGCTAAAAATAAAAATTTTTTGCTTTGGTCTAATTTGCATTTACATTACAAAAAAAGACACGAAAAGGATTTTAAAATATGAATTGATATTTTTAAAATTATTACAAAGCTCACCGGTTGCTTCTTATAAAGTCTGTATTTATAAAAAAAGATAACTTTCTTAATAAATTATATAATTATAAAAATTTTATGTAAATATGTTAAGCGCAATGAAATGAAAAATTATCAACTCTAATTGAACAATAAATATTCCAACTAGAAATATAGTTTGTAAGTCATAATAAGGGGAAATAAATGAGAAATTGTTTTGCTTCTTAATAATACAAAATGATTATCTTATATCATTATGATTGCTCAAATTATAACGAGGCTTTTGTCTGCCTTTAACCGTTTTGATATATTTAAAAATTTTGATCAAAATATCGAGATTTTTTTTCTTTAGCAATATCTTATAACTATCTTATCATTTTTATTTTATTTTATTTCTTCGATCTTTTGTTATTTTTGACATAAACTCAAGCGCGAGCTTGTAATATGATCCCGAGAAATGAGAGAATGAAGAAAATAGCTTTTTTCAAGCAAAAAAAAAAAAAAAAAAAAAAAATTGAAAGAAAATTTGTGAATAAAAGCACTAAAAATTAAAATAAATTTTGAGCAAATTAGAATTTCGAAAAAACTCGCTTGAACTTATAAATCTAAACGTCTCTTTCAACACGTCGAATTTCAACTTTCAGTTGTATTTAAGTGGGCTGTAGATCGGCCTGTAGGGTATTTTTTACTCACAAAAGCAATCGATAATTCTTCAACTAATATTCATATGCTATTTTTTTAATACTATTTCATCGTACTCCTTCTACATACCTCCGTAATTTCAAGTTTCTAAATCTTAAAATTTTTTCCTAGCAAATAAAATATATCGTAAACGAAATTTTTTTTTGAAAAAGCATTTAAAATTGCATACATTTTCAAACAAATTGAAATTTAAAGAAAAAAACAACTTATGTGAAGTATTTATTCAAAAATCCCTGAAGCGCGCTACGTGAACGGTTTTAATAACTGGTTTTTTCCCCTTGCCATAATCAACTTCTCCATTTAGGGGTATTTTATCTAGGACTTTGACCCAGGCATCCAAATAGACCTGAAAATTTAAATTTTCAGTTAGTAGACACTAGTTATTTAGTAGCCACCTTGTCGTCAAACCTAATGAGTGAGCCGTAGTGGCTCAGAGGATAGAGCTTTCGCCTTCCAGAACCGGGTTTGAATCTCAGCGATGGCTGATATGTATCAATAACACAAAAGGAACAATTTTTTGTTGTATGAGATTAACAGATACTTTCTATCACTGATTTCATATTTGCAATCGCTTTCTCTCTTCAAGCTACAATTTGTTAATCACATTTTTAAGATAATTCTCTAGAAATTTACAAGTTTAAAAAAGTGATATAAAGCAGGAGGTCACGTAAATGTTGCTACAAACTTGCGATGGGAATTACAGCACATCATCGGGATTAAAATTGCATAGGAACCCATGCCATTCGCCGTTAGGTGCGCTTTTCTATTATCAACTGTCATAATAGGAACATAATAGGGAGTGTCATAATAACTTTTAAGCATGTCATAACAGCAGCAAAAAACATGGAACAAAATTTCGGGGCATAGATTCCTACTCAATTTTAATCTTAATGATGTCCCCCAACTCTCCTAGAAATTTGTCACAACATTTATACGAGCCCCTGTAATATATAACCTTTTTAACCTTGTACATTGTGAGAATAAAAGTATACTAAAAATGTCATTTTGAAAAAATATCAGTAGCTTTAGGAGCAAAACTAATATCAGATTATTAGAATTAACTCCCCAGAGTAATTTTTTCAAAAATCAAAACCTTCTTTTTTTCTCATAAACTTGTAGGAACCTAATTTTTTTTTCTAACTGCATTCAGAGTCAAGATACTTTTTTTCAACGCCGTCTACACATCCCTTGAAACTAAATCTATAATATACACTCGGCTTAATTTAAAAATAATAGTACAAAAAAAGACGTAGATCTCGAATATAGCCTAATAATATTACGTTATTATAAATCATTAAAATACAAAGCCAAAAATATGTCAACAGTTAGATTAAAAATAAAAGATACTTTTCTCATAAATATATTTCTTCTTCAGTTTAAACTTTTATCGCCTCATTATAATGAAACCTTTTCCCGTTTTGTTTCTTAAAAACTCCTGATTTAAACTCCAATTTCTATTCGTTAGAAAAGATGAAGAAGAAAGTTTTTAATATTACACATACAGTAAATTTAGAAGAAGAAAAAAATATTCCTGATTATTTAGAACAAATTTAAAAAAAGAAGTTGCTTTGCAGAGAGTGAGAGAGAAAAATCTAATTTTAGCATACATAACACGTGGCTGAATCTCATGAATACTGCGTTTCAACTTATTTGAGCCCCACGTGACCCCTGGACATCGTTCAAGCTTTCAGCAGCCGTGACGTCATATTTCTTGCGTATTTTTGAAATGCATTTATTTAGTAAATTGACAAAAACTAGAGTAACGTCATCGACTACAACATACCTATTTGAATTTACTAATGTAAAAAAAATAACTAAAATAACTTGGGAATCGTGTAAAATGCAATGCTAAAGAAAGAAAAAAAATGAAACTTTTTTTAGAAAATCAGGATTTGTTTTAAATTGTTATATTAGTCATATGTTTCTGTAAGGTCCAACTTGGAACAAATTTACTCAATTATTTTTGACTGATAATTTTTTATTTTTGGCTATATAAAAATAAGTTTATTTTTACTAACACTGATATCCTATAAATTTCATTGGTACCAATTTGGTTTATAAGCAACTCGTACCCCCCCCCCTTAAATTTTTGTACAGATTTTATTTTTTGCTTAAGTTTTAATTGTTAAGAATTTTAATGATGCCATTTGTTTAATTTAATTTTTTTAAATATTTTTAATGAAAGTCTGCTATTTGGTAGTTTCTAATTTACGAAATAATTAGAACTTATTAGAGAAAATTTATCTGTAAGTGCTAACATTTTAATTCCTAATTTGCCTTATTGGTACAATTGGGAAATTAATAAATTTCACAATAAAAATTTGAAATACAACAAACATTAAGTATCATGAGAATTTTGAAACAAACGAGAAAATACAATATTTTTAAAAGACCGTCTGATGTAGAAATATTAATTTCAAGTTGTCAAGACACTATTTAAAAAAAAAATTATTCTTTTAACAAATATTCTCATTGCTTCTATATTTTCAGTTTTAAAAAACTGAAAATTTATAATGTTTCAATTGTTTACTCAATTTTCTCAAGCTAATTTAAAATCCTAAAATAAAAATAATAATAATGAAGTAAATATTTGACGAAAAATATTTACAAAACTATAAAAGACATTTTTTGCCTACACTTTAGGGACAGATTTAAATGAGCGTGCAGATTTAAATTCATTATAAATGAATTATTTCAGAAAAATAACACGAAATTAAAAAATTTCTTGAAAGACAAATATCAAACACAAAAGAAAAGTGAGCACTGAATCATACAATTAAACATTTTCATATTTGTTTGCAAAGATGTCAATGTTGATTTAGAGCACCTCTAAATTTTACAAAATTTGCAAAAAACTGTTATGAATAGTAATTATTTTTTTAAAATAACTTCATTTCTTTAATGAAGAATAAACTAGCCTGATCACGTTGTGAACTTTTAAAATGTAGAAATCAGGTAATGTGCAGACTTCAGGTATTGTTCAAATTAACTAGGTAATCCGCTAAAATGCGAAAAACATGAAGAAAAAAAATCTCATTACCTGGGTAATCTGCACATTACCTAGACAATCTGCACATTACTGAGACAATCTGAACATTACCTAGACAATCTGCACATTACTCAGATAATTTGCACATTACCTAGTCAATCTGCACATTACCTAGACAATTTGAACATTACTTAGATAATCTGAACATTACCTAGACAATCTGCACATAAGCTAGACAATCTGCACATTACCTAGACAATCTGCACATTACCTATAAAGCACTCGTTAGAGTGAAAACTAGATCTTTGCTTGAACAACAGCAACGTTTCTATATGCTTAAACTAACAAAATATTATTTTTCGCTATCGAAAAATTAAGTCAATACAATGAAGCAATCAACACTTTAGAAAAGAGAAACGACCTTTAAAACTTTAATGAATAAAATAAAATACTTTAAAATTACAATATAAAGAATCAAGCGTTTCTAAATATTATTACAATTAAGAAAAGTAACTAATTAGTTTATAAAATGAGAAAAATAATCCTTTGAACTTTTGCGATACAGTCAATGAACTTATTACCTAGATAAATTATGAAAAACTCTTGATTCGGCACTTTAACGGATTTATTAAGGGTTTTCGCACATAACAACAAATAAACAAACAATGCGCGGTGTGGCGAATCTACTTTTATCGCTCTGGGTGTGATGATCAGAGAGGAGGGCCGGATTACCCATTAGGCCAGACTGGGCCATGGTCTGGGGCCCCCAATGATTAAGGGCCCGCTTAAAAAAAAATTTGAAAATAAATTTTAAAAAAATTAAGAAAAACAATGATTTTTAAAAAAAAAATCGATTTCAAATGTATATTAATAAAATACGATAATTTTTTTGTTCTAAATTAACAAAATCAAGTCAAATTTATTTTATTATTATTTGTTTTTATTTTAAATTTGATTTCTTAATTGAAAAGATATATAAATACTTTTATATTTGAATAAATAAAAAATATACGAGAAAAAAAATTTAATCTGAAGGCCCCAAAAATTTGAATGGCCTAGGGCCCAGCGTGCGCTTACCAGACTTTGCATACCATTAACCACCGCCAATGTTATTTGCGTAATTTTCTTTTGTTTCAGGCTTAGTGAGTTATTTAAAATTAAATGATACTTTATATTTTCATACTGTAACTCATTTCAGATTATAGTATGTTATTTCGAATTGTAACTGGAAAAAGAAATAAGCTTGTCTGGCGAACAGGAGACGCAGTTTCTCATGTAATTATGGTAAAGTGTATAAGAAATTAAGAATAAAAGTTGTCAGTATCGAACAAGACTGTTACGGAAAGAATGAGCAAAACGAGTTGAAACTAAAGTGTGTAAATAGTTCAGGTGGTTCCGCTAGCGATAGCGATCAGAGAGTGAAGTCACAGCAAAATGGTTAAATCTCCCAAAATTTGCCTCACTCTAAAAAAGAAAAAAAAACATGATATTGATAATTCTATCAAACGTAGTCAAAAGTAAACAAGCAACCCTCACTCACTAAATTGCCATTATTTTTATAACGAATAATTTTGCTTTGAAAACTTAAATTTTAAAAAAAGGTAACTTTAATCTGTTGAATATCAAGTTATAATACGTAGATAAAAAAATATATTAAAGACTGTTCATGAAGACATAAACTGTTTTGCTGGGACATAAATAGTTCTGTTCTAAACATTAATTGTTCTGCTTGGACTTAGAATGTCTTCTATTTTACGCAGTGGTTTTAAATGCTTTATGGTTTGTTGGTAGTTTATTTTAATTATAAATCAGATTAAAAGTAATTTAAAATATCTAACACAAAATCACATTACCCCATTTCATGTCATTCCACGGTTATTCTAACGGTCGACAGTTTTTTACTGTTAAAACCACTTTTTCGACACTTTTAAATCATTCTTAGCTTTGTTGCGCCACAAAAACAGTTTTTAATGTCGGCCTTATCTATAAGCTTAGTTTAAAAATGAAATATCAAGAAATATAAAATGTATCAATCGGCAGACTGATCTCTCGGCAATAAAAGTACAGAATGCGAGTTACAACTAAAGGATAAATGGGAGAAATGAAAAACTTTTTTCCTCTCAGATAGGCATTACATAAATTTTCATTTTACGATCATCATTTGATAATTTTTAGGTATACTTTTTCCGGCTACAAAGTTTTCTCACGATTTCTCGGCCATCCAACTATCTTACTTCGCAATCCCCCATTCCTTACGCCACATATGACTGATCCAGTTGACACTTCAACATAATAACCTTACTCCGATCATTTACCCCTTAACGCCCTTAAAAAGATTGTTCTTAAGCAATCCTTTCAGCCCTATCAAGACAAGGGCATACAAAAGAGGCCCCACCACCTGTCGCAATCCACCAGACGACCTTTCACATCTCAGAGTACGATGACTCCCCCAATCTTTCTCAATGCTGTTTTAAAAACAGTGCCCAGTGAGCAGAAAACGGCATTAAAAAAAATGACTGAAGGGTTGGGATGTTGTGTTGCCACACTGTGCCTTAAATTGTCTGCTGCGGGCTAAAAAAGAAAGTTATCGTGGCTTTATTGGGTCAAGGGGATTGTAGAGTCAAAGTCCTGACGAGGCTGTTCACTGATTATTTTGGAATGATGCTGCTCGATTTTTTTTTTAATCGTCTTCCACACTTTCACTTTTAGTTCCACCCTTTGTTTTTCCTTTCGGCGAACTTCTTCATGCTCGACTCTTCTTTGAGGAAAGTTGGGGTTAAAAAAGGCTGTTGCAAGAAATACCCTTTACCCCCTGCAAAGGGGCCCCTTAATGCTGAAGTACATAAATTCTAAAAATGATGAGGTTCTGATAATGTTTTGGAGGGAAAGGGGAGAGATTATTATTTTTTTTTTGCGAAACAAGAAGTAAGAAATCAGGATAAATGAAGGAAAGTTTTCTAAAAATTATTTCATAATAAGAACACGTACAGACGGTTAAAAAATCGTAAGATGTTGCAGGGGCTTAAATAAGGGTGTTCTTCAAAACTTTTTCGACAAGACAAAATCCACAGAGACACTCAGCCCCGAAGCAAAACTACAAGTTTAAACCGTGTATACCATCATGACGTAAAGAGTTATCGGATTTTGAAAATATTATAAAACTTGTTAAACTATGTCTACCAATATGCCGTAAAGAGTTATCCGAATTTTAAAATACTATTAAAGTTTTTTAAACTATGCGCACCATCATGCCGTAAAGTGTTATTTGGGTTAAAAAATATTATTGAACTTGTTAAACAATGCATACCATCATAACGCAAAGAGTTATCTGAAACTTAAAATATTATTAAATTTATTAAACTATGTCATACCATACAGAGTTTTCTGGATTTTAAATTTCTATTATCTTTTAAAAAACTATGTGTACTATCACGCCGTAAAGAGTTATCTGGATTTGAAAACATTGTTAAACTTCTTAAACCATGTCTATCATCATGACGCAAAGAGTAAACTGGGTTATAAAATATTACTAAACTCGTTAAACTATGTATGAAACCATCATGCTGTGAAGAGCCATCAGAATTTTAAAATGTGAAACTTTTTAAACTAAATAGACTATCATACCGTAAAGAGTTATCCGGATTTTAAAATCAACAAGTACTTTAAATATTTGAAATAGTACTAAACTTTTTTAAAATCGCTGATAGTTTCTCTTTCAGAAGAAAATATTCGAAATCAATGACTAATTCTCAATTTATTTGCGGTTTTGTCCAAACAATGCAGCGTTAGAATAACTTATCAAGTAAAAAAAAAAAAACTGTACTCCGTTGCAAGTCAAGAAAAGACCATTGCGATATAGGATTTAAATAATCATTCGCGACTGCATATAGTTCCGTTTTATTTCGTTATCAAATTATACAAATGTGCTTTCAAAACAATATAAAAGCTTTCAAAAATTAAAAACTTTAAGCAGAAATTTAATCAGTGCTATTTTTTACGATTTATATAAAATAAATAGTAAAAAAAGGTTATAGTTTCATCATAGCCTTACTGGAATTCCATACTTGGCGACATAGTTCGAAAAATAAGGAGAACATTCGTTCTTGAAAAAGAAACAACTATATGTCCTAGCAAGATCACTGGATTTGATTGAACCACTAGAAATGGTATACTTATTCTGACACGTTCTTAGAAAATCAAAAGCAAGATAATTTTAACTTTTGATTCTCTGTCGAAGAAAATCGTCTGCAAGAAACAATATTTATTATTCTTTTGTCAGTTTCTTGAAATGCGAATAGAAAGACGTATATTTGTTACGATTTTATAATTTTGTTAATTCTTATTACTTGTTTATTGATTACTGTTGTTAATAACTGTTATTATTAATAAGAAAGCAAGCAAAAAGGATGCTGTGCAACGCCGTTTCAAAAGTTGGCGATATTGATATACGTTCGCACTGAGAGCTTGGCATTCATTTGGAGAGCACTTAGAGGCAAACAGGCTCTCTCCATGTAGATTATAGTTTTTTCTTAACTAGCAACAGAGTATAGTTAACTGACATTTTGTGTTATTTTCATGCTTAGCAGAGAAAGAGCAGTCTAAAAAAAGACAAAATTTAGAGAGTCATAAATAATTGTTACAAACTCACAATAGTTTTAAGAATAGCCTATTATATTTGATAATAATTTCATTGGGCAGCAAAGAACAGCCTGGAGAAGAAGAAAAAATGACTCACAGTAAGCATACCGTGGCAAAAAATGGATTAGTAAAATATTTAAACTATCTTATATGACATATTGTTTTTTTTACTTTATTTAATTACAATTTTTAAATATTTCTGGCGTAATCATGTTAGTTAAAATTCAATAAAGTTATATTGACGTATAAGTCACTAAATAGTAAGGATTAGCCACTTTTATGACTACAAGGAGGTATCGTCCCTATTTGCTCTGCTCACCAACCCTCGTGGTAGATTCACATTTACCATCGTTTCTTATTCTTAAAAGTAGATATTCTTCAGTCCCACAATGAACTGATCTTAAGACCTCGAGATGAATAAACAAGTTTTTGTACGACCATTGATGAAAAGTCATTTTTACAGCAAAAATGTTTTAAAAAATTCTCGTATAAGTTGCTTAAAATTGTAATACTTTCAAAAAATTGAAATTAAAAAAAGAATGTTGTAGGTTTATTAATAAAAATAGCAGTTTCAGCACGCCAAAAATTTTTTTTAATTTTATTCTTATGAACTGTATTTTGGTTCGAATGGTATTTTTAACTTACTAGTTTAACAGTTGATAATTCTCGAACTAAAATGCTAATAAATTTAAAGAAATTTATTCCATCATACTCCTTGTAGATTTATTTATTCTTCTTTGTAATTTCAAGTTTCTAAGTTGTAAGTTCCTACATTGAAAAACCTAGTGTAACATAAGGAATTCGCATAAAAGACTTAAAATTGATTAAATTTGGGACAAATTAGAATTTAAAAAAAATTGTGTTAAATTCATAAACAAAAATAGCTCATTTAACATGTTAAATTTCAACTTTGTAGTTGCATTTCTGTAGCCTGCAGAGCAACCCGCATAGATTTTTTGCTACAAATTTGTTAGCTCATAATTCATAATCATTAGAACAAATTTATTAGTTCATATTAAATCACACTTCCTGTGTATTTTTCTAAGCACAATCGTAATTTCAAGTTTCTAAGTCTTATAGTTTTTACGCAACTAAACACAATGTAACGTAAATTTGAACTTCCACAATAGAGGCGGCAACGACTCTTACAATTTTCTAATTTGGAGAGAAATTTAAAAATAAAAAAAAGCATTTTTAGTTCGAAACATGATAAGGTTCAAGGAATATACAGTTGCGTGCTAAAGTCAGAGACCAGCATATTTTTTTAACATTACTGGCTGTTTAAATGAGAGAAAAACAAATAATTTTTATTTTATTTGTTATTACAACCAAATTAGAACTAAACAAATTATGTATTCATTATTAGTTATAAAAAGAATTTAACACATAAAAACTAAATTAAACTGCAATATTTTTTTTGCAAAAGTCACTGCGCTGATTATAATTTAACCCCTTGACGCGCCGGAGTCCTTTTCATATATATTTTTTGACGCTCTAAATACAAGCAAAAATTTATTTTGGTATTTTTTAATTATAAAATACAGCCTAATAGTTACTAAAAAAGTCTATTAGATTATTGGAACTATATTTGTACTAAAATATAAATTTAAAAAATGTAGTTTGAAAATAAGTTTGTTTTTATTCATGTTCAAACATTTATCACTAAATGAAAGAATTTTCGCAAAGAATAAGTAAATTAAAGAAATGTCAAAGATGAATTATTGTTTCTCTTCGATCTATGTAATTGCAAGTTTGAAAAATTATAGCGAGCCCCGTATCGAAAATTTTACCTTTAACACAGTAAAGGACACCCGTGTTTCATGCTATATTTCATAAATTTAAAATGCCAAATATAACATTTTTCACTAATTTTGACATAATTATGCAAATAAATACAACATAATGAAAAAAGTAAGAAAAATATGTAATAATAAATCTTCTTTAAAGGATTAAAAATAAATACAATTATTTTTATTAAAAAACATAAGTTAAAAAATTAATACAACCGCAGAAAAATGATAAATTACTGTTAAAGGTTTGTAGCGATGTTTCTTATAGTAACCACAGCAACTCAAAATCGCGGCATAGACTCATTAAGTTTATAGATAAGTAGTTGAAATTTTATTCCAGCCTAGTTGCAAACCTTGTGATAATAGGTTTTATTTAAAGATTGATGCCTTCTTCTTACACGACGTTTATCTTTCCTTGTAAACCATACATGGAACTAAGATCGTTAAGATAAATCGACTTGGCCTCTGTAAAACGTCAATATTATTACTTGCAAACCATTGATTCAAAAGCTTTGATGTGTCATTTAGGTCTTTGCTAACACTTGCTGAAACACTGCTGTTGATGACATACGGCATTTTGTTTGCTATACCTCAAAAAAATTATTTTTCAAAATATACTGACATATACAACAACTCATAAAGCCCCCAATTTGCAAAATAGTCTGTGTCCGAGCCGCGATGGTTCAGGGGATAGAGCGTTCGCTTTTCCAATGAGGCGAACCGGCTTCGAATCCCAGTCGATACGAATTCCGCATCCGGCTTGCACCGATCACAGTGCTGACGTGAAATATCCTCAGTGGTAGAGTCCCCTTGCCATCAGGCTAACCGTGGGAGGTTCTTGTGGTCTTCCTCTCCACTTAACGAAAATGCTGGTTGGCTCCATCAAAAAGTCCTCCACGAAGGCAAGTTTCTCTCAATACTCGATCCTGGAGTTCCCTTGTCTTCTGGATTGGGTTCAAAATTACAGGGCTATGGAGTTGATCATTGGTAGTCGCAAACCTATTAAATTGGGTCGGCTGTTCAATAACGGTTACAAAATATAAAATAAAATAGTCTGTGTCCGAAAGACATCTCAAACTTAGCCTTTACTAGGTTTGGACATTTAAATTTAATTTATTCTTGTTGGGCATCGAACATACTTTTTGCTATTACTCTCTAGTTAATTGATTTCATCAGAAAAGCATACTTTTTTTTAAAGATTCTCGTACGTGCAGTTCAAATGATCTAAGGTAAACTGTATTCTAGTCACCCGAATTTCTTTTAATAATTAGTTATCGTCCATGCAATCCAACTCCATAAAAACGTTTTGTAACAGTAGTGCAATTTGAGCTTCCTTGACGTTCTACGTTAATTTAGTTTTCTTATTATGTTGCTTACTTTTTCCTTTGTTTTTCTCGATCAACCTTATTTTCAGACTTTCAATTATAGTCACTTCTATTATTAGTATCCAAGTCATTCACAGATGACTTTCCAAATGATATTAAAGACGGAATTCCATGTGAGAATCAGAATTCATCGTATCATTTTTTTTAAAATTTGATAACGTAACTTAAAATATACGTATCTAACCATGATGAAAGCTTCGTTCATGCAAACTGAATTTTTATGAAGGAGTTTTAATTTGATTTTTAAAAATTATTTTAATTAAATTAAAATCATAATGAGGACGGAGACTCTTGAACATAAAAATAGTGTAGTTATTTTAGTTTTTATGTTCACAAATCTTTATATGTGCAATTATAAATACGGAACAATATAATTTGAATTTGGTTATAATCTATGCATATCTATATGCATGTAATAAAAAACGTATGTGTTAATATTGTCATGCAATGCGTTAAAAAATATATACAAATAGGAAGTATATAAAAGATCTTCTGTAAGCTCTGAAAATACGACATTCAGCATGAAGTTAAATGAGTTTTCTAAACAAATAATGAAGCCTGAGTCACGATGGCTCAAGGGATAGAGCGTTCGACTTCCAATAAGGTGAACAGGGTTCGAATCCCTGCGAAGGCTGGTCCATGCAAACCCGCATCCGGCTTGCACCGACCACAGTGCTGACGTGAAATATCCTCAGTGGTAAATGGATCATGGGTTAGAGTCCCTTTATCGTCAAGCTAACCGTGGAGGGTTCTCGTGGTCTTCCAATCCATGTAACTCAAATGCGGGTTAGTTCCATCAAAAAATTCTCTACGAAAACAATTTCTCCCAATACTTGATCCAGGCACTCCCTCGTTTTCTGGATTGAGTTCAAATTGATCGACAAAGCTACGGAGTTGAATCTAGGTAGTTGTAAACCCAAAAATTGAGTCTGCTGTTCAGTGACGGTTATAAAATAAAATTATGAAGCCTGAATTTTGATTTTTTAATCATATATTTAAAACAGAGACATTTAAAAAATGGAATTTCCTCATTGGCTTAGCGGAAGCCATGGTTTTAAAATAAATTATAGACTATTCAATTTTGTCACATATTTTAAACATAAAATCAGTGATGTTTGCTAGCTTATAGCTCCAATCGAAGAAGTTGTTTATTGGGCGTTCTGTAAAACTTAATAATTTTTTATTCGTTATGCCAGGTTAACTGAACAATCAACGTGATTGCGCAAGCACAGGTGGGCTACGTCACCAAATTAGTTTTCCTAAGGTTATCTGAAACCAAGTGTTTATTATTATTTTTTTATAGTTACACTTTTAAAACGTGTTACAATAAAACTAATGATTGAAAATCAACGCTAATTGAAATAGAAAAAAAAGTTTTGTACTGAGAAGCAAAATTATTGGAGAAAAGGAGCTAATACGTTAAGGATAAACATGGAAAAAACACCAATATTATTAATGATGTCATTGATAAGTAGTTTTAGTAATAGTTACTAAGTGAGGTAAAAAATAATAAGCGATGTACTAAAAGACAAAATTAATAGGGAAATGTTACTAATTGGTTTGTAAGAGTGAATGAACTGCAAAAAACTTGCTTTTGCTTAACATAATAACTTAAAACCACCGGAAAGGGCAACGAATAATAATAACTAAATGAAAAACATTAGAATTATTTTCGCTTTATTATTTGTACCGGTATTTGTCTTACTGTTTTGTGCAAGTTCATTTGTTTAGTTCTGATTTATTGATGTTTATTTTTTCACTTTGTACAAAGAACGGGAATTGAGCTAACAATGAATAAAATAAAAATTATTTGTTTTTCATAACTTTAAACTTGACAAAAGCCGAAAAAAGTTATAAAAATACTCTGGCTGGAGACTTTTGCAGGTCACTGTATTACTAACATAAGGACAATCTGCTAATTTTTTTTATAAGTTTTCACAAAACGAAAATAATTTGAAACATGTTTTGTAAAAGAAAGTTGATTTCAATTTGTTAGAAAACAAACGTATGTCATGAAATATGTATTGAAAGAAAAGCTTTAGTCCAAAGCATGCCAAATTCAGAGAATATATCGATAATATAAAGGGAGATACTTTGTGATTCATTATTATTATTTACAAAGTGAATATTATTAAAACTTATTTCGGAAGTAGGCTTCAATTTGTAAGAAAATAAATATGTAAGTCAAAAAAATGTATTAAAAAATGTAAAAATAATTTTTGTGATGTCCGAAACAATCTTAGTTTTGAGAACATCTCTCAAACATAAGGAAGGAAATTCTGAGAATTTATTTTATTATTTCTTGCAATGCGGAAATCATTTGAAGTTTGTTTGATATTAAAAAAGGGAGTCGATTTATTTGAAAACAAACTTATATATCAAAGAATACTAGTAAAATTTTTTAAACTAAAGCTCATGAGGTCCGAAACAGGCTATGTACAGAGCCTTTGCGAATTTTTAATAATTTTTTACAAAGATTTAATTCATTAAAACTAAAAGTGAGTATCAATTCGTTATAAAATACCACCCATATTTAATTTATAGAAAAAAATTATTTATTTTTAAATAAATTATTTTATTTTCAAAAAATTTATAGAAATTTTTTGAAAGAAGGCTGGTTAAACTTGTGAAGTTCAGAGAAATTGACCTAAGGGCAGGACACTTAATCATTTTTTATTAATTCTTTGTATCCTGGAAATTAGATGAAACTTGTTTTATATTAAAAAATAAATATGTCAATTAGTTAGAAAATATTTATAGGAAATTTTTAAGAAAAGCCTGTTTTGTCCGAAACATACGAAGTTCAGGGAATATTTTTAACATAAGGCAGGACACTTCGTGAATTTTTAGTAATTTTTGCATTCAAACAACCTGCTTTATATAAAAAAAGTTAGAGGCAATATATTCGAAAATATGACACGTAATCTTTATGGAAATAGCAGGCTTTGATATCAGCTCGCTCCGCTCACCAATCCCCGTTTCTTTTTCTTAAATCCCCGTTTCTTCTCGATGTCTTTAAATCATTATGACAGTTTAAATTAAAAACGGTTTTTATCTGTTGTCCATGAGTTCATATCTTTTGACATTAACGGGAATTTTTGAAAAAAAACTGACGCTCATTTTTAATTTTAATCAAGTTTTAAATGAGTTTCTCATTGTGAAAATCTTTAAAGAATTCGCAAAGTAAACTCCATTATTTATAAGCTCTTTACGCATCATGGTTTGGATTAAAAAAATGCTTCTCAAAAAATTTTATTGCATTGATGTTCTCATTATAAAAATTTTTAAATAATTCGCAAAATAAGCTCCATTATGTTAGCTATTTATATGCTTTTTTCGTAGCATGGTTTGTACTAAACAAATGCTTCTTAAAACTTTTGATCCTTTATTCATTTACAACTATGGGTAATTTTGAAAAATTTGACACTTACTTTTTATCTGTAACTAGCTTTAAATGAATTTCTCATTGCAAAAAATTATAAAAAAATTCGCTAAGTGTCCTCCAGTTGTTTAATGGAGTAAGTATACTCGTCATTTAACTGGTTAGTAACAATTTTAGTAGATAATTCGTCACAAGTAATAAGCGTAATTGGATATCTACTCAGACAATCTACGTGTTTTATTTGTTTACTTAGGCGATGAACGATTTTATAGTCTAAGTCTTCCGAAAATAATGCCTACTTAGCAATTTTAGGAGTCAATTGTTTTTAACTCTTTCGGAAAGCCGAACAGTCAGTTTATTTATTTCCCACTAAATAATTTCGAAATTTTTTTAAAGCCTCAATTATCGCCAATGCCTCAAATTCATAACTTGAGTAATTCTCTTCTTGAGGAGTCTCTCTTTTTTTTTCTTCTTTTTTTTTACTCATATAGTGTATAGGGTGAAGTTTGTTATCATCGGATTGCTGAAGAAGAAGAATAGCATCATACCCAAATTTACTTGCATCGGTTGCTTAAAAATGTGTAGTAAAGGATTTTCAGAAAGTTTTTTTTTTGTAAGGTTTGGAATCTGCTTGTTGTTCTGGGCCAAAATAAAACACACTTTTTCTGAAGTAAATCACTTAAAATGGTTCAGCAATCAAAGCATAATTAAGAATAAGCTTTCCAAAATATCCAATCAACCCAAGAAAACTCTGCACCTGTTTAGTAGATATAGGTACAGAAAAATGCTGAACAGCTAATGTTTTTTCGAAAAAAGGTTTAACCGTACCGTTCTCAACAATATGACCAAAAAAGTTAATTTTATGCATCAAAAACTTTAATTTCTTTAAGTCAAGTTCTAATCCATATTCGGATGCAGTTTGTAATACTCTTGTTAACATGTGCAGTGCGTCTATTTCTGTTTCTGCGAATAAATTAGTAGATGACTTTGAAGTAAAAAATAGTGTTTTGCATAAATTTGAGAATGATACTTATTTGTTAGTGGTTCCCCCAACTAATGCAAGCTGACATTATTAATGCCACACATGCCAATGGACATTTTGGTATTAGTAAAACCCTTGATGTACTTAAGCAAAGTTTCCATTTTCCGAATATGAAGAAATGTGTTGAATACGTTGTAAGTAACTGCATTGAATGCATATTAGTAAACAGGAAGGCAGGAAAAAGAGAAGGGTTTTTGAACCCGATCCCTAAAAATAATATTCTCTTAGATACCTAACATATTGATTTCATTGTTCCTATGCCTTCTACCAATAAAAACTGTACACATATTTTCACCGTGGTGGATAAGTTCACTAAGTTTGTCTGGTTTTACCCAACTAAATCAAGGTCAAGTTGAGATGCAACAGGTCACTTTTGGGAACCCTGCACGAGTAATCACTGACAGAGATACCGCGTTTACATACTCAGAATTTGAGGACTTATTGCCAAGATGAAGGTATCGAACAATTGAAAATAACAACAGCCATCCCTCGTGATAATGGACAGGTAGAGATAATGCATAAAATCCTCATACTTATACTGGTTAAACTGTCTATATCAGATCCCACAAATTGGCACAAGCATGTTTCTTCAGAACAGAAAATCATGAACGAGAGTGTCGAGAACTATAAAATTCACGCCTTTCGAGTTACTTTTTAAAGTAAAATGAAAGGTCTGATTTAAAAATAAAAGAAGCACTGGAGGAAGAGATTCTTAGAGCAAGAATCGAAGATCGAAACGAGATGAGAGAAGAAGCAAGGGAGAAAATACAAAAAATTCAGGAGGAGAATTGGAGGAGTTACAACAAACGTCGGAAATCAGCCCGTGTATACAAGCCAGGTGAACTGGGGCCCATAGCGAGAACTCTATCCGGAACTAGACTGAAACTGCGACCAAAATTCTTTGGCCCTTATAAAATTGATGTCGCTGTTAGTTATACTTATTTTCTTTCTTCATTAGATTTTTAAGTTTAATCGTTAAGTTAATTATTGTCTTTTTTCTTCCCTTGCCCCACAAATCACTACAAGTTATAGGGACTAGCGTCCGAGAATTTGGAAGATCCGAGCTATAAAATAAACGTTTTTTCCATTCGAAATTCCGTGAAGGGGATATAGGGTTGTGCAGCGACAATTAATTCTTATTCTACTCTCGTAAACGAGCAGTTGATAAAAAAATAAAAATGTTTTACTGTCTTGAATTCCATGACTGTTTTACCGAGAAGGGCAGCCAGCAACTATCTGGATAAAAGTGTGAAAAACTATTGTGGATACAACTTCAGCTCAGTGGAATATACTGTGATATTTACATATGGCTAGTTGTATATTTTTACTTCTAGGATTATTTTCTACAAATCAGGTAGAAAATTTTATTTTCAAATTGTATAAAAACTCAAAAAAGGAGACCTTCAGAAAGTAGTGGAGGAGTTAGAGACGTAATTGAGCCTTCGGACATACAGCAAAATTAAAAGAAACGATAGAAAGTTCAGAAACGTTTAAAACGGACATTGACTTTGTTAAAAACTTAATTCGGTATTTGAAGATATATGAATGAAAACGTCAAGATGAGTTAAAAATAACGGAAATGCAACAAATGACTCAAGCGAAACAAAAAGTTGAATTAGAAAAAAATTAAACCAGCTCAAATTGCGAAAGAAATAGAACTACAGGCAGCTAAAAATCAACAATCAGCGTTGAGTTTAAACGTAAATAATGATGAGGATAAAAGCGAAACTATCTTTGAAAATTTAATGAGAAGTATTAAAACCCGTAAAGTACTGTCAAAACCAGAAAACTTTACACTATTTTTCAAATGAATAGGAAATGCATTTAAAAAACAAAAATGTTCCAGATGAACACAAGAGTGAGATTTTAGGTGAAAAAGCACTTTTATACATTAGTGACGAAGAATTAAAAGACTATGAAAAATTAAAATTACTAAAAGAATATCAACTCACCCCTCAAGAATGTTTACAAAATTTCTGTCATGCCACAAGACATTGGGAGGAAACTCACGTACAATTTGCTTCCAATTTTGATTATTACTTAAGACTCAGAAGCGTAAATTACTAAATCACTAAGCGATTTGATAGTTTCATATAAATTTTATGGAACATTAGATAAAGAAACTTCAACGCATGTTGAGTTACCGATCTTAACAGAACTTGCTATATTTATTTTACAGAAAAAGGCAAATCCTTGCAATTAACACAGACATCACCAAAATATTCCGAAAACGCATACAAAAAAGACAAGAAATTACAGGAAAACAAGCGCAGAATATTTCCCCTCAAACTTTCGATAAAAGCGCACAATGGGAAAAAATATCACACACCTAACTACAAAAATGATAAACTAACAGAAAATCGTAATTGATACATATGTGGATCTAATTTACATTTCACGCGTAATGGCATATGCCTTTAAAAAAAAGAAAATTCAAAACTTAAGTGTTAATTCCTGCGAAACTCAAAAAGAAGAAATAAATCCGACAAAAATTGATAAACTTTTCCCATTAATGCTTGCAGAGTGCAAGAAAAATTTGCGAATATATTCGGAAATAAGATTCAGCTGCAGAAATAATGGTTTTCAAATCGAAACCTACAAACTACAGGAAAAATAAGATTAAAAAAGGAACGCATGAAGAATGTACACTTAATTAATTGTACTGGTTTTAGAGAGCGGCGAAAATGTTAAACTTTCGTATATCAATAAATCACAGATCTATAAGTAATGTGCTCCTCAGTTAAAAGTCTTAATTTAGGATTGTGTAATACAACAACGAATTTATGAGCAAATCGAGAAACTGGATCAATTAAAAGAAAAGTGTTGTAACCACAAACGACTCTCGAAAGTGTAAATATTCTTCTTAGAGTATATTTTTAATGACTGAAGTGTGTCTATTTATTCTAAGAGAAATTTATTGCATCATAATGATTCTTGTATTAAGAGTGATGATTTTTTATTGAGTAATAACTATGCAAATGTTCAATGTAAACAAAGAGTATTTGCCAATAATAATATTAGAGGTAAACATAATAAACATCAAAGATCTTATCCAAATGGTAAACACATTAAATGTGTTTATCAATTTAATAAATATTACGCTAATCTTGTGTCAAATCATAAATTAAAATCTAAAATAGCTGCTTACTTAGATTAATGACAAATATTGTAATTTATATCAAATATTTTTTGGAAAATAACAGAATTAATGATTTTGTGGTCAGAAGTAATGTGTCGGATAAAATAAAAGATTACACTAATATGTTCGTGGTACCAAAGATAATGCAAAGAGAAGTTACTAATTGTGTGAATAACTCTTTTGATTATACAAGGTTTAGGCCAAACCATGGGTTTTCGATAAGCCTGGTGAACATGGAGACCAACATCGGAATTTTGCAGCAACTTCAGGTGACCGTGGTCAGCGAAAAAAAATAATTTGTAATTTTTTTACTTTCCTGTCTTGTTTTTCTTTTTTCAGGAGACAGTCTCTTCAACTAATTTTTTGATGAATTACCAGATTTAATCAACTAACTAAGTCGAGGACACCGTACTCCAGGACGGCCAAATTGTGGTAATTGTTATTCACCATCCTCCTTCCTACTTCCTCGTTGAACGGCTCCTGATAGGTTATAAGGGAAAAGTCCCGAAATATTTAATTAACAATTTAATTTTTAAGAAACTTTCTTTCACATTCATTTGTTGTCCTATAACGCTGATCGCGTGCTCCTCACACTATTGTACTAATATATTTTGCTTTGGCTTTATTGATACAATATCAGAAAGCACTCTGTTTTGCGGATATAATCGTGTGGGCAGATGAAAAGATTACATCTTTTTTTCCGGTTTTTTAAATAAATTTTAATCTTTTTTTTTAAACTGTTTGTTATTTTTTTACTTATTATTCCCCCCCCCCCTTTTTTTCACATGTCTATAATTTTTCTTTGTTTTATCTTCATTTTGAATAAGTTCAAAATGTAGAGAAAACATGAGAAAAATTACAGAACAATGAAAAAAGGAAAAAGAAAAATAATGAAAATCCAGGGAAAAAATTAATAAATATCCGGAAAATAAAAGATACAATCTTTTCATTAGCCCACACGATTATATCCGCAAAAATTAGTGCTTTCTAATACTGTACCAATATAGCCAAAGCAAAATCAAAATATATCAATACAATAGTGTGAGGAGCACTCAAAAATTTTTTTATAAAAAATTTACAACAAATAAAATAGAACACATTAAGTAAAAATATCAAAATGAACTTATATATATATATGTATGAATGAATGAATATATATATATATATATATATACATATATTTATACTGGCCCCCAAAAATAAGTTATTTAAAATTCTATTAAGAACTAAAAAGAATAAAAAAGTAATAAAAAAAAACAATGGAAATAAAAAATAATGAAGCATGTCAGCTATAATAAGTAAAATGAAGCAAAACAGCTGAAATACTTAAAGTTTAAAAACTGAAATAAATAAACTAAAGTGTAACGCATGAAATAAATAAAACCAAAGTATAACAACTGAAATACACAAACTAAAATTCAATAACTAAACTAAAACAAAAAAAATAGCATCTGAAATAAAACTAATGTTTAACTACTGAAGTAAACAAAACAAAGCATTACAGCTATAAATTGACATATAGAAACTTAAACATTTTTAAAATTCCTCATTTAGAAATTAAGCGTTAAAAAAGAATGGAAGAAAAATTAAAAATACTACCCCGCACTATCTTGACTGACATAAGAAACTATTTCTTACAATTCTTCTTTGGACGAAAATAAAACGATACGTTGCGCTGATTGACATTTTAACAACAAAACATAAATCTCTAATAATACCCCAATCTCTTGGTGACTTAAAAAACAAATTATAAGAAAGCGTACAAAGAAAACAAAAAACAAAAAAAAAAAATGAAGTTTAAATGAATGTTTTATAAAAGTATCCTTCCATAACAACACAACACACGTTTGAAAATTCTTAAATTTAATCTATTCTGAAAAATGATTCCGAATACAGAAAGCGAATTTTAATGACTATCTAGAATAGTAAAAAAAAAGAATGTGAAATACAATTCTTAAAATAAACATATATTTTTTCTCTCATCATTTTATCCCTTTTCTCCCAACAGAAAATAGAACGGTTTCAAGTTTTGTCCGTTTTTTCTCAATCTATAAAAAAACATTTCCTTTTTTTTCCAGATTCAACAGGTCTACCATCAATCGCCTCGTGATATTTGAACACGTGGAGTTCTATCGATCTATTTACTGAGTTGTTGCGCTATACATCTTCCCTCCATCCCCCCTAGTTGAGAAAAGAGGGGCAATTAATCCTTTCTTTTCAGGAAAAAATTGTTCCGATGTATTCGTATTATTTCATGCAAAAAATAGATGAGAAATGAGATAGCTAGATTGTTTTTCGGACATAACATCGAACTTTTAGAGGCAAATTATAATTTTGTTTGGAAAAGGGATATTCAAATTAAAAGATACGCGAATTCTAGGAAAATTGAATCGATCATTTGTTGAATTCTAGACTCGTGTCGTCTTGACGTCACGGCAAAAAGTCAACGACGAGTTGGGGAAAGGGATGGAGCGCCTACGCAACCCAAGGTCGAGGCTGTTACGTAATCGAAAAGTTTGACACGTGCAGGAAAGAGTCTGCCGGCAGTTGGCTAGTGAGCTATCTAATTGGCGCACTTGGCAATCACAAATCGGAATTTTCTAGAAAAGGATTAAAAAGGGTGAAAACGGAAGAGCGCTTCCTTTGAGAGAATGAATACTGTTACAGGTATTGTTCATAGAAAGGTGTGGTTGTTGTTTATTTCTGTGTAGTGTTCTGCTACGACAAAGAAATTCGTAACTTTCAATCCATTTTTATTTGGTGTCGTAGTTGTTTCATCCTCGGGTCCAGGTTTTCATTTTCCCTCCCCTTCGACTCAAAGCCTCATATGATTCTACTGCTTAGCCCGTAAACTAGCTTGGCGCGATTATCGCCGCTTTTACACCAAATGTTTATTGCCGATGAAACTTATAAATATATAACGAGGGACGCTCTTCCTCACATTTGGGTGGTGCGCTTGTAAATTTTTTACCAATTTCTTGGGGGAAAAAAGATTACAAGATCATGTACTTACTTTGTTTGAAACTGAAAGGGGAACTAACAGTATTATGTTTTCAACAATCAATAAGTTAGAGACATGCTTCTTTAAATTTTGTTTTTAAAAATTATATTTTTTAAAATAAAAGTTTGTTTTTTAAAAAAAATTTAATAGGAATTTCTTGTTTTTAAA
>NC_092204.1:96965226-96968425 GCF_043381705.1 Parasteatoda tepidariorum | reverse complement strand
ACGTAATCGCAATTGTTAGTTAATAGACATATCATCTAACGTTTATTTGTTTTGAAATAGCAATTATATAATCACACTTACAAAACCAGAATTATATAACAAGTTTAAGACTGCACAGATAATTACAGTTCTATGACACTTAAAGTAAACGATGGCGTAATTTTTGATAACATTTCAAAAAGTAACCACGTAACACAAAATTTGGTTTCTCAATTGTTTGAAATATTACGTAAGAACCTGAAGGGGGTGGAGTTTGCAATTTGCTTATTTTTGCCTCGCAAAGTGGAAGAAGTGATATGAGCGATGCTTACGTAAGATCTTCTAATGTTTCGATCTTTTTTAAATTCGAAAAAAAACACAACAAAAAAATTTGGATGAAATTTCACTTGGAAAATTTTTATATATGAAATAAAATTATACTTTGGGGAAAAAATGAAAACAATTTCTTCGAGAAGTTTTAAAATGTTCTAAAATTCTTTAAAACATATATTTTGATTTTTGAAAAGCTAATGCGTTTTTTTAAAAATTTAATTTTAAAATTAGATTTCTACATTAAATGAAAGGTTAAAAACAGGAATTGTTTTTGCAACTTTCTTACGTAAGCATGAGAGGGATGTGTGATTTCCTTAATTTTGCTGACAAAGGAGGAGTACAAAATTGTCATAAACGTGCTTACGTACTATTTAAATGGCTCCATTGATTTGTATAAGAGATATGTTAAATACAGTTATGAAAAAAAAAGCCGTCCACAGATGATGTCCCATTTGGAAATAAGATAGGGGTTTAAGAAATTGTAACAAAGAGGTGGAATGATAAAAAGCGTGACAATGCACATATTTGTTAAAATAAAATATGTTTACATTTCTAGCTTTGGTAATTTTTCGTTACATCTTTGTTGACGAAATAAGCATTCCATAACATGCTATCATTGCTATTTAACCCACAAATGTGATTAAAATATATAACTAGAAGTTTAAAAATAAATTTTAAAATATGATCAATAACAATTTTGTTTCTGAATAGCTAATATATGTAATATATCGTGACATTTCGTGACAAAGGGTATAGGAAAGTGTGACATAAAGGAAGAGAGATCGAAATATTAAAACGAAAAAAAAAATGTGACATGAGTTATAGATGGCCTCAAAGCTAAATTGCAAAATATATAATTTTCAAAATTAGTTTCTTGGAATTTTTACATTGTTTTCGACTAAATACGGTGTGCATATTTCTAATATCAATTTTTCTTTCTTCCAAAAACTTCAACTGACCCGGTATCAGCTAGCTCCTTCAACTTTTAGAAAGTAAGCAATCGTTTGTTGTTTGATCGACTTTCGAACGATCTAGTTCATTGTTTTCACATGCTGTCATTAATCTTTAATTAATAACAACTCATTTATCAATAATTATTCATTTATCAATATTTTAAATAATTCTACAAAAAAAGTTAAAATCTTTAAGAATAAAGAACAATTCACGATTTTTAGAAAATCAAAGAAGCATTCTTACTGAATCTGGTTTGATCGTTCTGCTTAAAATGCACCTATCGAATTGTCAGTTTCTAATTGAGAATATGAATTTTTGTTTCAATGAAGAAGTTACATTAACAAATACTATCTGTGCAGCTTTGGAAGATAATTCGTATTAAAATTAAAAGATTTGTTTTTACATGTTTTCAAACGATTTCGTGAAAACATCTTGAAGCGACCTTTAGATTCACTTAATTAACTTTTTCTAAACATGAGACATTTTTTTGAACACAATTTTTTCTGAGCGCGTCTGCGTTTAATTTCTAAAGAAAATTTCAGAAAGACGAAACTAAAAGTCAATGAACCTAATATAATCAAAATGAAGTTAGAAACTGTAAAGCGCGCCATAAGAAGGTTCTATTTTTTGGCAATTGATACAGATAATGCAATAATGACATCAAAGAGAATTGTAGCTTAAGTATTAAGTATCTTACAAAAACCTTCTGAAAATTTAGGCATAATGTTGAAAAAAATTGGTACTTAAAATTGGTAATGTTGAAAACTTTACGGAATCACGAAACCAAATTCGCCAGAGATTTAAAAAGTTTTTTATAGTCTGAAAAAACCCAAGAGTCTCGGTGAATAAACCTGGAATATCGAATTTTGAAGGAAATTAAAACCTGTCAAGAAATTGAGAGATTGATGTATGCAATTTGACAGCTGCATTAAAAAAAAGAGTAACATTTGAACAACTTATTTAATTTATTTTTATTTAATTGCAGTGGTTTTCAATGAATTCTTCTTCGAAATATCTCACTTACATAATCAAACAATATTTTATTAAAAGTCAATTTTAAATTCATTATTTTTTGGCTTTATTAATTTACTTTGAAAACTTTATTTTAAAAAATTTACTTAATCCTACTAAGAAATTAAAAATGTTTTAGTAAAAAAAAAAAAAATTGTCAGAAATAGATTATGATTAATAAAAAAAAAGGAATTTAATATTTTTATAAATTTCTACTTCTGCTGAAAGATGTGATCGCATAGATTTGAACACTGTCTGGGATAATAATAATAAAAAACAATTGCACTTAAGACTGGAATAAGCTAGGTTTTTTCCACCGTTGGCAATTCTTTTGCAAGCAAAACAATTCCCCGCCGCTTTTCTTTTCTAACATTTGTCTAAAAGAGCAACATATTTATTTTTTTAAAACTTAATTATTCACGATTCTTCTTTTTTTTAAAAAAATCAAACATACATTTTGTTTATTTAAATTGTTGTTCTCTTTTAACTCGATATATGTATATATATATACACTATCTACCAATAAGTATTTGGACACGTATGATTGAAAAGAAAAACAAACTTTATTTATAATGAGTAGTTGGTAGAACCTCCACGAGAGGCAATTATAGCACGCATGAACCCTCCGGGGCATACTTTCCAGAGTTGGCCAAAAATGTAATCGATTACATTTTTTGATTACAGTAATCAATTACTTGTAATCATGATTACAAGTAATAAAAATTTTGATTACAGCTGTAATCATGATTACAATATTGATTACAGTAATCAATTACTTGTAATCGTGATTACAAAGTTTGATTACAGCTGTAATCATGATTACATAGTCGATTACAGTAATCAATTACTTGTAATCATGATTACAATTTTCAAAAAATTTTGATTACAGCTGTAATCATGATTACAATTTTGATTACAGTAA
>NC_092204.1:96917781-96964802 GCF_043381705.1 Parasteatoda tepidariorum | reverse complement strand
TGATTACAGCTGTAATCAAAATTTTTTGAAAGTTGTAATCACGATTACAAGTAATTGATTACTTGTAATCGTGATTACAAGTAATTGATTACATAGCTGTAATTATCTGTAATCAATTACAGTTGTAATCGATTACTGTAATCAACGGCCAACTCTGATACTTTCCACAAGTCCTTGTGTGACGGCCAGTGTTATTTTCTTCCACTCGGCTTGGAGAAGACATGTAAGTTCCTTCAACGATTTTGGACGGGTAGTACACCCCTTAATTCGGTTATCCAACTCGTCCCAGAGGTTCTCGAAGGGTTCAGGTCTGGACTCTAGGCAGACCTGTCCATTCGATTAACCCCATTGGCACCATACCAAGCCTTGGTGACCCTCGCAACATATCGGCAGGCATTGTCGTCCTGGAAGTAACAGGAGTCCACCCCGTAAAACTGCCACAACGTAGGAAGCACATTGTCATCCAAAATAGTGCAGTAGGCATCTTGCATGGGACTAATGCCGATGCTGTTCCCTACACGATATATACCGTCGGCGGGCGTGACGTATCCCAGGACCACAGATATAGTCATTTGCATAGGTGTCCAAATACTTATTGGTAGATTGGTGTATAAGATAAAAACAAAAAGAAAACAATAGATTCAATGAACTTGCATATTGTGCGCATGCGTAGTTAATAAAATTTAATAAATCATATACTACACTACACTTGCCTGTGACATTTGACTTTGATCTTAAAGATCGAGTTTTTCTCTCCGTCAAATAATTCTACTTTTACTTTGATTTTCAATGTTTCAGTATACAATCTTCCTCTGACTTGCTATTGTTTCTTGATTATTTTAGGAGGCATAAGGTTATTTGTGATATTTTGCTAAGAACCAGCAGAAACTGCTCCTGCACTGACGGCATGGTAATGTCACTATAAAGTGGCTTCCATTTCGTCAGTGTTTTCTTCATTTAATTCAAAAATTTTTGCATAAAATATTAACATTTATTGAACAATATTAATTTTTTAATTGAATATTGGAAGATGTTGTTGGCTAGTTAAAATTTTTTAAAACTATAAATTTTGGATTCTGATACTTTGGATACGGATACTTCTTTTCAATTTTCTTTTTTAAAAAAATTAGATTTTTAGCATTTTTTTCTTTAAATTAAGAACATTTTTCTTGTTGTTTCCTTTTATTGTTTTTTTTATTTTATCGTACTTTATGGGTTAAATTTTCTTATTTTAGCAGCCATTTTAGTTTTTAAATTTTACAATAAGTTTGTTTTAACAAACAATATGCTATTGTCATGAGAAAACATATTTCCTGAAAAATTTAGTAGGATGATAATATGCATCTAGCTTTCACTTAATCTGCTTTATTGAAACAAACCGTAGAAAAGAGTTTTGTCACGTGATATTGCGTGATCCGGCCACGAACAGCAGCGAATCTGTATCTTTTATGCTTACATTATATATCTTGATGCTTTATCTGGACTTAATATAATTCTAATTAGTTTTGCTACGCATCTGACGGAAATTACTATAATCGAACAAAAAATACAAGATTTATTCAGAAAAAAATTCATATTGACTCAATTTTCAGCACTGAGGGAATCAATATTTTTCTTGTTTTAGAAAAAATCGTTCTCACGAAATATGACAATTTACAGTTTCTTGCTTCAAGATCTAATACTATACTACTTAAAGGATTTTTTTTAAAAAATTTTAATAAATAGCATTGCTGTTAGTATTTTGAAATACCTCGTACTAGCATTGGCTGTTTTGTATATTTAAAAAATTTAATTGAATTTCAAAATGTCATTTTCCTGGTATGTCACAAACAATGTTTCCAATAATAATTAGCTTCAAAACATCCCATAAATTTTTCAATATCTAATTTTTTTTATCTCAATCGTTGTAAGCATTTCTAGAATATATGCGGTGGGTATCATTTATAAAAACTTTGTTGAAAATAATTTTTTCTGTCAATAATTTGTTTGTGACAAGAAAAATCTGTCATTTTCCTGGCTTCTTTTATTTAGTGATTTATAACCAAAATATATATATATATGTGTGTGTGTGTGTGTGTATTGGAAATAACTTAAAAATCGCATTCGTATTTTTAAATTTAAAAATAAGAAATAAAACCCTTTTTGCAAACTGTGTGGACAAACGGAAGCAAATTAGTAGCTTATGTCCAAGGATGCCTTCAATATATATAAAGTAGTGGGGCTAGAAGAAGAAATAAGGGGGGAAGAAATGTTCTAGAATCCGCAAAGTAAGGAACAATCGGAGCAGGATCAGCGGTGAAAAACATCCATCCCATGAAGGAACCTACTGAATGCAACCTTTTCAACAAGGCTCAATCCACGGAGAAAACATGATGGTGCACCGCAGGAAAGTAACAAAATCTTCACAAGCTTTTCAGCAAACGGTTGAAAGAATGTTTGCTGATAAGATCTCTTTTATTGACATTATTATTTATTCTAAATTTACTATGATTCTTGTTTAATAGGACGATTTATTAATTTCTTTCATTTATTGTTTCGTTTTAACTCATTGCTCGCTGAGCTTGCCATACTGCTTTAGTAATTTCAGTACAATGGATAATTTTTCAAATCTTTCATTTCGTTACATAAAATATTAAAAACAGTTGATGACACAAAATTATAATAATCACATATTCAATAAACAAAATTTTCTTTTCTGTCGTCTTTTAAGGAAATAAAATAATGATGAATGAGGGGTTGGTGAGTGGAACGATAATGAGCCTCCGAGTCATTCGAAAATTGATTCTAAATCGATCTAGTTGAAAAATTATTTTAAAAATCATAGAATAAAATATTGTACAATAATATTATAAATGCTTGACATCGAAATTAGAATGGAGCCCCTAAAAATTATAATAATAAAAATATTCTTGTGTATCCAAAAATATTTAAGCACGTAATTTTATTATAATTAGTTATATTATAGTAATAAAAGTAATTAATAGTTAACAAAAAGTTATTGTAATATTAGTGTTATATTATGGCTTTCAGTTAGTAAAGTAGAAAGAGGAAAGTTGACGAAAAAATTGTATTCAAATGGGACAGATTGTTAGATGAAGAGGACTGTATTTAATATATTCTAGTGTACTTTTACATTTTTTTTATCACATTTTTATCGTGTGTCACTCGGATAAAATAATGATAAAAGATCGAAGGTGACATTTTTTTGTACAATTCTTAAAATAGTTATGTGTTTAAAAACAGTAATGTCTGATAGGAGATAAAATCGATTAAATAATTTTTTCTTGCATTTTCTTTTCCTTGCCGATAAACACAAAAAATATTGAACTTTTTGTCTAACCTAGAAGGATGAAATGTACAAAAAATTATTATGTTTTCAATGGAATGAAAGGAATTGTATTGAGAAAATTTGTATAAGTTGTTAGCAATTATGTAAAAGAAATTTAGTGACAAATTTAGTGATTTGAATGATTGCAGAAAAATTACGTAACTCACAACATAATGATTGAAATGGTTATTTTATTTATATAGGGGTCGTTCAAGTATTACGTAAGCGTAATTTTGGACTCCACTTGTCAGCAAAAATGAGCGAATCACAACCTTTCACATGCTTATGCAAGAAATTCGCAATGTCTCCTTTCCTTTTTCTTTTTTAAATTCGACTTCCAATTTTACGATTAAATTCAAATAAAAAATGCAGCTTTGCATCAAGCAATTTAATTCTTTTAATCCATTTTAATCCCTTTTATAAAATTTTAAGTGAAATGTTTTTTTAGAATTTTTTTTTTGGTCCTTAAAATTTTTAAATATCTTCTAATTTTCTTTTTCATTTCTAAAATTTAACTTTTATCAAAAATTTGAAATTTCTTCACTTGCAATTTTTGCTATATTTTTTATTTTGCTTTTTAAGAACATTTTTAAAAACATGAAGAATTTTTATGTCTTAGATGCGCATTGGTCAAACTCCTTCCCCTTGTTAGCAAAAATTAACAAATCACAAACCTCCACCCTATTAGGTTTACAAAGCTAAATGAATTGTATACATCGTCATGTTAAATGAGTTTAAAAATAATTCTTTAAATAATGGGAAGTTGTCCTGAGCTACTGTTCTACTTAGTATAATATGCTTAATTTAAGAATTAAGAAAGAAAAAAACTAAATATTTAGTTGCAGAAAGCTGAAACAGTCGCTGCAAATAGTAAAAATAGTAGTTTGGAGAATTTCGTATGAAAACTGACTAAATAATAAGTATATAAAATAATAACAATAACAAATTATTGAAATGATACAAAATATTACGATCCATCGTCTTTTTTCTTCATTTCCTGATGATTTAAAATCTGTCCAAATACTACACAAAGCGTTGAAGCAAGATTTTTGCCTAAACAATGTTTTCAATTGATCAGAACAATATTTGATCAGGTGAATTGGATAAAACTTCAATTACAGAGACAGAAACACATATTATTAGGTAAATAATTCCATTACTTGAAATGAGATATTACCTAAAAATACGACTACTATTCATTATTTTTAGAAAAATAAAAAGTAAACTTCGATATAGATGATGTAATAATCTTCAGCGATCACTTTATGATGTAGTTTGTTATTTTCTAGTTTTTTACCAAATACAAATAATTATCGCTTGCCTTTCAATGAGGTGAACCGGGTTCGAATCCCAGCCATGGCTGGTAGATACGAATTCCGCAAGTGCGGGTTAGTTCAATCAAAAAGTCCTTCACGAAGACAAAATTTCTCCCAATACTTGATCCAGGAGTTCCCTTGTCTTCTGTAATAGATTCAAAATTAAAAGGATATGGAGTTGAGCATTCAGCGATTAAGATGGAATAAGAAAATGAACAATCAATAATTAGTTCGAAAATGACTAGTAAAATAAACTTGTTGGAAAAAATACCATGTGGGTCGCTCTGCAGGCCACGGGAATGCAACTACATAGCTAAAATTTAGCACACTGAAAGGGCCATATTTATTTATGCATTTAACACAAGAGTGTTTTTTCGAAATTCTAATTTGATTAAACGTTTTTGCAATTTTAAATGCTTTTCTGAGAATTTTGTCTTAGTTATTTTTGTTTTTCGTTACATTTTGCTTTGGTAGACCAGTTTAGGTAGGTTGTAAATGCACAAGAAATTCAATGGCATTAAAAAATGTTCGATTGTTTGTCCAAAAATATTAAACTGCAGAACTTAGTAGCAAAAAAAAAAAAAAAACATCTAATGTCCACTTAAAATTACCGGGTTGAAATTTAAAGTGCTGATGTGACCATTTTGAGTTATAAATTAAACAAAAGTCTTTTTTACGATAATCCTATTTGTTTGAAAGTCATTGAACTTAAGTGTATGTCGCAATTTCTTAAATAATAACCATTTACTCTTATTTTTCATTGTAGAAAAATTTATCTTTTCCGCAATTTTTATTTTATAAGCTCGCGCTAGACTTGATGTCGAAAATAACAAAAACAAAATGAAGAAATGAAAAATAAGAGAGCTTAAATTTTGTCTGTCATAAATATAATTTTTTTTTATATTGAAATTTTTAAAAATATAACCAACCACTGAAGAAAGAGTAAGAAACTGCGTCCATTGCGAACTATCATTATATATTGTTGACAAGGAAAATTACTTCTAATTTTTTGCCGCTAATTACATTCAGAAATCTTAATTTTATTTTCAATCCAAATACATTTAATTATTTTTCACATCCAGCTATCCTTTCATTTCATTACGATTAAAACATTCATAAAATGTGTTTACATAAGCTTATGATAATTTAATATTTTCTAACCAAAATTATCTTTTATTTTTATCAACTTTTATGAAAAAACTTTTATGATGATAAAGTAGGAAAAATGGTTTATATCTAAAGCTGATTCTGAAGGGAAAAAAACGAATTTCCACTCGGACAGAAACTGTTTTTCCACAGAACGGCCTGTATTCACTGAGTAATAACTTTTATTTTTTTTTGGGGGGGGGGGAGGCTCCGTGTTATTGATTTCCCAAAATATCGTCATTCTCTTTAAATGCTTATCTAATCACAATTTTTGTAAAAAATGGATAGAAACCGATCTTTCCCTTTGATCTTAAATTATGACTGAAAAACAGCCACAAGGGTTAGTGAGCGAAGCGAAAAGGGCCAGAGTCTCCAAGTTATTTAAAAAAAATTTTTAAACAATATTTACAACTGGCCCTATCTTATCTCTCTCTTTCTATCTCTACCTCCCTTTATTTTTCTTTTTTTACTAGTACCAACATTCATTGAAAAAAGAAAAATAGAAATCGAGAAAAAAAAAATAATAATTTTTTCTATAACAATAGATAAGTATTCAATATTTAAAGCAAAAATAGAGAGAAAAAATTCAAAACTAATTGAAATTTTGAAAAAGAAAACGTGTTAAGTTTATTATGAAAAATTGCGTTCTTTAATTTCTTTTTATTTAACTACATAAGGAACTGCTTACAGGTATCAAATTTCCTACATTTTAACAATATATGATATTTATTAGATATTTTTGAGTTAACTTTTTCTCAATTTTTTTTTCATGTAAACTTAAGACGTTTTTTTCATGTACTCTTCACAATGTGTACCCGCAAAACTTATCTATTCAATTTTTATTTTTAATTCGTCATTTTATATTTTTTATGGGACTGAATTTTTTCATGGTTTCAAAATATTTTATAACTTATTCAGTAATTAATTTGCTTAACTCGACGTGTCGAAACAGATTCACTTTATCATAAATTCACTTCATTCATTATCAAGTAAAATAAATATGTTTAATTTTTAATATTTAAATTCAATACACACATTTTGCACTTTTGCTTATATCTTCTCAATAAATATATTTAAGTAAAAAAAAAAATTCATACTATTGCAGCACGTTCCTCTGCTTGTTGAACTATGTGTTCAAATCGTGGAATCCAGAGGTTTAGACGTGGTTGGTATATACAGAGTGCCTGGTAATAATGNATTATATTATATTACATTATATTATATTATATTATATTTATTATATTAGTATTTTTTTTAATATGGCTTACCATATTATATTTTCAAAAATTTGTTAAAAAGTATTTCTCATAGCACTGTACTCTGCGTTCCTTTTTTTCTAAAATATAATTAGAGAAATTGAACGTAGTTGCACCCAAATAACAATATTTTAAAAACGATCATAGGTATTTAAAAGCTCCAGAGCATCAGGCGCTTCAATTTTTACGAAAAACAAAATTACATAAAATAATTAAACATAGAAAATAAAATATTATAAAGAACAGAATAATTAATTATTTTTAAATCAATAAGTTTTTATAAATATTTTTTTACGAACGTATTTTGGACAAAGGTTAGAAAAGGTAAAAGGATTCAATTCGGAAAAAACCGACATTTATTTTAATTGGTTAGAGTTCCGAATCGGGTGCCCCACTAATTATCGAGAAATTTCGTGCCATTTTGCTGAAACACGCCTTCTGTTAATGACATTCTTTTAAAAAATGCAAATTTGTTTGATAAATTAACAATTATATAAAATGTTTTAATGTGATTCAGTTGTTTTAAAAAGATATGTAAAAAAAATAATAAATAACAAAACTCTTTTTTTGCTGCCAATCTTGGCGTCAAATAAGAGGGACACCCAATTGTTAATAATTGGAATTTGATGACAAAAACAGTCTGTATCAAATTATTAATTAAGCATAAGTGAGCTATAACATTTATTTCCAGGAAGTCGTAAAACTAATTTTTGAATCAATTGTTTCCTTATGCAATTGTATAGACTATAGAAAGGAGATATGAATTCTATTAAAAGCTTATTAACTAGTTTGGTAACTTACCCCGGAACTTCTCGAACAAATTTATCAATTACATAACCTGCCAAATGTTACGTGCTTCAAAAAAAGCTTTTTCCTAGTAATTGGGAAATAACTATTGAAATGATATAAAAGGCTAATATTTAATTCATCTTTCAACATCACTTTAAACACATTAAGATAAAAAAATTATTAAATAAACGAGCTACCATGAATAAGTCGAAAGTATGTTAGATTGTACAAATGTACTAACAGATGTACAAATTTGTAAAAACGGAAATCAAGCATAAATGCAAATATTTTGCTACCACGTTAAATAGAAAAACTTAAATCTTCCGAAAAATCCGGATTGTTTACAATTAATCTATTATTCGATTTCGCAATCAGTTCGTTTATCTAAAGATGATTCCAGACAAAAAATTATTTTTATAATTTTTCAAAAATTATATCATTTTAATTATTATTAGTACAAAAATTGAATTGTATTTTTAAATGGTAAAACATAAATGAAATCGGTCGAATAGTTTGTGAAAAATAATATTTTAAATGTACAACTTTTTAAAAATTCGATAAATCAGAAACTTTTAGACGGATTTTAGTCGAATTTTGTATTATGCCATTTTAAATGACATTCTTTAAAATTTTGTAAAAATTTATACACCTTGCAATTTAAAACCATTTCGACTATTATAATTAAAATAATAAAAATAATAATAAATCATACTAATTAATATTAAAACATTATTTTTCGCATGAATATATCTTTAGATACACTGTTTTTGTTCGCACATTTGTATTAATTGTTGTATGAAAAAATTTGAAATTTTTTTTCGATTCCCTTAAAAAGTTCTCAAGACATGGTGAAATTCATAAATAGGGAAGTTAATACATCGGGATCCTAATTTTTGACCGTTCCCCTGCCCAAATTATTCTAACTCGATTTTCCAGATTGCGACTAATCTCCTAACATTTAGAAGGTCAAGAATTCAAAGCCGATGAAAAGAAGGACTATTTATTCAATGTTTTTGTGTCTAATTCAACTTCAAATATCGTCTACACTAATTCATAAGCATGTTTGACCTCAATCCCAACAATTAAGATTGCGTACTAGAACGTCAAAATCCAATCATTAGAATAAAAGTTATTTAGAGTGTTTCCTTTTGCGCATTGTACATGAAAAAACCCATCATAATTGCTTTTTTTTTTTTTTACAAAATATTAAAGTATTTAAGAAAGAGTTAATATTTTGTATCGACAATAATTAAAATTTTCTCTTGTGGGGCACGTCTGATTCTGTAGAGCAGTGTTTCCCAAAGTGTGGTACACGTACCCCCAGGGGTACGGGGACAGTTTAGCGGAGGTACGCGTTCTTATGCGAAATATCTTGCAACAAACGAAAATTTCAAGAATTTTTATTTAAAAACAATGCTAGCCATGACAATTTACGATTACGCATTTTTCTATTGGCCATTTTTTGCAGAGTTAACAGTTAATAATTAGTGGTGTCAACAGCCAGTAGTGATTTTTAACTTTTGTGCAATTTTTTATAGTAAAAAATACATAAATTTTTTTATTAGTGGTGCACATAGTTACGAAAAATTTAGAAAGGGTACACAAAAGTCATAAGTTTGGGAAACACTGCTGTAGAGTATACATTCGAAGTACTTTCGAAGATCCTGTTGTGAAACAATGATCGCAATTTCGATTCTTTCACATTCTAAAAAAAGGAAAAAGCTTTAGCAAAATCCCCAGCCCATTTAAAAAAAATGCAGAAGGAAAAAATCTATATTCCAATTTAAAGGGGCATATAGATAAAAATCGTGGTATAGTTACATTATTCCTTTAATTAAATATAAGCAATCGGAAATGTTTTTAATTTTTCAAAAAATAAGAAATAAATTTTGGACTTTTTAAGAAAAGGAATCGAAAAAAGTATCAAAACACTTTTGAGGAATTACCTATACACTACGTCTATGGTAAAAAAGAATTCAAGTATAAATCTTCTCTTCATGAATGTCAATAATGCATTGATTTGAAATTAAAATGTTTAAATTCACAAAATTCTACTTTTTTCCAACTCCTAGAACGCGTGAGTTGTTATAAACCCTCTTGAAGGTAATCTACTAAAAACTGTGCTTAAACCAAGCATATGATTTGCTTCGTTTCAGATCAAGAATTATGGAAACTTCGTTTCTAAAGTACTAAAATCCAATTATTATTAATATCATAAAATAACAATTTTTGGTTGAAGTTCATTTTAAAGACAAAGTAACAAAAGTGACAAAATAAAAACGATGAGCTCAACTCATAAAGGCGGATTATGTACTTTTTTTGCGGATTATAAAGGATTAAATCCAACCACCCTCAAGACGCATCCACGTTTTGAAATATTTAGATTGTTCTAAATCAAATTACCCTCTCTTTCTAATTTTTTTAAAGTACACCATAGAAATTATTAATTTAATCTAAGAAATTTGAGAAAAAATATTGTACCAATTATCAAATTAATGTAACGAAACGAACTGCAACTTGTTAGTTTATTTCAAGTCGAAAAGATTTCACGTGTCTTTAAATCCTATTTCAAGTTTACGAACTCTTTAATCATTGCTCTTTTTCCCCCTTTGTAACTGTGAGGCATTTCGAACGAAAGCATTTTTTTTTAAAAATCAAAAGTATAAAACTATGAACAAGCTTTTAATTAATCAGCTTAGCAATTGTTTAAACTAATTAGGTGCGCAAAAAATATAATTCTGAAATTATTTCAGCATAATTCAAATAATTTTTTTTTTCGTTCTCATAAGCCCCTTTTCAATGTTTATAAATTTAAGAAGATTACGAATCGGAAATAGGATTATGATTACTTTCGGATCTCATATTTTTAAAATGCACAAAAGAATTTAGAAAAATCTCTTTATGATTTAGTGCGAAATGACCAAAACTGTAAAAATTATTTCCCTAAACTTATTGAAGTAGAAAAGGATCATTTAAGAAAACTAGCCAAAACATTTTTTAAACTGTTTTTCCGTTTTGTCACTCTTTATAACATTAGTCTTATTAAAACGTATTCAGATTAAAGTCTAGATAAACTCACTGATCCTTTGTAACTAGTTTTTTGATGAAAATGATTTATAATTTTGTACTTCAATTATAGCAGCAACTCAGCCAACATTTAATGGAATTAAATTTCTTAATAAGTGTTTTATTGTTCTGTAACTAAATTACGCTGTTTAACTTATTAATCTGGAAGAAAAAGTTTTTGTATTTGCATTATGCGCTCGAACAACTGTTAAATTAATGTTAATTCGGTGAGGGATTTGCTTCAATCATTGAGAGTTATTAAGAAAAAGAATTTCAGAAAATTTATTTCAGTTTGTTTTTGCACATAGATCTAAAATGTATAGTTTTGACTTTTCAATTCGTGTGCATAAAGAAAATAAATATAATTGGTAAGAAATTATGAATTGTCTTTATCACTTTTTTTACTTGTGAATAATTAGTTATTTAGGGATTATTTTATGGTTTTTATACAGAAATGTTAAGGATACTCTAGTACAGCGGTTCCCAACAAAAACAATCAACCTTCTTTTAGCGGAATCCGTGAGACTTGATGAATAAATTTCATTAGCAATTGTGAATCAACTGTTAATATTTTGAAAATATTCAACGATTGATATTTTATTAATTACTTTGGAAACATTTAGTAAAATGAATGAACATATTCTCATCATATCGTTTAATCAAATCTTAAAATTGAATTTATGTCAGACAGTTGAATTCACAAGGTGTAGCGCCATCTTGTCTAGTTTTCAATATTTCTTTTTTATTTTTTTTTTGTTTAATTCCTAATTTGATAGAAAGTGATAATGAATGAGCCGAAATATGTTTTCGGTTGAAATAAAAATGAAAAAATGCGAAAATAAACGCTGAGAATGGATATCAGAAAAAATACTTGAAGTTGATTATTTTTATTCGATGCGAATACTAATGCAATTATTCATAAATGCATCCTTTTCGTTACTGATTATTAGAAAAAGCATTGTTTTTAATTTAGCTTTCTTTGCTTTACAAGCATTTCAATTAAATAATTTCCAAAAAAATAATGGAAATATCCAATAAATATTAGATAATTAATTGGATATAAATGAAATTACAGGTTTCGAAAACTGGTAAATATAAAAAGTTTTAACTTTAGGAACCTATTTCCGCGGTACACCATTTGCGAACCACTGCTTTATTAAAATTTCAAAATTATTCACTCGAATATTGATCAAATGATGTTATAAACTAAATGTCTGAGTAAAAGAAATCAAACTAACGGAGTGATGGATCACTCTGGCACATTAAAGTAGTTAGAAGAGAGATGTCCTCGGCACCGATAAATTTAACAGTCCAGCGTAACGAAAATAAACTGCGCAGTGGAGGAAAAATAAGAAAAATGTCATCACTTTCGGGCTACTAAGTTACGCAGTAGGGGGAAATATGTAAGATATCATTACGTTTGGACTACTAAAGGATAAAATTTCTCGTTTATCTCTCACCAAACTTCAGCACCATAATCAACGAGAGGACTTTCCGCCTCGACGGATTTAAGGTGCATATTTTACGTATACACTCTAATTGTTTTCGAACTCACGACCTCCCACCTCTCCAACTAGCGGTGTAAACCATAGAGGTTGGTAGTAGTATCCGTTTTCTAACGTGGAAACTTACAAAAAGAATATACATAGGGGGAGAAGGCTAGCTTTTATAAGACATAATGTAAACCAGTTCCCTAAGGTTTGGTGCGATCCCTGTGTATAAAGGAAAAAACAACAATGAATGGCACAGCGACAGAGGTTCTTAAACGGGTTTGTACCCATCTGTTCTCCCAAGCACTACTGTTGTTGGGGAGGATAAGAAAATTTTATCTTTTAATTTATTGCTAATTTGTTCTGCAGTTTTGCACTATTTATAAACAGTACTGTACTATTAATTAAGATATTTGTTTCCGAATATATCAATATCATTCATGTTAATTAAATCTGCTAACACATTTTTTTTTGTCAACACATAGAAAGAAAGAATAAAAAGGCGGTTAAGGGAGACAACGCATAGTGCGGCTTTGAGGAGAACTCCTCCAGGCTGAAAGTCTGGGGCTGTCTGCAGCTATGGTAACAAGCGAGAGCACATTTCTAATGGGAATGAAATGGAGGAAAGAAGTTCTCGATTGGTTAACTCACGATGACCTACGCTAAGATCAAAACAAAACTATTCACCCCACACCCCTATTTGAAGTGACCTTTCCTCGTAACCGTAGTACCCGCCACGACGCAGGACGGGTGTCTGGTGGAGTTCTCCTGAAAGCCGCACTATACCATACCCACCTAGAGTAACATTCTAGTAGGTTATGACTATGCGCAACCATGCATGTAGAGTTGTCCAACAACTAGTTTACGTGTGACGTACCTCCTGATTGTCACTTTTCTTTCTTATGCGAATGCGCTGGATCTGAGTATGTTGCTCGCCCTGAAAGTTGATTTTCTGGTATAGTATACCACAGAATTTTTTCAAGGGGGGTGTTCATGGTTTTCTGAAACTACTAAAAGAAATTCGAGTATGTAATAAGGCACTATTATTTCCCTAATTTAGACAGCTAGATAATTTGACTTTTTATTTAGACAACATTGTTTAGATAAATTTTGATTTGATTTTTTAAGTTTAGGAACATAATGTAATATCTTCTGAAAAAAGTCCAATGTCATATGGGTGGGAAGTAACACTTTGAGGGCCACTTTCACATTCATCAGATTTTGATGTGCTAGAAACGTTTTCTTCAACGGAAGTTCAACAGAAAAACTGGTACTAGATGCTGTCACTGTCACCTCACTAATTTCAGATCGTGATTTTTTCTCAAAATAATTAAAAATTGTTAAATTCTTGCGTTTTGACATCCAAAAGATCCAAGAACAGCAAATGTATATATTGGCACAGAAATATCCGCTATGCTACGATCTTCGAGCTGGAATGAATAACTTCAACGAGCTCAGTATCTCCAATAGTATTGTTACTGATTTCTTCACTAGTCGAAATAACGACGACGACGGGTTCGGCGATTGAATGAACTTTTCGTTAAGACAAAAGAAATCAGATTTAGCAACGAGCTCCGAAAGACAAACGGCAGAGATAACTCTTAGTCTGACTAACTAACTCTACTGTTCTCCGTTCCCCCTTTTATATAAATTTTCACCGCAACTCCAAAATTCTCAAATTGTCTCAAACACGACAGAACGTGTAGGATTCAAGAATCATCGCGTAAAGACCTCGCGAATGAAAGCCAGTCTCGAAAACTATCGCGACTGGCAGGACAGAAAGAAACCAGTCTGTAACAGTATCACGTGAATTTGGTTTCAAAAGTACAACCCTATTATAGTAAATGTTTTTTCAGTGTTCTGAGAAATACCGTGAGAAAAAAAAAGTAGGCATAAAGCAAATAAAAATATATAGTCTTAAAAAATAATAGCCCGCATAATTTCTACCAAAATTTTTATTTTTACCATTTTGTCTGAGCTCAAGGGGGGAGTTTAAACCCCTAAACCCCTCCCTTGCGTACGCCACTGGTATACCACACCGAGCGTTAATTACGTACTCGAAGAGCTGAACTAGGTCATTTCTGTATTCTTTTCCGATCACTTCTGTCGACTGGGGTATGATTTAATAAAGAGTTCAGTGGTGTTTCGTTAATTGCCCTATTTAAATAAAAGGTTAAATATGCTCTTCAAGTGTAAAAAAAAAAATTCACAAGGCAGATTTCACTGTTCAGTCAATTTTCATATGTTGTACATGTATTTTTTGTTTATCCATATTTTATTGGCTTTCTCTTTCATTTGGCTACAGTTTGCTGATTTTTCAATCGCTTTACGACACCTATTCTCCAGTGAACCGTTCTCTTTTAAAGAACATAAATGAAATAATTGATCCTAGAAAAATTTGCTCGAAAATTACAGAAACTGAAAGTAAATTTTAATTTTTTTTTATTTAATTTTTTTCTTTTGTTGTGGCAAAGCATTTAACGTAACTGTACATAAACATTTAACTTATTTTTTTACTTTACTCAAAATTATTGCGCTATACTTTTTTAATGCATTTTTATTTACATATTTGTATAGCAGTTTTTTCGTGAAACCTTAAGTGGAACCCGAACCCATAGTGAAACCTGAATTTTAAAATAGATACTTTAAACTTATTTTTAAATAGAAAATAAATATATTAGATATTTTTAAATAATAGCAATATAGCTTTATTTTTGTCGCGAAATTGAAAGAAAAAAAAATTTGAAAAATAACATTTTTATGCATATTAAAAGGTTAAATCACAAATAAATTTAATATGTTAATTAAATTTTAAGTAGTTTAAATCGCAAATAAGTTAAAACATTTCAAAAAAAGGTCAATACAGCGCAAGTGAAAGAAAACTAGTTGTAATTAATTCAAATAATCCATCTGTCACTGTTTAACGGTTTATTCTGAATATGTACAGGGGAACTAGTAAATCAAATACCCTATAAAAAGGGTTTCAGAAGGGCTATAAAAAATTATCTCCATCTTCGATAAATCAAATGCGGAATCCTACCAACATTATCTAACAGCTTTGGATAAATTTACGCTTTGCAATTATTATATATCTTCTAATGATAAAATACAGATACAATTGAAAGATTTATCGGCAATATCGTGTTTGAAATTCCCTCACATAAGCCTTTTTTTTTCCTCACAGAGCTAAACATAATTATCTATAGTAGCTTAAAGCAAAATTAAATAAGTCGTAGAAACAGTAAAAATAAGTATTACTCTCAATTACCATCGTAGTAATACAACTTGGGGGTGGGGCGGGGGTATTATGAGTTATAGGGACCGTGTGTTGGCGACTGCTCTACGTTATCGCAGCCACGAAAATCGGTCCCTATAACTTATCAGTAGGAACTATATTTAGCGACGCATTGTACAAAATGTATATCTATATATATATTTCTCGTACACGACGACAAAAAAAAGCCTCATTACAACTCCCCGAATAGCAACGCTGGAAAATCGACCAATGATTGCCTCTAAAAACGTCACATGCCAAATCTAGCTGAGGTGGCTCAACATATAGCGCTTTTAAAATGGAAACTGAAATAATTTGTATGTCAAAGTTCTAAGACTTATACTTATGTTTTTAACAAAGTTGTGAATCGTTCATGGTTATTATTTTTTAAAAACATAATGCTTTGTTTATGCAGGTTTTTCCATTGCAATTCACTTATTTCAATTTTTAATAGACTTAATTATAGCCAAACTTTAAACCTTTTTAAAGAGATATCAGTTTTAGAAATTTTATCTTAAGATTTTATACTATAGCACATTTCTAATAGGTTTAGCGAATTACATGTCATTTATTTGAATTCAAATTTATTTTAATGACTTAGTATTTACTAAAGCCCACTAGTATTTATTAGGAGGGCAGCCCACTAGTATTTAAAAATGTATCACACTATTTTTTTTTATTTAACTTATTTATGTAATTTTAAATTTGGTCACCATTTTCGTTACCCAAAATAAAATTTATCAACACTAAAAATAACATTGTACTCAATAATTACTATGGATAATATTCAGAATTTTTTTCTCTTTAATAGGTTATGGTAATATCATTAAGGACCATGATATCATCTTATTCGATAATTCTAAAATTATTATCAATGAACGCGCAAATATCGAATTCTATTGGTTATCATTAACGACTGTGATATCGTCGTATTTGATACATCCATGCCCGGTTTCCTGTGTTAACCAACAAAATCTGACGCTGTTCTTACGCGTTGGAGAATTCAGCTTCATTGTTCTCTTTAACCAATAAGTATCAAAAAGTTTTACTTGATATCTAAATTTTGTTTTCCGGATATCTAGCAATGATTGAGGTGTCCATGTCAGTGATGAACACGTGTGGATGTCTATAAAGAATTAACATGTTACATTAATTTTATATAAATTTCATTTATGAGGTAGTAACACCTGTACGGCGCGCATCGCGTTTTCTATAATAGTTTGCCGATTTTGCAACAATGGAATATAACAGTTGAAACGCAGAAGCTGTTCTTAAGTTAACAGTCATAAAATAATGCAAGAGCAAACTTATACTTCTGAAGGTCTTTATTTTTATGACTTTTAACTATTATGAATGTTACAACAGCTTCCATTCGAGAAGAATAATTCAAATTTCAAAATCAACCCTAAAGATTTATTTCAGATTTTTCTCTTTTATTGTGTTTATAGAGAAGTATAAAATCTATTCTGGGAATAAATGTGAAAGTTTCCTACTTATGATGAATATTCAATTCTCTTATAAATTGAATTTTCATATTCATTAAAGTGTTTAGAAACTCTAAAATTTTTTTTTTTTTATATTAAACAATGTCTTAGTACCTTAAAATGATATAAGTTTTAAGACAAGAAAAAGTACTCGAATTTTAGCATAGCCATATGCAAAATAATTTCATATGGCTCTAATAAAATAAACATATTTTTAATGGATGCGACAGTTTAAAGGTAAGAGAAAAAATAAAGGGTTCAATACTATGGAAAAGTAAATATTCATATATCGATGCATTTAAAGAACATCCTGGACTTTATCAAACACTTTTATACCAACTCTTGACATATTTATTTGTGAACGTTAGTCTTATAGAACTTCAGTAAAAGAAGTAAGATACATATTGTTCAAGTTGAAATTTAAAATTGATATTGATCAACCACCAAACTTTGGTGTCTTAGAGTGTCACATAAAAGGAATAAATTATGAAAAATACATTTATCGTCATTGTTTTAAAAGCATGATAAGTTTTCTGAATCCCACAGAACATGGATGGATATTAAAAGGAGAAAATATAAGCATTTGTTGGAACCATATTCCATATGTATCAAACGGTTTGTTAAAAAGCAATTTGTGTCCATGCCAAAAGTCCTTCTGTTTAAAAAATAAATATGCAGTGCGCCAAAAAAAGAACCACTTTGTATAACTTTTGATCTATTGATCGGATCTTTGCGTGCTAGGACTCAAATTTAATGGTTCGATTCGATGAGATGTCCTCAAATATGCTAATTAGTTGGAACAAACAATATTTCAAGTTACGAAATCAGACACAAAAACGTGCTTTCTCTGAATAAATATATATATAGATATTTTTCGATGTATTCAGACTTCTGACCCCGCAAAATATAGTCCCAATTGTTTGGTGGAGCAATGTTAATTTTACTTTTTGCGTATTTCGCCATATCTCGAGAAAATTTTAAGCAAATTGAAAATATTTCACACGCAATTATAAAATTCGTTGATTCAAAGATAATTCCATGAAAAAAATGACTTTTTATAAATATTTATTATTTTTATTATTTTATTTAATAATGGTCAAAAAAATGTTGAATTGCTAGGTATATTTTTACACAATTTTAAAGAACGTAATTTTACATGGCAAAAAACAAAATTTGAGCGAAATCGGTAGAATAGTTCCTGAGAAATTTAATTTTAAATATACGACGTTTTTAAAAATTCGATTCTCAGGAACAAGCGATTTCACTCAAATTCTGTAATTTGCCATGCCTAACTACGTACTTTAAAATGATGTAAAAAATTGTATACTTTACAATTCAAATAATTTTCGACTCTTAACGAATAAAATAATTAAAAAAAAATATATTTTCTAAAATGTAGTTTTTGCATCTTTGGATAAACGAATTTTATAATTCTATGCAAAATGTTTTCTATTAGCTTAAAAAGTTCTCGAGGTATGGCTAAATACGCAAAAAATGAAATTACCATAATGGGTTTCAACCTTTGGAATAGCTCTTCGTACCAGACTATGGAGACCCTATAACCCGGATTGCTGCAGAGCCCTATATTTTGGGGATCAGAAATCCCAGTTAAGAAAAAAGGTATATTTATTCAGGGAAAGTACGTTTTTGTGCCTGATTTCGTTGCTTAAAATATAGTGTGCAGTAATTACGTAGCATATTTGAGGTCACCTCCTTGAAACATTGAGTCCCAAAACATGAAGATCATTAGGTCAAAAGTTATTCAGGGTGGGTATTTTTGGCGCACTGTACAGTGTGCAAAAAAAAAGAAAGAAAAAAGAAATATCACGCTGAATATCTTTCCTTTTAATGATCGAATTTTCACGCACTAAATGCCAATCTTTCTGGTTCCTGTGGGGGACTTCAAATATGCTAATTAATTAGTGCTAACTATTAATTATCAGACGCAAAAACTTACTCTCTCTGAATATACACAATGTTTTGTACATATTTGGATTCCTGACCCTCAAAATAGGGGGTAGACAAAATTCTAAAAAGATTGGATCATAAATTGGGGACCAGGAAGCTATATATACTTGGTATACATAATCCCAAAAAATCAGCAAAGCAATACCGCCGCTGCAAATGAGTAATTTAAATTAACCATAGATTAATTGAAAAGAGCAATTCCAAATGTTACTCCGTTGCTAAGCTACCAAGTTTAGACAATAAAAAAAACTGCTCGAAGAGGTTCATTTATTAATAGTTGATAGAAAAATTTCTTTTTTAATCTTTTTTAAAAAATCTAAGTTTCTAGGCAATAGGCATTTTTCAGCTGATTTCTGACCCAAAAGCAAAGATTTTTTTTTTATTTTTTTTATTCTGCTTTGAAAAGAAAATTTGAATCGAATTTATAAATGGTTTATGATTTTTTAAGCTTTTAGAATTTAAATGCATGAACTTTTTATCAGACATCATTTGGGCTTTACGTTGTTTTTACTTCATTCATATGAGGATTTCATACTAAAATCAAATTTACATAACTTGTTATAAATATATGCGACATTTTAGAGATAATCGTTTTTACAGCTTTAATCGAGTCTTCTGGGCAAGAAAATTAAAAAAAAAAGAAAGAAAAAAGTACCTGAAAAATGTAGAAGGTATGTTAATTATAATGCACATTTACAAGATTTTATGTAATTTATGATACTTCTTTTTTTCTACAACTGAAGAAATTTGCGACTATTAATTTTAAAAACATTGAAATATGTATGTTTAAGAGTAATATCTTGTATTAATATGTTGTATAGTGTAGAATTCGCTGTTCAAAAAAATCGGTTCATTCTGCCAAATATTTCTTATGACAAAGATGATTTGAAAGTAGGATGTTTCGATGCACTCTGAAACATATTTTCACAAATTCTCCATAAAATGTCGCTCAACATTTTCTTTAATAGCGATCAACTACATTTATCACCAAATAACGCTACTATAATTTCTTTGTTTTCCTTTTCATCAATTTACAAACTTGTTTTACGATTCTCACCATCACTGCATACATTCTATTCGATGAAATTAAACAGAGTTCGTTAGGTCCTTAAGATATTGAAATGGTGGCAGCAAAACTAAGAAGATCAAATGTATTTTTTTAAGTTTTCATTCAATTTCATTTACTCCAGATATTTGATTTCAAAATTTCAATTTCAAAGTTAAGAAATATAGCTTCCTATTTACAATATTGATGTTACGGTTCTCTTATTTTTTAAGGACTGCATGAACCCTGTTAAAATATTAAAATACAGATGTGTACTTCTTTGAACATAACATTTTTATCAAAATAATGATCAAGGATCCAAATGTATAATTGATGATAAAAATTTAATTGGCTTTTAAAAATCTGAAGATGAAAATAAATATTTTTCGAGCGCTCAAAAATACGCACCCATTCTCAAGACTCAACAGGATTGTGAATGCGACGTTAATTTTTGAACGCTCAAAACAAATGTAGCACAATTTTTGTTTACTATTAACCTACAAAACATTTTTTTAGGACGTCAAAAAAATTCCCTTTGCAATTGAAATTTCAAAAGTCGACTAGCATCACGAATCAAAGTTAAATGGTTACAAGGACAGTTATTTCAAACCCGTCCTAAATTGTTTGAAAATTTAATTTTTATTTATCAAGTACAAAATTTGTTCTAGATATATTTTAAGGTATGCTCTTTAGGCGTGCTTTGATAGAGTTTATTTTTCTCATCATTATTTGCTTGAAATTAGTAAATAATTTGCTTAAAATAAATTATTAAAGCTATATGATTTCATGCATCCGTCATAAAATAGTAAACGGAGCTTCCAACGTATATCCTTGATACCGCTATCAACAAATTAATGGAATAAGCTTAAATAAATAATAATAGTTAAATTGTTTCTCGTTTTAGCGTTCAAGCAATAATGTTTCGTTCAAACTGATTTCAGTTTTAGAAATAACGAAATTATTGAGAACGTTTCTTGGAGCAAAATCATTATTATCCTCTTATGACGAAATAGAGAAAAATTTGCATTCATATTTTCTGTAAGAGTTGGTTAATATGTAAAAAGTATGTTTTTAAATTGGCAATTAGTTTGAAAGATATGATCGAAACGCAAAAGTAAAGTTAATATTAAGGGGACTAAACTTTCAACCGGTCACCTGAATAACTATTAGGACCACAATTTCCAGATTGCGGTACATATTTTTTTGCATATTTGGTTCAGAAATCCAAATATGAAAAAAAAACTATATGTTTATTCAGAGAAAGCGCGTTTAGTGAGTCTGATTTTGAAACTTAATTAATAGTTTGCACTAATTAATTAGAATATTTGAATTCATCCCCAGGAGCCATTAAGATTGACACTTAGTACCTGAAAATCTGATCATTAGAACGAAAGTTATTCAGGGTGAAATCTTTTTTATTTTGCCCACTGTACAGTAGGCACTAAAATATCTGGTACCTCACTCTTTAAAAAGGCGATAAATCCACGATGTCGACCCACCATTGCAGGAGGTCCATCAGTGGCAACAGGCAAAAAAGAATGTTTTTCTCTTTAAAATAATCTTTGACAGTATAAAAAATAGATTCACCAATAGTATGTTCAATCAAGCTTCTGGCAAAAAAGCATTTCTTGAATAATTTTTCCTTCCTTCACGAATTGGTTGTATGCCAACAGTAAAGCCTCATTACTTAGCAAAGTTGACTCATCAACTTGAAGGGAAAATTAGTTGGATATCAGAAGTTTGCATAAGGATGTTACGAAACTAATTACTTTCGAATTGACACCTTTGGAAACATTTATTAGGACGTAACACAAACATATACATATTAACACAGACACTCAAGACATAATGCGTTTCATTAACTACAATTACATAGGGGGCGCTGCTCGAGTGTTTCTGGATACGAATATTCTCAACAAAGGATACTTCATCGTCTTCATCTATCTCATCAATTCGGCGCCGTGCTGTATCGTTGCTTCATAGAATATTTTCGATTACATTGGATGCGACTGGATGGTGTAAAACTGTTTCTAAAACTTCCTTGACAGCCGGCAGTATCATCTCTGCCCCGGTGATATGAAAGATTCCCAGATTTAGCAATGGACAATTGCAGTCAATTTTTTTTATGTTCTTAATGAATTCAGAATGATGGAAAAGTCCTGAAAAACATCTTTTTACCTCCCAAAAAATGCTACTTTTTTAATTAAGAGCAATTAAAAATCGTGTACTTTCGTTTTCAGTTTAAAAAGGAAGTCACGTGACTTTTAAGAAAGTGACGCCATTCGAGCCTGACTCGCGTTTGTTTACACTTTTTCTCCTTGGTGATTTAACGCTTGTTTACGTGCCTAGTTGAACGTCGTTTGTTTTTTTAAAAATATATTTTAAAATCGAAGTGTATTGCTTCTAAAATAGAAGGACACTTTGGGGGAAGATCTTTGATATCTTTTTTACCTAAACTAGAAGCATGAATAAATTTTTGGGATGAACCAACTGATGAAAGTTTAGATTTTTTCCAATAGCATTCTATTTCTGTTGGAGATGGTAGCGAACATTTTCGGTGAACCCAGAAAAGAAATGCTATCATGTGCTTGCATCCTCCTGCGCTGGCCGCACAGTTATCGCACACTAATGAGTTTATGACCCCAGAAGATTCATCACATGTCAAAGTTATTGCNCCAGTTATATGCAAATGGAAGTGATTGAGATTCAGTACGACTCAAATTTGAAGGCAAAATTCATTGAAGTGGGTGTGCTTGAATTTTACGAATATTTGCCGCAAGGTTTGAAAATACTCGAAAATTCGCATATGAAATTATTTAGTATTATAGAATTATTTTAATTAAATACTTATCAGTGAGAGCAATTATTTTCTGTTAAGAATGGAAATAAATCTCCCGTCTAAAACCGTATTAATAACGCTCACGTTGGATCAATTTTGAAAGTAGTCTCGGCCAATAAAATTTCTCCCCAAAATAGTAAAGATAGTAGCAGAGAAGGGATGTCAAGTATCAGGACGTAAACAATAATTTAACTTTACATATGTTTATTACAATGTACTATTCAAAATAAAAATATTTGTTTCTATGAACATTGATTTTTCTTGCCGCCCACCTAAAGTTAAGCATTGTTTATTTGGCCCAAGTTAGCTTTTGAGTTTGACACCCCTGCCGTACTGTATCGTTGCTTCATAGAATATTTTCGATTACATTGGATGTGACTGGATGGTGTAAAACTGTTTCTAAAACTTCCTTGACAGCCGGCAGTATCATCTCTGCCCCGGTGATTCCCAGATTTAGCAATTAGTTGATATATTATTCAAGGCTATCAAACCATCGTCGCATTTTTGTGAGGAGGTTGCTAGTAAGCCTGAGAACGAAGGTGCCTTCAGAAACTCGTCCTTGATGTTCGTGGAAAATGACAAATCTTTATTGCGTTTTTCAGGATGAATTTTTTGCAAATGGGAAGGTTTCATTGCCTCATTAGTTAAAACTTTGTTACAAAGTAAACACATGCGTAGTTGAGAGTTCAACGACGATTGAACAAATCCGAACTTCAAGTACGTGACACTGTATATAGCCGACACTTCTTTTTTGTTAAGCGACATTGTTGGCGGCAAAATACAAACGATGAAAGAAAGTCTACTACTCCTAAAAATTAATAAACAATTTAAGATAAAGAACTAATTTGCGCACGTGCCTGGCCAAATAAAAAATGAAATCGAATCGAAACTGGGGGAAAAAACTGAAAGAAGCGAATGAAAAACATCATAAGATACATAGGTCAAATCAAACATTCATACTGAAAGAGCATGCACTTCGCCAAATAGCTTGAATGTGGCAAAAATAACTGACCCGTGCTTCGTATTGGAAAATAGGTGTCGCATAAGTTCGTTTTATTGCTGGTACAAATGCTGAATCAGATAATCTTAATTTGTTATATTAATTTAATCTTTTTTTATTGTTAATTTTAGACTAATTTTATTTATTGAATTAATCTTCATTTTATAATTTTATTAGGGAGTTCCAAAATTAAATTTGAATGATCAAGCATGCTCATCGCCCCCTACTTGCCCAAAATACACCCACCACCTCCCTACTGCCAAAAACAAGTTCAGCGCACTTCAGTATACTCCCATCCCCCCAGGGGATGGTATCACCCCCGTTGAGAAACAATAATGAAGTAGATGATCAGGGGATTTTCACATAAAAGTGTACCGCAATAATTTAAATACGTAATAAATTTGTTTCATATTCTCTCTTACTTTAATTCGGATTGACATAGATAAGAAAATTTCTTTTTATATGAAAACGAAAATTCATTTATCAAAATAACGCCCTATTGTTAAAAAATTATAATAAAATACTATTCTTGTACGTGCATTCATTAAGTGATATCAATAAAGATACTCCCCCACCAGAATAATAGGTTGGATAGAATTCGATGAACGGATACCACTAGTTGATTCATTGCTGTTTTGTGAGAAGCTGGGAGAGCTGTTTTAAGATCACCGTACTTTTTGCTGATCGTGAGAGCTGTATTAAGTTCACAGGCGTAGTCGCTCCTGTGTTGCCCGTAGCAGTCGAGTGAATACTTTGTACGTTGTGTGTGATCGAGACTGAGTAGCAACAGAGCTAGGAGGTGAACAATGTCGAAGTCACATATAGCTAGTCAACTATTCAATGTGGACAATCCATCGAAGTAGGAGTGTTAGAATCGAAATGGACGTTGCTGTTAAGGTAGGCGTGTTCGCATCACGTCCGGGTCACCAATGTGGGGATATCGACAATGTCAACCTTCATCTATGAAAAGGTACCCCGACATAGAATCGAGTTAACATGTCCTATATGCTAGTGAATTGGAATTGTATTTTTGTTGTGGTAGACACGCTACAAACCCATGATTCTTCTAGCACNATGAATACCACTAGTTGATTCATTGCTGTTTTATGAGAAGCTGGGAGATCTGTATTAAGATCACCGTACTTTTTGCTGATCGTGAGAGCTGTATTAAGTTCACGGTCGTGGTCGCTCCTGTGTTGCCCATAGCAGTCGAGTGAATACTTTGTACGTTGTGTGTGATCGAGACTGAGTAGCAACAGAGCTAGGAGGTGAACAATGTCGAAGTCACATATAGCTAGTCAACTGTTCAATGTGGACAATCCATCGAAGTAGGAGTGTTAGAATCGAAATGGGCGTTGCTGTCAAGGTAGGCGTGTTCGCATCACGTCCGGGTCACCAATGTGGGGATGTCAACCTTAATCTATGAAAAGGTACCCTGACATAGAATCGAGTTAACATGTCCTATATACCAGTGAATTGGAATTGTATTTTTGGAGTGGTAGACACACTACAGACCCATGATTCTTTTAGCAGAGGGGATATTTTATGATAGCATTGCGTCTATGCAGACGCAGCAGTGTGATCAGTGCACAGTCAGCAATGACCTGGAAACAGAATTTGACTCCACTAGCCAACACTGGGATTCGAACTTGAGTCTCCTCATACTATGTAGTTATTGAAAATATTTTTAGCAGTGACATTAAAACCTTTTTATTTATTTGCTTTTTCTGTTTTGTGAAATAGCTTCCCGCCAAAAATAAATCTACAAAAATACTTCCCTTCTTAGATTAGAGTAGTTTAGAAACCTCTGTTTTTATAAATCAAACATCGCTTGTAAATACTATTAATCGATAATTTTCCCACAAACATTTTGTTTTTTACCTATTTAAAAAAAAATGCATTGAGCACGTGATTTACGTATCGCAGTTGTCAGTGAATAAGCAGGGAGAAATCTCACGTGAATGTGCAGCATCCAAAACGATGATTCTATTCATTTATTCATTTTTACACATAAAATGGAGGAATAATTCATTTCTATAAGCAACAGAATTACCGAAATTTCACCATCGTCGCTATTCTTTGTCCATCTAATAACGATTGTCTCCAACCTACAGACCTCGAACTACTTTTTTACAGAATTTCAAGTGGACATTTTCCACTTTTGAAAGTGACATTTTTTCGGAAGTATGAGCCGATTTTTATTTTATTACGTCGCGTCTTTGTTCTCTTCTTAGGAATATAATATTTAGCTTAAATAATGCAAAACAAGTTTTTTCGTCAAAAATAAATACCATTCCAAGATGGGAGCATGCGGAGTTAACGTAGAAAGCGCAATTAAATGTTTTTTTCCTGAAATGGTTCATTTGTTAAAATTAGTTTTTATATAAACAGGATTAAATTGTGAGCAATAGACTGTAATTAGTCGCCCAGATAACTTCACCAGCTTCAGTTTTTAGAGAAAAGAAAAAGAAAGCCTGTAGTTTTTAATGTGTGATACACTTACATATTTCTAAAGGAAAACATCTACCGCTGCAGTTCCTAATTGTTTTCGCCTATGGAACCTTAAGTTAGTGGTTCCCGAAAGGTATTTCCATAAGGTTCCGTCATAGGATCACAGGAGCTCAGATAGTTAAAAAAATTTTTTAACCAGTAATGATTTTCGAAATCTAAAATAAAATTTATTTCCAATCCATTAATTTATAAATATAAAATTATGAGTTTGAGTGTCTCTACGAGTTTGTACTCTTATAGCTCCAGAATCGTTTGTTCAAGCGGCTTGAACTTTGAACAATGGGTGAAAAAGAATTTTATTTTAAAAATCGTTTGAAAATTTCAATTAGATTGTACGGGAGATATATTTTAAGAAGGAATTTTGTTTTCATTAGTTGCCCTTGTTTCTATGATTCGAATTAATCAAATATTTTAAACGATAGTATCATTGACGTTTAAGCGTTGTGATTTTAAACGATAACATGTCTCATTAATAGAAAAAAAAGAAGTTTATCGAACGTTTTTTCATATCTCATTATATTTTATTCTTCAAGTCGGATAAACTTAAGTGGAAGTAAAAGGTTGTGCATGCGTCCCCAAATTAGTAAATTAGTTATCGAAGACCACAAGTTTATTTTGTTTGTTATGAGTTCAAAACGTGATTCTAAAAAACTTTAAAATCAACGGTAAATAAAATAAAAAATAAAGTATGTGTTAAAAAGCGAAATTTACGGAGAAATGGTATTATCTCATTTAGGAAAAGCATAACTAATAGCCATAGTATTATTGACGCTAATGTTTTATTAATTTTGATAGTAAGTTGTTCTAAAAGTCAAAACTAGTGGACAAAAAGAAATTATTCGTTTACGTGAACCGTAAACAATCACCATACTATTATTAACGCTAATGTTACTTAATTAATTTTGGTAATCGATGCTAATTGAAATTTAAAGAAAGCTGTAAATCAAAAAGCAGAATTAAAAGAAAAATTATACTAATTTGTTAAGAGAAGAGTAAAAAAATCGCCATATCGTTATTGATGTCGCTTGATAAATTTCTGCAATCGACACTAGTTGAAACAACAAAAAAAAAAAAGATATGTACTAAAAATCAAAATTAATCGAGCAATCCGTTTCGAAGAAAAGTAAAAATTCTCTGTACTAAATTTTTTTATGCTAACGTTGTTTCATCGATATTGGTATTTGGTACTAATTGAAATTAAAATTAAGCTGTGTGCTATAAAATAAAAATTAATGAAAAAATAGTACTAATTCATTCAAGAGAAACGAAAAAAATCGCCATAATATTTTTGATCCCAATAATGCTTCATTAATTTTGGTAATAGCTGCTACTGATATTATCTTAATAGGTCGAGTTTTAATACGTACCAAATATATTAATATAATCAAAAAGTATTCTATTAGTACCTATTAAAATTGCACCCATTATGAGCAGTTTTAATATAATGTAAAGAGATTTCTTATGGCACCTTCGAAATGGCTAAAAAGTGGCGAAAGTCGCTTGATTGTGTCACATTCTGGCTATCGTGAGTTGACCTCATGGATATGCCACATGATAACTGAATACAGATAATCTTTATTTTGATGGGATAAATTATTAAAAATATGCTTTGTTTAATCTATGAACGTAAAGTCACCACGAAGGGCGAAAAACTAAAATAAGTGATAAATTGAAATTATATTAACATTATTTCGACAGTTCTTAGATACTTTCGTATCGTTGATTTCAAATCAGCAATGGTTTTCATCCCTTCTTTTTTTAAAATGACAATTGTAGTCTAGTTTTTAGTCAAAATGTACAAGTTTAAAAACGTTGTAATATGAAAGGGAGTCTGCTACAAGCTGAAACTGCTACTTTTTGGTATATTTAGTTTTACAGAGGATAGCCCTCACGTTTTCTTGGGGATATAGGCCCTTCGGTTTACTGGATGGTTTTCGGCTATAGTAAACTCAACGTGGTCTTTCTCCAAAGTCGCACGAAGGCTACCGAATAACAAAAGATGCTAGAAAATCGTTTACTGGCATTTGAACCAAGAATTATCGATCCAAGTCAGATTTTCCAGCAAGAGAATGCCTTCATTTACGATGTGAAATCTTCAAAATGGTGGTTTTTGGATACTGGGATGCATCTCATGAACGGCCTGTCTTTTCTCATGACCTCAATTTCCAAGAGAACGGTAACCTCATTAAGGCTCTATGAACAAGAAAGAAGCGGTTTCGGTCTGTGGCAGAATTGAGGGCTGCCATCACTGAAATTGAATATTGATGCTATTGGTAAATGTTGTACAACACGACAGATTTTAAGTCAGATAAAAAATATTTTGCCTATAGTAATAAGAAGGGAATTTATTTCGATGGGACACTTACTCATTCGATTTTGTTTTTTTTTCCTGTCCAGGTAAAGCAGGATGTGAGTTGCTCCTTCTAAATATGTGTATAGACGTTCGTAATACATATTCGTTTCTGTGCTCATTGGTTATCTTTGCGTTCAGTTATGACAAGAAATCAAGAAAGCTTTATTTAATTGGGACAAACTGTATATATTTCCAAAAATCAATACATTGAGTAAATAATGAAAACTACATGGATTTATTAAGACTAGCATAGTATTTCATCTCGAACAAATTAAATAAAATAACGATATTCATCAATAAAGAAATATGTTTTTCTCCAATTGACATTTTCATTGTTTTGTTTCTACTCTTTTTCATTTCAACAAAAACCATAATTTAGCTTATGCATACTCAAAATTAAATTCAGATTTAGACTAGATGCTACTCCAGACTTGTGAATCCAACTGTCTGACATTAAACTTAATTTTGAGACCAATATTGATAAAATTATGAGAAATTTACTTTTTTTCACAGTAAAGATTTTTCCAAATAACTAATAGTCTTTCTTTGTGTTCAAAGTTGCTAATGATATAGTTGCTATACATAGAGCATGGGTATACATAGATAATGAGTAAGCAAATGAAAGTTGTTCATTTACTAAAAAAATGATGGAGTATATGATAGAGATTCTTTCCGTTCTTTGAAATAATTTAAGTAGTGTTAAAAAAAAATTAAATACGTCAAGCATTGATTTAGATTCATTTTGCTAAATTTTCTTAAGTAATATTTCAAGTATTATTGAATTGTTAATTATAAGTTTATTTAGAATAATTTTGTATTTCTATCGAAATAAAAACGTAGTTACGGAGTAATCATTATTTTTGTTCCTTACTAAAATGACCATAGAAATCTTAAGCAAAAACGATGCTATGGTGCAGTATACAGTCCTGCCAGTTACTGGGAATGGAGCTTGCTTTTTCCGAGCAATAGCAGAGATATGCGCCGTGATGGCTGAGGGGATAGAGGTCACCTTCCAATGAGGTGAACCAAGTTCGAATCCCAGTGGTAGCTGGTCAATGTGAATTCCGCATCCAGCTTGCACCGACCACAGTGCTGGTGTAAAATATCCTGAGTGGTGGACGGGTTAGAGTCCCTTTACCGTCAGGTTAACCGTGGGAGGTTTCCGTAGTTTTCATCTCTATGTAACGCAAATGCAAGTTAGTTCCATCAAAAAGTCCTCCAAGAACGGAAATTTCTCCTAATACTTGATCCAGGAATCGTCTTCTGGATTGGGTTCAAAATTACGAGGTTACGGAGTTGGGTCGGCTGTTCAACGACGGTTATAAAAAAATAAATAAAATAGCAAAGATATATTGTACGATACTCAAGCTATGCCTCGAGAGGTGCGTGAGGAAGTAGTACATCACGTAATGGAATATTTGGATGCATTTTCTATCTCACTCACGTCAAAAATGGAAGTAATTTTAGTACTTCAGCTCCCTTTTGTGCTGTAATGTCCCGAACTCTGTAGTTTGGGAGATTTTTAGGGTGTCGAAAAAATTTTGAACTTTTGTTAAAATTGAATACATAAAGAGCTTGGACAATATAGCTGCCATCTCTGGAAAATAGTTAAAATTGAAATCAAAATATTTCTGCTCGGGCAAAATTAGAAAGAAAGCTTTCTTCTTCATAATCATTATTATTATTTCATCTTAGAGGTACAGAATTATTTAACCTTAGAAATGCAGAATTGTTTAACCTTTAGAATACAGAATACATATTTTTTTAAAATGCTATCAGCAAAAACAGCTTAAGTCAAACTAGAGTGATTAAATATTTTTATTTTTTGTGCAAAATGATTTAAGAATTGTTAGCAATAAAGCAGTTTATTTCAGTTATGTTAAAAATTAAAAACAATTATTTTAAGTTTTAAAATATCCGTTTCAAATGTCACGCAGAGATTTATCAACAAATTTGGTTTTTCAAATGATTTAGCAGCCCAAAAAACCAAAAAAAAAAAAAAAAAACTTCTAGAATTTTGGTGAAAGCGATAATTTTCGCTTTCTGGTAACAGAAAAAAGGGTTATCTATATTTCCTTGGGTAGCGGTTCTTCAAGGATTACACCAATACTTCAGTTCATCGCACGAACGAAGGCGAAAGGGGTGAAGTCAAAATCATTTTAGAATCTTTTGTAATACTCCTTGATGATTTAAAAAAAAAAAAAAAAACTCGTTTTCAATGTTAGTTTGTTTCACAATCTCTGTGTGTGAATGAACTTCTACTTTAATCACCATTCTTATACCCTTTGAGGCCCTCAGAATAAGACGGGGGTTTAGTTTTGAAAGAGTATTCGAGGACATCTTTCTAAAAAAAAAAAAAAGGTTACCGAGATCAAAGTCATGAGTTACCTTGATAGCTTTAGTTAGCCACTGCAATCACTTATAAAATATTACAGTCAAATATGGCACATATAAGGTTATTCCTTAAAATTTATCGTTGCTTAGATGACAAACTTAAATAAACATTACTGTAAGCTGGTTCTACTTTGACAAATTTCTTTTGCAATTTTTATGAATTTAGGTAAATATAAAAAGAAATTTTCGTGATCTACATTTCCGTCCATTATTACAATTGTTTTTATAGTAAATGTAAATGCCTTTAAAGTTATAAATTCTTTTAAAATAGGAGAGCATTTTAAAAGTGTTGAATAAAAGCGGGACTCCAATTTAAGTACGAGATGACTAACATTTAACTCTGACCGCCATAACATAAATTATTAGTTGTCCCCCTGGCGCTAATTGACAATCCAGCGGCCTTAACGACTCTTTTTTTCTCGGAATTTTAATCTTGCCTGCAGTTGGTCATGATTATAATATAAGCTTTTATTTCTTTTAAAATTATTTATCTACCGTTTTTATTTGTCTACCGAAACAATTTATTTATTTATTTATAACCGTCGTTGAATAGCCAGTCCATTTTTGAGTTCCACTCCGAAAACTCTTAATCTTCCATCAGTCCATAACACACGGAATTAGTCTGATGGTAACGGGACTGCGTTTACCAATGAGGATATTTTAAGTGAGCATGATGGTAGTCCACGCGAGTCGTGTGAAGAATTCGAATCGACCAGCCATCGCTGGGATTCAATCCTTGATCACCTGATTGGAAGGCCCGTGCTCAAATCCCTGAGCCACCACGTCTCAATATTTCAGTAAGATTATGAATATTACAGAAATCGTCCAAGAAATATCCATCATCAAGTGTGACACACAACAATTTCCGAAAAGCTTTCAGAAAGAAGAACACTTTTAATAAACAAACACGTAATTTAGGAAACAACGGTTTTTTGAGAATGAGATAAAGTCATTTTAATTACAATTGATTTTTTAATGCCGCTTCTCTTCGATTTCAGAATCAGTTTAATTCATTTTGTCTTGGGTTCGACCAGGATTTTACAGATTTCGATTATTTCTACTTCACTTACCGTACTTTAAATGATTATCATGTAAGGCTTTGCTGGCTCTGAAATCCTTTTTGACGAGAATTTATTTGTAAACAGCTTAAATAAATAAGATTCGTTAAATCCTGCTTACGTGAGCAGCATCGTTAATAATAAAACGATGAGCCTGTGTGTCTGCTTGAATAGAATTACTCTCTCTGCTGTCCGAATAGAATTACGGTTAAAAAAACTGACAGCCTGAGTGCCAGAGAATTTTACTTCAAAATACATTTTTACTGTAAAATTTTACGGAACATAAAATATTTTATACCGTATTTTTCAATGTAATATTTCAAATAAAATCATTGAATTATCCTAATTAAATACTTATTACTGTAAAAATTATGGTATAAAATTTTATGCTCAAAATTGATTTTACAGATGCTGCACATAGAGCAACAGTACTTTTTATTATAATTTGTTCCAGAATATTTTAAAGCGTGTCTGCCAGTGTGTGTGGGTGTGTGTGTCTTATAACTCCAGAAGCATTTTTCCTATAGTCTTGATATTTGGACCGCGATTTCAAGTAGACCGATTTCAGAACTTTTTCTTAAAAATCGAAACATTTGTNAAAAAAAAAAAAAAGGTTACCGAGATCAAAGTCATGAGTTACCTTGATAGCTTTAGTTAGCCACTGCAATCACTTATAAAATATTACAGTCAAATATGGCACATATAAGGTTATTCCTTAAAATTTATCGTTGCTTAGATGACAAACTTAAATAAAACATTACTGTAAGCTGGTTCTACTTTGACAAATTTCTTTTGCAATTTTAATGAATTTAAGTAAATATAAAAGGAAATATTCGTGATATACATTTCTTTCCATTATTTTAATTGCTTTTATAGTACATGTTCTTCTTTTCTCTTCTTTCTTCAACATGTTTCGACATGTTCTTTAGATTCTTTTAAAATAGGAAAACATTTTAGAAGTGTTGAATAAAAGTGGGATTCCAATTTAACGTCGGTTTGTAAGTACGAGATGACTAACATTTGATTCGGAACGCCATAACAAAAATTATCAGTTGTCCCCCGGACGCTAATTTACAATCCACCGGCCTTTAACGACCCGTTTTTTTTGTTTTTTTTTGAATTTTAATCTTGCCTGCAGCTGGTTGCGATTATAATACAAGCTTTTATTTCTTTTAAAATGTGTGTCCCCCTGAAACAATTTATTTATAACCGTCGTTGAACATTTTGGTTTGCGACTACTAGTGTACAACTCTATAGCCTTGCGATTTTGACCCCAATCCAGATGACAAGGGAACTCCTCGATCAAGCATTGGCAGATATTTGCCTTCGTGGAGGACTTTTTGATGGAACTAATCCGCAGTTGCGTTATATGGAGAGGAAAACCTAGCACGGTTAGCCTGATGTCAAGGGGGCTCTAACCCATGATCTGTCTACCACTGAAGATATTTTTACGTCAGCACTGTGGTCGGTGATAGCCGGATGCGGTATTCGTATCAACAAGCCATCGCTGGGATTTGAACCCGGTTCACCTCATTGGAAGGCGGACGCTCTATCCAAGAATCAAGTTTTTTTTTTATTTAAAAAAAATGCTAAACAAGGGAGCGGGTCGTTCAATACAGCTAGATTGGATATTTGCCACTCAAACTAGCAACCAAAGTATAAACGTGGTATATGCTGTTTACTTTTTTGATTTTCAGCTTCATATTACTGTATGTGTTTTTATCAAAAAATGGCATAATCCTATTCATTCATTCATTCTCTTTATTTTAATTCTTCATTTAAATTCATTCCAAAAACTTTTTAAAAAAAAGGTAATGGAGACATGTACAACTGACCAGTTAAACATGTGTATGAACTAGTAATATTTTTTAGTGACTCGTGCCAACTAAAAACTAAATTTCTACCCCATGTAGAAATTGGGAAATTTCTATTCGGCTTGAAGTTACTTTAACCTCATTCTATTTTGCTCAGACCATTTTGTGCTAAATTTTCTGAATCCTCTCTCATTATTAATGACATGATTGAAAAAATGACTCGTAATTTCGTCCTAAATGAATAGAGAATTTTATCGTAAAATTTCACTTCCCAAAGAAGTTGCTGTTTAAATTGTTGGCAGCTAACTTTGTCACCATGTAGGTTGAGAGGTTGTAGGTTTTACGCTATATTGCGCAAAAATATTTTTTAAACTAAACAAGCAGAAGAAATACCGATTGAGACATGTCTTCTTAACATATAATTCTTATAGTACATATATTTCAAAAGCTTATTTCTAATACTTACGTTAGACATTGCTTACTTTAGAGCTCTCAAAATACCTAAATAATTTTTCTAATAATTTTCCTTCTTCTCTTTTCATTAATCTTTATTATTTTCAATGTTTTCTCTACATTTTAAACTTATTTTATGAGTTTTATATATTTGCAGTTTATGCGCAGAAAATAAAACTTATTAATTTTCTTCGTTTTTCCCTTTTTTCTTTTTATCCTTTTTATCCCTAAATAAAATTTTGAAAAAAATACTCTTTGCCGCCGAGTCAAAAGTCAAAACTTATAAAAAAAGAAAAGTTAAAGAGTACATAATGAGAAAGATCTATAGTAATTTTTGGACCAATACTACGATGAGGGTGCGGATTTGAAATTTGATTCAATTTCATAAAATGGTGTAATTCGAAAAGGTGGCTCAGATGTTGTTAATGTCTGCCACTTTTTTTTATTTGTGAGCGAATTTTCTTAATTTTGATGTCTTCAGAAAGAAAAAAGTGCAAACTATGCAATTAAACTTTTGAAATTCTGGAAGTATATAAGCATTTGAAACATTTTATTAAAATAATTTTTGAGGTTAAATCGTGTGCAAATTTTAAGAATTTTTACAAGGAATTCACAAGTTTTCTCAACTCAGTTTTCTCAAACAATGTTAAGTATTACACTTTATCAGATTTTAGCTTAAATATTTAAATATTTTTATAGCACAAAAATAAAATTTTAGACCTTAATTTTTTTTTCATAAAGTTAAATGTTATTTTTTTCTACATTAAAAAAAATCAAAAATATGCTGCTTTTTTTAAAAAATTTTTTCATTAAAAAATAAAACAAATGGGTTTTAGATAAAATATTTAAATTTTTTTTTGTAGTGAAATAAGTTCCCTGATCTCAATCAAAGAAAAAATTACCCACTTGATTTTTTTTGCATTGAAAAATTTGATTTTTAACCTTATGAAATAAAGTTGAAGTCAAGAAACTTTGGTTTTGAGCTATAAAAAAAATCTTGTATCTAAAAGCCACTTGTTGAGAATAAATAAATTTCAAGAGTAAATTTCAGTCTTGATATTTTTTATCATTATGAGAAAAAGACTGAGGATAGAGACTTTGTTTTGTGTTATAAAAAAACTTGTGGCAAAAAATCATTTATTTCATTTTGGCTAAAAACCATTTTTAATGACAAAAGAAAAAAATTTTAAGAAAAACTCGATTGACTAAAAATAGGATATTTAACATTATGAGAAATTATTAAAGTTATAATTTAACTATTAAAGTTGTAATTTAACTGCAAAAAAATAAAAGAAAATTGAAATTTTCAAAAGAATTTTCCCCAAATAATTGCTTTAATAAATTTTTTAAAAATATATTTCCAGAATTTCAATAATTTATGTACACTTGTAATTATTTATTCACTTTCCTAATGGTGCCAAAATTAAGAAAATTATAAGTCATACCTAAACTTACAAAATAACTTACACAAAATTAAGAATAAATAAAAAATCAAGCGTTTTTTGTGCAGTTCGTCACCCCTTCAAATCAGTACCATGTGATGTACCACAATACACGACTCATTACAAGTTAAAATCAAATAATCGCCAATAACAAATCATAATCAGTAACATCTTTTTTTTTTCTTTCCTTTTCCATTTATCCTGATACCACGAGGAAGCAAACTGAAGTTCAACAAATGTTTGGTATTGTTTAATGTACCATTACGTCTTGAGCATCATATCGTAAGTGCGTAAAAAAGAAAAAACATAAGTTTTATCCCTTATGGTGGTTGCTAACCTCCTAACACGCAGAGCTACTATTCCACAATCTTCTTGAAATGATGGAGGCCATCTTATATGTCCTTTGGAGCATGACGCAAGGATTAATCTGCTCTAACTGTTTCTAAACACTCACTCCTAAAAAGGGGTTGAAAAACTAAAAGCGAGGATAAATCTATTTCATCCACCGCGTGGATGTTAATGAACTTTTCCAAGGGAACTATCTTACGAGGATTATACATTAATGCAATGGTTATTCCAATGAGGAAGATTTAAACATAAAATATTATAAAATAAAAGCTTAGAAAACTACGTTTTTCATGTACACTGAAAAGGAGAGAGTAATTCCATTCCATTACACCTAAAATTAAAAACCTAGATCAAAAATTTAGTTATTTTATTCAAAATGTCTGACTCTGATAACAAATAGAAGCACTCTCACATTTTTAGTCGACAACTTTCCGACTAAAAATGTGAGAGTGCTTCTATTTGTCAAACTTAAGAGGAAGGGACCTAGATCATAAAATTTGTATTTTATTTAAGATTTCTGACAAAAAGGCCACTTTCCAACTAGAAAGGACAAAACAGCCTAAACCTAAAACGAATATCCTAGACTTCATATATTTCTAATTTTACTTAAAATATCTGACTTTTAGGCCAAATTCTGACTAAAAAGTGCAGGAGAGTAGTTCTATTTTGCCAAACCTAAAACAAAAAAAGCATACCTAAAAGATTTTTCAACTGAAAAGGAGAAAATAGTTCAGATTTATAACACTTAAAACGAATTTTCTAGAATTAATATAGTTCTATTTTACTTAAAATAATTGGCATTGTAATGCACACAACTTCTGCAGAGATTCTGGGCTCTAAATATTTAGAGAGTTGATTAAAATTCAATTACAATATTCCTCTCTATCCCTGTAAAAACTTCTGTTTCTTTCAAACATATTTTGATGCTCTTAGTCCGATCTTTCTCATAGATAATCGTTAGAGTTCGTGTTTTACTAGGTGTAAACACTTAGGTGTTTAGAGGGTTTTTAAAAATCTAGGTGTTTCTCTTGTATACCTAGGTAAAACACCGAGTAGTTAGAGTTGTACTAGGTGTTTTTCCCTCATTTAAATATTTATTTGTAACCCTTGATGTGAAGACATTTTTTGATTTTATTTTTGACAAGAATTCTGAAAATAAAGTTTCCGATTATGGATAGCAAGATTTCTTAATGAATCATAATTATATAAATTATGAAGGTTTAAATAGTAGGGTGTCTTCAAAAAACTTTTTTTATTAAAATAATCTATTATTGTGTTTGTTATGTCTAGTATAAATGTTATGTTACCTTCTATGATAAAAATAAATCATTAACTATCTAATTAATAATTCAAAAAAAAGGTTACAATTTTAAAATTTTTTTTTGGTGAATTAAATATTTAAGTTATAATCCAGTTAGAAACAGCATAAAACCCTTCAAAGAAATAAAAAAAATAATAAAATTGTCCTGTGCTTCAGTCTAAATATTCCCTAGTCCAAGATAAGAAATATGATCTGTAAAAATATGATCAATGCGAATATCATCATGATCAATATATGATCAGTTAGATAATATGATGATATGATATGATATGATATGATATGATATGATATGATATGATATGATATGATATGATATGATAATGATATGATAATGATAGGATCAATAAGAATAAAATTTATATTTATTTATATATTTTTAATATTATAATTATTAAATATTTTCGATCGTGCAAAATTTAATAAAAATTTATTTTAAAAAAAATTATAAATTTTGCTATTAATGGTTTCATAGTTTTGCAGTTTTTGTCTTCAGATTTTAATATAAATATTATTATGCTCCTTTAGTGACAAGCTGATTTGCCTTTCAAATGTAGTTTTTGCAGATTGATATTCCGTTTCCTTAGCAAAGCATTTGGTTTTGAATGTTTCTTATTTATAAGCGAAAAATCACTTTTAAATCACATAACCGCATCAATAATATTTTGATGTCAGAGCATTCTTAAAACATTCCTGTAGAAATGTGCAAAATTTCATATTGTTTCAACAAATAGTTTTTATCCTATAAAATTGAATCATTCAGAGGGAAAATTTTTGACAACAGTGACTATAACCTTTTTTAATGGAGAGAGGTTTGATGACATTGGTGCAGAATACTTACTCTGTTTTAATAATTAATAAACTTTTTATGTTTCTGTATAATTTGATATCAGTTGCATAATGTGGTACATAAAAAACTTACTTACTTTTAACTGTACTCAGAAGAATTATCATAACTCAACCAAAGAGTATCGCTTGAAAACAAGAATGAAAAATTTCTTTCATATGTACGACCAGTTGGATAGTTATAAGATAACTATATTTATACAATGTGTGTTAAAATCGTCAATGAGCCAAAACCATGGCAAAAATATAACACCAACTACAAAATCTCTTAGTCATGATTTTCTCGCTATAAAGAAACGCTTTATTTCTATTCTTCGATCGTGTTTTAACTTTCAGTAACAGAAAAAAACTATAATAGAAAATTATTATAAAAAACAAACGATTGTTAAAAGCAAACGACTTTGCTTTTTAACTTCACTTAAGCTTCATTAGAAGGTTACGGTTTTGGACCCCTTAGAATTACGAAAACAATACTGGTTTATGAGCCATAATTGTTTTCGGATGCTGCTTTGTTCAGTTTCAAAAAAATTTCAAAATTGCTGTACTTTTTGAGTGGAATTTTCTTTGAATAAGCGAATTTCGTAGTCAACTGCAAACATTTCTTAATAAGCTGAAATAGCTCTAAATTTGTGACGAAAGGCAAACGATATAGAATTTACATTAAGGGTACGAAACATAAATTTGAAATCATATTTCCGAACTTGCTGCCTATAACCGCCAACTTTTAAGATAAAAAATAGATATTCATCGTAAAAAAATAAAAATTAGGTATATTATGAATATTTACTCAAAAAAAATCGAGCTTTTGTGTCTGATTTCGAAACTTACTATATCGCTAGAACTAATTAATTAGCACATCTAATATTCACCCTTTGAGCCATTTAGGTTGTAATTTCTAAACGTGAAACTTCAATCCTAAAATCAAAAGATATACAAGGTGTTAACTCTTTCATTTTAGCATAGTAGCAACAAAAAAAAGAAGAAGAAAAAGAAAGAAAACGAAATTTAATTTAAAAAAATTATAAGTACGCGTATGCGGAGTGTTACTTTCAGCTTAATAAATTATAGAATATGCTTATGCGGATTGTTTCTTTTAGTTTAATAAATTGTAGAATATAAGTATGCGGAGTGTTCCTTTTAGTTTAGTAAATTGTAGAGTATGCTTATGCGGAGTGTTCCTTTTAGTCTAATAAATTGTAGAATATGCTTATGCGGATTGTTCCTTTTAGTTTAGTAAAATTGTAGAATATGCGTATGCGGAGTACTCCGTTTTATTTAAAACTTACTCAAAAATAAAAAAAAAAGTTTGTATAATCGATCCATCACTTAATATTTTTATTATTTTAGTGACTACTTTACAAGTGGCTATATTTGCAATAACCTTCGCCAAATTTAGCGATGCGATCCCGCCAAAATGATTCCTAATGCCGATGATCTTTATCTCTTCTCGCTCTACTTGCAGAAGTGTGTTGATGTTTAATCCTTACAGAGAGATGCTTAGAAGTTCCGTTTTTATTTTCTAAACCATCAGACCTTCACCTGAATGAGTGAAAGCTCTTCGGGGACGATAACCGGGACAATAACTTCTCCTGGTGTCAGGGGCAGAACGGAGGGATGAATGAACGATCACATGGATTCAAAACTACCAGACTCTTCTCGCCCACGCGGAACACACTTTCAATGAGCTTAATAACTAAGCAACACTTTAAATGGAGAACAAATTGAACCATTAACAAAATCCTTTTTGTTGTTGAAATATACGCGATACTTTATTATTATTAATATATTGCCATTAAAGTGTAAAGATCAATTGTTCTAAAGATTATCTAGCTCAGGGGTTTCCAACTCAGTAGAGGGCTGGGGCCACAATTAAAAACACCAGTCAAATGGTGGGCCGCAACTTTATCAAAATTTTATATAGGACTCTTTTTATGTTTGAAGGAACATTAAATATTACTGTCAGATTTATATCAAGTTGTACAAAACAAAAGTATTGAATTACAAATTAAAATAAGAAGTAGATTTCTAGAAACATTTTTTTGCATATTAAAAAATTCTGGCCTCAAATTTTACAAATGTAAATAATTTCGTTCAAAATGAGTGGCTTCAAGAAGTTAAATCGGAGAATTTCTTAGAGAAAATTTCTGATACACACATGCTACATTATATTCACAAAATACCAACAAAAAAAAAACAAAAAAAGAAGGAAAAAAGAGAGAAACATACACGATTATTTTTGTATTTGAATAAATATTTTCTTGGATGCAAAACCTGATATGATAAATCTGAAACCTGTTGGTATGTTAAATTTCCCAGAAACGAAGAAATTAGTTTTTTTTTTATCGAAGGAAAAGTATTTTAAACCCATATAGAGTTTTTACGAAACTTGTCCGCAAAAAATAACAAATAATATATTTTAGTTCGCTGGGCCACAAAAAAGGCTTCGTGAGCCGGATGCGGTCCTTGGCCCGCCAGTTGGTAATCACTGATCTAGCTTATATGCAAATTAACTAGGATGATCCGTTTTAGTAACAAAAAATCGTTTCATTTCTAAATAATCTGCTAACTACCAAGAATAAGATATTTGCTGCAACAACAGCTACATTTCTGTTCGCTTAAATCAGCATTTTTATTCATTTATTTTACGTTGCCTAAGAAACTCAAGTTGCTAAAATCAAACAACCAACACATTAGTTGATAGAATCAGTCACTTAAAAAACTACGACACAAAGAATTAAGTAGTTTAAAATATTATTGCGCATCAGAAAATTTATTATTTTTCGCTTGCTAAAAGTCAAGTTACTACAATCAAACAACCAACGCATTAGTTGATCGAATCAATCACTTTAAAAGCTATATTACTGAGAATCAAACTGTTTAAGATATTATTACACTTAAGAAAATTAATTATTTTTTACTAGCTAAAAAATCAAGTAACTGCAACCAAACAACTAACGCACTAGTTGATAAAATCAATCGCTTTAAAAACTATATTACTGAGAATCAAACTGTTTAAAATATTATTATACTTAAGGAAGTTAACTATTTTTTGCTAGCTAAAAAATCTAGTAACAACAATCAAGCAACTAACGCATTAGTTGATTGAATCAATCACTTTAAAAACTATATTACTGGGAATCAAACTGTTTAAAATATTATTATACTTACGGAAATTAATTATTTTTTGCTAGCTAAAAAATCAAGCAAACTACAATCAAACAACTAACGCATTAGTTGATAGAATCAATCACTTTAAAAATTACGCCTCTAAGAATCAAATGGTTTAACATATTATTGCAATTAAGGAAATTAACAAAATGTGATTTATTTATTTTTGATAAATCTTTAAGATTTAAGTCAATAAATACAGTCAAACAATCAACAAATTAGTTGATAAATTGAGATGATCAAACTTTTGAATTTTAAAGGTATTTACGACAGTTCATGCACAGATTGCGTCGGTAAATTGCGGAAAACTTTTGATTCCGCACTTTAATGGATTACTCTAATTAATTTGCAAATTAGCAATGAGCATATTAACGACTTTCGAGATTTAGCGGTAAGAGTTTCTTTGATAACATGAACTAATTTTACCTTGTTATTTTTATGCATTAAGTAATAATTCAAATTACTTCAGCAATTTTGTAAGAAATACATTATACATTTTCTTATTTACATATCTCATATATTTTTAAACAGAATTTGGTCGTATACTAAAATTTTTTTTAAGGAAAGGAAAAAGGGTCTAAATGATTAGATGGTGTTAAACACAATGTGTTGTACCTTGGACTACTGGATGTTACTCCGTGATTATTCCTCATTTTGAAGTTTTTCTTTTAAACTTGTTGGTTGATTGAATTTACATACTTGTGAAAGCGAAATTTATTTTTCAAGTAGTCTGAATAAGCTGAAAAAAGTTAAATCAACTATAAATGTAGAACCAAATATTTTAGTGGAACAATTCAAAAATACATAGATACTAATAAGATAAATATTTTGCTCGTTGTGAGTGACTAAGTCCACGGGGAAATATATCTTTGATAGCCTGAAGCAACTTGACAGAGGTACAATAATGTATAAACTTTTTACGATTTTGTATATGTAATTTTGCATACGAAAAATATGTGCGTATATATTTGATGAATTGCAGGTCAGGTAGCTGAGCGATCAGCACGACTAACTGAGAAGTCAATGGTTGCTGGTTCGAATTCCGCTCAGGGCATGAATGTTTCTCTCCGTATTGTTCTGTGTGAATGTGGTCCACCCAATGAATGGGTGTATGTGGCAGTGTAACGTGAATAATGTTGCTCGCCTCCGTGACCTAGTTAATAAAGTTAGAATATTAAATAATTGCTACATTTTTTAATTCATCGCATTATAAACTAAGTAATCATAGAAAAAAAAGAGTACAACCAATGCATTCATACGTAAAATTTCAAAACTGAAATATATAAATATTTTAAAACTACGACAACCATAAATTGTCACATAATTAGATTTAATAGTCATAGACATTAAAAACAAAAATATTTAAATAAAATCTAAAGTTGCTCTATCAGCCTAAATTTTATTCTGTTAAAAATAGGACGAAGCTGGAATTTTAAAACAAATTCTTAGGTAAAAGAAAGAAAGAAAAATGAATAAATAAATAAAAAGTCTTATTTTGATATTTTGTTAACAAGTTCGTTTGTTTGTTTATGATGTAAATTAGTACTTCGACGAATTATTGAAAATTAAATTTTTAATTCACCAATTTTTGATCCACTGAGGCAAATTAAATATTATTTGTTATATTATAATGTATACGTAGGCAATACCTTTTTTTTTTATTAAACCAACCAGAGGTGCCATGTCGCAGATTTTTTTTTCCGTAGTACTTTCAGGTAGTTAAATTTTTTCCAAATTAAATTTTTGATTCTCGAATTTTCGATCCAGCGAGGCAAATTAAATATTATTTATAATATAATAATGTATACGTAGGCAATATCTTTTTTTTTTTATAAAAACAGCCAGAGTGTCGCAGATTTTTTTTTCGTCGTACTTTCTGGTAGTTAAATTTTTTCCAAATTAAATTTTTAATTCACCAATTTTTGATCCACCGTCTTGTCTTGTCTTGTTGGTTGGCCGGGGTGCCTGAGGCCGGAACGGCCCTTTACCCCTTCATCGTGAGATGAGTTCCTGGAGGTGTTTCCTTCTGGTGCTGTGAATCTAAAATTGAAAGTAGAATGATCCACCGAGGCAAATTAAATATTATTTATAATATAATAATGTATACGTAGGCAATATCCTTTTTATTTTATTAAACCAACCAGAGGTGCCAAGTCGCAGACTTTTGTTTCGTAGTACTTTCAGGTAGTTAAATTTTTCCAAATTTAATTTTTAATTCACCAATTTTTGATCCACTGAGGCGAATTAAATATTATTTATAATATTATAATGTATACGTAGGCAACGTCTTTTTTTTATTAAACCAACCAGGTGCCAAGTCGGAGATTTTTGTTTCGTAGTATTTTCGGGTAGTTAAATTTATTCCAAGTTAAATTTTTTCCAAGCAAAACAATTAGTTAATTACTTAGGAAGTTAACAGACCGAGTTATAAAATATATGTAGGATTGCATCAATTTATTTACCGAACTCGAATTGAAAAAAAAGAAGAAGAAAAAGTATGAAACAAAGAAAAAAACGTAATCTTTTTCGTGATTTTGAGAGAATCAAATTAGAAAATGTTCAAACTCTCACTACAAGGTCCCGATCACATTACAAAACATTACAATTCTCACTAGAAGATCATCATTTCCGTGTAAGAGGAGCTACACTATCAGATTTTCATTTTTATTTATTTATTTACTTTTTTTTCGGGGGGGGGGGTATGAAAATAATTGGATTTAGTTTTCAAATTCTCTCAACAAAATCGTAATTTTGGAAAAGCTACACCATGAGATTTTTGAAATTTTTGGAAGAAAATCATAATTTCGAGGAGGAGAAAAGCTACACGACGAAATTTTCAAGTTCTGAGTAGAAAATAATAATCTTTTGTCGCCATCTCTCTAGCAGCGTTTCTTAACCTTTTGGGTATAATGGACTCCTTTTAAAAATTTTTGAGAAGTCACGGACCAACCCCCTGTGAAAAAATTAATTACGAAAAACATCAATTATTCGAAAACCTTAATTTTATTATTTTAATAGTATACAAAATTTTTAAAATTAAAATTTTTAATGTGACGGTTGTTGCTGCTTTTCCTTAATTAATAAATTGAATTGAGGGAAGGTTTTCGACAAAGCAACGTGCATATCATGTTCAACATTCAATCTATTTCGATGTTTTGTTTTTATTGTGCCAAGTGTGGACAATCCCACTTCACAAAGATACACTGTAGCAAACGGAATTATAGCTGCAATAGCTCGCTTTACAAGCAATGGATAGGCTTCTCTCACAGAAAACCAGAGCTCTCCGAAGACCAGAGCTGAAGAAAATAAAAGCAAAACAATTGAAAATAGTACTTTTAACTACATTGAGCAAGATGTGCTAAAACCTATTCCAGACTTGCAGAAACTTGCATGATTGAGTGTGATTTGCAGCAATCGTAAGTTTTGTTTTTATCTATCTGCATGCAATTATGGTACTACTCAAATATCCGTATTTTGAGGAACAAGAATTCAAATGCGTAAAATAACGTAAGTTTATTCACAGAAAGTACGTTTTAGTGTCTGATTTTTTATCTTAAAATATCGTCTGTGCAAACTAATTAACATAAAGGTTAGGTCCTTGACTCGTTGAGATTGATTTTAAAAAAAATATTCGGAGTGTTCGTTTCTTTTATTATGGGCAATGTGCGTCAATTAACAAATTTTATAATGTTATAATTTAACAAATATATAATAAAATAATACAATAATATGTATATGTTATCGTGAAGAACCGAAATCAAGAGAATGTCGACTTTCATAGGTGAAAGTCAACAACCATATAGTCGCTTTGGTGAATGTCCGAAATATTTGTTACATCCGATTCGATATTAATTTATTCGTTAATATTATTATATTTATTCGATATTTTAATTTCTGCTGAGGATAGATTAGGAGAAACATCAGTGTAGGGTATACCGAGCAAAATGCATGCCGGGCAGCGGCCCTGAACCTTAAATAAACATCAGTGTAGCATAATATACCAGAATGTGGCATTTAACTAGACTTCGTATGTATTTCTGATATTTACCATTGTGAATATGTGATTGTCAACAACCATCAATTTCGGTCATTCACAGTACTATAACGTCGTTGCCGAGTGGAAGGATTAAAACAGGTCTTAGGTCGGGAACGAGGGTACAAAATTTATTTATTAATTATTAGACAACAGCAGTCATGAGAGTGAGTAAAAGAGTGCATGAAAAGTTATATGTTAGGGATATATGTCATATGTTAGGGAAAATCTTGCAAAGTAAAATCCGTAAAATGTCTTAATTTAGGGAAAGACGGAAATCTTTGTAGTTGCTATTGGTTTATGAAATAGATCGAACGTTTCCCACACAGAGCAAAGGCAAAAATGTCCTGCTCTTAATTAAATGCATACTTGAGCCAAAAATAGATATAAGAGCAGGATGTGGCTTTTAAAAGTGTGAGAAAGCGTTTCGATTAGAATAATTAATTAGGATAACATAAAAAGATTACATGAAGCTTTTTATGTTACATCCCCCCTCGCCAAAAATGTTTAATTACAATTCAAAAATTATAAAAATTACCCATTTGCAAAATCTTCCCTACAATAGAAGTTGTAATGTACAGTGTAATGTTGACAATATATAAAAGTAATATAAATTATAAAACATTTACATATGTTCTCATTGTAAAAACTTTAACACTATCAAAAATCTGTAGTAGCATTATCAGCAATTTTAAGATTTTCATTTTCAACAATTTTTTTGACTTAAAACAGTTTTTTAACTATAGGAAGTATTCTTCATAATAACACAATTTAAGTTAACTCTTCAGTCATGATAAAAAATAATAAACATTTTTTAAATGTGTAAGTTAAAATGTAAGACACAAAATACAAAAAACAGTTTTACAGGAAAAATTTCAATCTGGAATTAGACTTGAGTATTGTTTACCTTGTTTGAAAACAAAATTTAAAAAAATGACACAGTGGTTGTTATTGTCAAGTCTAAGATTTCAGTATTGTCTTTATTTCACTTTATTTATTATTTACCTTACATATTTATCACTTAAATAGCTAATTATCCTAAAAAAATTTCATTTTTTTTTTATGTCCAAAATATGCCTTCTGTAAATTTTTTTTTTCTTTTTCTTTCTTATTTTTCTTTCTACTTTCTTTATATTTATTTATTTATACTTTTCTTTCTTGGTATTTTTATTGCAATTATTAACCCGGATTTCGGGAAATATGTAAAGACAAATTGCTTTTATAATCAGAAAAGGTGATCAGTCTTCTCAGATTTTGCATTACAACCTGTTTAACACAATCG
>NC_092204.1:96915793-96917427 GCF_043381705.1 Parasteatoda tepidariorum | reverse complement strand
TTTTTTTTCCGTAGTACTCTCAGGCAGTTAAATGTTTTCCAAATTAAATTTTTAATTCACCAATTTTTGATCCACCGAGGCAAATTAAGTATTATTTATAATATTATAATGTATAAGCAGGCAATATCATTTTTTTTATTAAAACAACCAGAGGTGCTATGTCGCAGATTTTTTTTTTCCGTAGTACTCTCAGGCAGTTAAATGTTTTCCAAATTAAATTTTTAATTCACCAATTTTTGATCCACCGAGGCAAATTAAATATTATTTATAATATTATAAGGTATAAGCAGGCAATATCTTTTTTTTTTATTAAAACAACCAGAGGTGCTATGTCGCAGATTTTTTTTCCGTAGTACTTTCAGGTAGTTAAATTTCTTCCAAATTAAATTTTTAATTCACCAATTTTTGATCCACCGAGGCAAATTAAATATTATTTATAATATTATAAGGTATACGTAGGCAATATCATTTTTTTATTAAAAGAAGAACCAGAGGTGCCATGTCGCAAACTTTTTTTCCGTAGTACTTTCAGGTAGTTCAGGGAAAAAAATAATTTCAAAAAACATCAATTATTAGAAAACATTAATTTTATTATTTTAATAGTATACAAAATTTTTAAAATTAAAATTTTTAATGTGACGGTTGCTGCTGGTTTTCCTTAATTAATAAATTGTATTGTGGGATGGTTTTCGACAAAGCAACGTGCATATCATGTTCAACATTCATTCGATTTCAATGTTTTGCTTTTATTGTCACAAGTGTGAAAAATCCCGCTTCGCAAAGATACACTGTAGCAAACGGAATTATGGCTGATATAGCACGCTTTACAAGCAATGAGTAGGCTTCTCTCATAGAAGACCAGAGCTGAAGAAATCAATTAAAAGTAGTACTTTTAACTACATTGAGCAAGATGTGCTAAAACCTATTCTAGACTTGCAGAAACTTGCATGATTGAGTGATTTGCAGCAATCGTAATGCAATTATAAGTTTTGTTTCTATCTATCTGCATGCAATTATGGTACTACTCAAATACCCATATTTTGAGGAACAAGAATTCAAATACGTAAAATAATGTAAGTTTAATCAGAACAAGTACGTTTTTGTGTCTGATTTCTTATCTTAAAATATCGTCTGTGCAAATTAATTAATATAAAGGTTAGGTCGTTGAAATTGATTGATCAAAAAATATTCGGGGTGTTCGCTTCTTTTATTATGGGCAATGTACGTCAATTAACAAATTTTACAATGTTAATTCAACAAATATGTAATAAAATAATACAATAATATGTATATGTTATCATGAAGAACAGAAATCAAGAGAATGTCGACTTTCACAGGTGAAAGTCAACAACCACACAGTCGCTTTGGTGAATGTCCGAAATATTTGTTACATCCAATTTGATATTAATTTATTCGTTGATATTATTATATTTATTTGATATATTAATATCTGCTGAGGGTAGATTAGGAGAAACAGCAGTGTAGGGTATACCGGGCAAATGCATGCCGGGCAGTGGCCCTGAACCTTAAATAAGCATCAGTGTAGGGTATACCAAAAAGTGGCATTTAACTAGACTTTGTATATATTTCTGACATTTACCAAAGTGACTATGTCACCAATATATATATATATA
>NC_092204.1:96896047-96915778 GCF_043381705.1 Parasteatoda tepidariorum | reverse complement strand
TAAACCCCTGATTCTGATACACACAGGTGCCGGGATACCGTTAATACTCATAGGTGTATATTAACTACAACACTATCGCGATCGTTATGATGATAACAATACATATTGGATATAAAAATATCGCAATCATTATCCGCGACATAATATATCAAAATAAATAATAATTTTATAAATATTATAGTTATTGCTTAAATATTATTTTTAGAGTTGAAAAATTTTAATTGGGTAACGAAAATTGTCTAATATAAAAATAATATAAACTAGTTAAAAATCGTGAAAAATTGTTAAAAATTGATTTTTTCTTCATGACAATGCATTGCGATATTAAAATTCGGCCCTAATCGAATTTTAGGGACTAATATTAGAGTTGAGAACAACTTGGAAAAGCACTCGCTAAAATACAGTCCTTATAACCGACTAAGTACCTTATAAATTGTGATTATTAATTATTTTATGTATATATCTGTTTTTTCTACTACCCATTCTCTTTTCAGTAATTTAGAAAAATCTATTTATTTCAAGTATGTTATAAATTTATGGCATTACGAAATAATCCTTTTCTCTCTTTCCACTTGTCGGCATAAAAAGGCGCCTTTCTGGGACAAGTCGGACATATTTTCCCCTCAAATTAAGCTTTTACCTCAGCGACAATCACGAATATTTACGTCAAAGAAGGCGAAAATTTTCCGTCGTAAATCAACTGTACCGTACGGCGAATACTATTCATCTTGATCCTTGTGCTACTTTTCTAAGATCGTGAAACGAAAGTAGCCCCCCTTCTTTTTTATCTTCTGAAAAAGTTTCCAAAGAATAAACGAGAAACAAAAGATCAAATATCATCGGAACTGGCATTGACACGATTCTGCCTAATCCTTTTCTTACGTCACGGGTAGGAAAAACGATCAGTTATTTCAAAATCGTTTGCATATTCCTCGTTTCCATTCCCTTTTTGCAAATAGTTAAAGTCGAATATTTATTAATATTTCATTCTTACGCAATGTGATAAAACTTATATTTTTTCACGCTGTGTTAGATTTCAAGAGATATTTCCTTACGTTTTTCCTAGCTTTTGAAAATTCAACGCATATCAAATTTTTGTTAACTACCAAGCAAATCAATATATAATTTGAAGCGGCTTAACCAATATTCAAAATAATCTGTTCCCTTCCATGTAACTTTTAAAAACAATTTAAAAAAATATTAAGTACGTAGTTTTTCAAAACTATATTTTACATTTGATCGAATGAACTTCTAAATATTTTGCTTAATCTAAGTCACAGGAAAACTCAACAAGCATTAATAAATTTTTTTAAAAAATAAAAAATATAAAATGAATAAAAAATTAATTACTTTAAATTTTATTATTTGTGTCCGTATTTCGTTATACTTCGTGGCATTGATTAGTACCAATTGATTATTTATTTATGCGTAGTAAAAACGGATATTCAGTTAGTATATAGAGAACTACGGATTCTCTTGACGTTTATTCTATTTAAGCATCACAGCGACACTTTTTTGTTTAATCACTGTATTATAAGAGGTAGAAAATAAGGTTAGTGTTAACGTAAGATATACGCTATGCAAAATCTGTCGATTGCACGTTATTTTACGCTTTTATTTTATAGCCAGCGTTGAACAGTCAGCCCAATTTTGAGTTTACGTCCACTAATGCTCAGCTCCGTGACCTTGTCATTTTAAATCCGACCTAGAAGACAAAGGAACTCCTGGATAAAGTATTGTGAGAAATCTGGTTTTGTTGAGAACTTTTTTTGATGTACACGGACTTGTGTTATATGGAGAGGAAAACCACGAAACTTTTTCGCGATTAACCTGATAGTAAGGGGACTCTAACCCGTGATCCGTCTATTACTGCGGATATTTTACGTCAGCACTATGTTCGGTGATAACCGGTTCCGGAATTCGTATCGACTAGCCGTAGCTAGGATTCAAGCACGGGTCACCTCATTGGAAGGCGAGCGCTTTATCCCCTGAGCCACCACTGCCCTCGTTATTGTGCTTGAAGTATGGAATAAATAACACCGGAGAACAATATTTTTTTCTGCTGCATGAGATTTTTTTAACAAAGCTTTGATACTTTCGATCGCTGATTTCAAATCTTCAATCAGTTTCTGGATCCAATATACAGTTTTTTCTAATGATATTTTGAGTCTATTTTTACCGAAATGCACAAGTTTTAAAACGTTATAGCAGGGGATCGCGTAAATGTTGCGACAAACATCTATAAGAGGTAAGATATATCATCAAAATTAAAATTGTGTGAAAAGTCATGCTTGGAAATGGCGTCATACGCGGTTAGGGGCTCTTCCCCTAATATAACCTGTTTCATATGACATCGTGTGCTTAGGAACACTGTATTAGGGAAATGTCTCTACATTCCCCTAATATGACCGCGTATAACGACATTTCCGGGCATGGCTTTCAATGCAATTTTAATTCTGATGATATGTTTTGCACCCCATAGAACTTAGTTGCAACATTTATATGACCTCCTGCTATATATAACGTTTTTAAGCTTGTTCAATGTACACTGAAGATGTCATTTTAAAAAAATCTGTAGCCTTAGAAGCAAAATTAATATCAGAATTGAAATACCCGAATTACACAAGATCAAATATCCGTACAAATGGAACAAAGATTTTGTTACCCAGTATATTGAATTCCTATCTCAATTAACTTATTATTTTATCCCCTCAATTACATTGTATGGCATTTCGAATGCAGAAATGACTTTTATTACCATCTAATATTAATTATTGTTGGTATTCTAAGAATGCATTCGAAAACAGTGCTCCTTAAGTTAATTTGTCAATGAATCTTGCATTGATTATTTGATTATGATAGGTTTCGTATTATCACATTATTCCACTTTTTTTATTATAATATCACATTCTTTGAAATAACCATTGAGTTCTTTCCTAATGACCTTACATTTAGGCCGTTTTTGGTTTTAAGTGTAATGTTACACATTTTTTTTTTCTTTAATGACCACAATTTTTTTTTTTTTTTTTTTTTAAACTTTTTTTCAAAACTCCCTGTTCGCACTGCTCACCATTTCCCGTAATTGATATTCATTCGTAATTTTTTATTTCTTCCTAAACGTCAATATTTTCCACAAAAACACAGAACATTTTGGTTTCAAAATTTATAATTGTTTTTGCTTTATGTAGAAACATTTTTTTAACATGTTAATCATAACGAAATGGACTATTACCTGGATTTGAAAAAAAAAATCATCTAAAGTTTAAAAAAGAAAAAAATACCTGAACCCTTATGAACACAGAGTCATTGACGAAAATTATAGCAATTAAAATAGGAAATGGTTTTTATCGCTATGTAATAAGCAATTTTCTTTCTTTTCTTTTTCTTTTATAATTTCACTGTAAATGTTAAGATTTATACCCGGCAAATATAATTTATACCTCTCTCTTCTTCTTCCTCTTTTTTCTTTCTTTTTTTGTTGTTGTTGCTGTTGCTACTATTGACTGACATCAACTCCAGTGCGAGTTTCTGAAATAAAGATCTCGTGAAGGAATAATAATTTTTTTACAACAATTAAATAGTTAATATTTAAAGCAAAAAAGCTAAGAAAAAATCTCGGTAAAGAACTTAAATTCGCAACGTCTTTTTAGCAAAAGAGAATTTCGAAGAACAACCTCTTGTTGAAATTATAGTACGAAATTGCCCTAACAGCACATTAAACTTCAACTCTGTAGTTGCATTTCAACAATTAGTAAATCGACAAAAAAAGTTTTTTTTTTTTTTTTACTACAAGTTTAACAGTGAATAATTCTCGAATTCATAATCGAATCGTAATATTTTTTTTCTTCATTTTTAAACAGCTTTACTTGTCATAATGCAACATTAGAACATTGTGACATTGTTCAATTGGCCACTCTACCACTTGTTAAATTACTTCAAAGGGTAAAACTTTTCCACTATTTTCATTTGTTTCAATTATTATAATTAATGTACATTTTTTGATATACATTTACGGATAGGAAGGATTTATTCCTTCTTTGAAATTAATCCTCCCATTTTAAAAATATATTTTTACTTAACTAATTCTTAAAAATTATTTCTATTTTTTTTAAATAGAAAATCAATTTTTTTAAAAAAATTTGCGCTATAAGTTTTACTTTAAAATTAAAATGATAGTTTCTTAAATATTTTTAAATTTTTAAGTGCCTTTTTTTTAATATTGTATACATAAAATTTTTTGGTAAAAAAAGTGTGATTAAAAAAATATCCTTTTTTCATTATTTTAAAGATTTGTAGAGTTAATTTGTAAAAAAAAAATTTATTCTTCAACAAATAATATTAATTTTTACAATGATAAATTTTACATCACAGAAAGTTCAATATTTAAATTTAAAAAAAAAAAAAAAAGAAAAGAAAAGAAAGAAAGAAAAAAAAGGAATATAAAGTAGAGAGCAGCCCCTATTCACTACGGATTTTGCATATAAAATTAATTTTCGCGAAAATAAATTTATGAAAAAAAATTATTTGCGGTACTTAATTTAAATAAATTTCAAAAATTTCTATTTGCTATATCAGACTGATGGTTAGACTTCTTGCATATATTATGACTTTTAATACCATTTAAATTTCTTTTTCGTAAAATTGTTTCTAAAAAAAATAAGTAATTTAATTTATATTCTTGCTTTAGCTTGGTGCTGCCATCTAATAACAAATATTAGAACTAAATTAAATGTATTTTAGTTAAAATTATAGCACTTAATTTTAAATAATTAATAATTTCATACTTTAAACACCACCAGTTAACGATTTTAAAAATGAGTCAAAAATTTGGGATTAAATAATTCTGAATGAAAGAGACAGTAATTTTAATACAAAATGTTTTTAGAACTCATTGAAACAAAATCTAATAAAACGTAAAACATAATCTGGCAACACATAATCTCTCTCACTCTCTGAGTTGATTGACATCTACTACTCCATTCTGAAATAAAGATCTCGTTGTGGAAAAAAAAAATATCTACAATAATTTGTCAATATTTAATAATTAGTCAATATTTAATGCAAAAAAGCTGAGAAAAATATCTCAGTAAAGAACTTAAATTTGTAATAACTTTTGAGCAAATGAGAATTTCGATGAATAAAAACCTCTAACCTAAGAATGAGATGGAAGAAAAACCCCATTCATTTCTACGGATAGTAGATGGACAAACATTTTTTTTCATTTTTTCTACTTCAAGTTCAACAGAGTATAATTTTCGAACTAATGATCAAATCGTAATATGTTTTTTTTTTCATTCTATAAAACTCCTTGTACATTTTTCTACACAGTTTCGTAATTTCGCTTTTCTAAATAAGCAACAAAGCAAAAAGAAAAAAAAACAGGTGATGGGTGATTTCGTTAAAAAAGCACTTAAAATTGAAAAAAGTTTCGAACAAATTGACATTTCGAAAAAAACGTGCCACATGCGAAAAAAACGTGCTACTCAGCGTGCCACATTTAATCTTTGTAGTTGTATTTCCTTGGCCTATTAGAGCGGTCAGTAAAGTATTTTTTCAGCAAGTTTAACAGTCAATAATTCTTGAAGAAGTTATTGAATCTTATTATAATTATTGCATCGTAATTATATCAATGAACAAACCGTTAAGTTGAACTCTTGTTTTTTTATGAAATTTTTTAAATTTTTTTTTAGTGACTTGCAACTTTAATCCATCATAAAAACGTAATGAATAAACTCAAAAGGAATAATTATACATTTTCAAAAAATTTCATTTGTCAATAACCGTTTTAAGTTTAAAAACTTTAAAAGTTAAAAAAATTTCTCAACAGAAAGTGTTTACTCCAATTGAATTACTATTAATTTGGGTGTCTTAAGAAACCTTGACCATAGCAGAAAAATAAAATTAGTGAAAAATTTATGTCACAGTGTTAATAAAAAAATATGTATTGAAATAGTGCGCTTGCACACTGTCGGCCGAAAATGGGTTAAGGAAATTAATTTGTAAAAATAATTTATTCTTCAACAAATAAAATTATTTTTTAAAAGGCTGACATAACAGAAACTCTTTAATATTCAAATTTGAAAATAAGTAATATTAGTTATTATTAAACAGAGAGTAGCCTCAAATCTCAATGGATTTCACTAATAAAATTCATTTTCACGAAAATAAATAGATTAAAAAATTTAATTAGTTATGGTACTTTAATTTAAATAAATTTTAAAAATTTCTATTCATTAAATCGCACTGATGATTAGACTTTTTGCATATATTATGACTTTGAATACTATTTAAATTTCTTTTTCCTAGAACTGTTTCTAAAAACAAGAAGCTATTTAATTCCTCTGATTGTTTTAGTTTGATTCTGCCATCCTTTAAATAATAACACAATTAAATTAGATTTGTTCTAGTTTTATAGCAATAGTATTTAAATTAGATTATTATACTTAATTTTAAGTAACTAATAATTAAATACTTTAAACACCACCATTTAAAGATTTTGAAATTGAGTCAAAAATTGGGATTAAATAATTTATTTAATGATTTTGAAGAAGAGAGACAGTCATTTCTTCTACTTTTGATACATTACTTTTAAATACAAATGTTTCGAGAACTCATTGAGACAAAATTTCGTCGGATTATTTGGGATAATAAAATAAAATATAATATGGCTACTCTCTTTCTCTTTCCCCCTTTTTTTTTTTTTTTTTTTTTCANTTTTTTTTTTTTTTTTTTTTTTTTTTTTTTTTTTTTTTTTTTTTGTCATTTTCGACTGAAATCTACTCCAGTGTGACCTCTTGAAATAAAGATCTCGTGAAGGGAAATAAATTTTCTTAAACAATGGATAAATAGTCAATATTGTAACAAAAAACTAAGAAAAAAATCTCGGAAAAGAACTTAAATTTGCAATAACTGAGCAAATGAGAATTTCGAGAAAAAAAGAGAAGAAAAATCTAGTTGAAATTATGATACAAAATGGCCCTAACAGCACATTTAATTTTAACTCTGTAGTTGCATTTCCAGTAGATCGACAAAAAAGAATTCTTTTTGCAACAAGATTAACAGTGAATAATTCCGGAACTAATAATCGAATCGTTTTTTTCCTTTTCATTCCATCGAACTCCTTGTACACATTTCTACACACATTCATAATTTCCCGTGTCAAAATTTTATAGATTTTTAGCAACTAAAAGTGTGTGTGGATTTTCACAAAAAAAAAAAAAAAAAAAAAAAAAAAAAAAAANAGTGATTTGTATATTAAAAAAAAAAAAAAAAAAAAAACCCTCTTAAAATTGAAATAAGTTTCGAACAAATTGGAGTTTCAGGAAAACTCTACTCAGTTCTTAAAAAAAATTTGTCCTTCTCAGCATGTCACGTTTTATATCTGTATAATCGCATATCTGTTAATAATTCTTGAAAAAATTATTGAATCTTATTTTTTTAATTGTCATTATATCGTAAATCCTGTACAGCAGGGCTCGAAAAAACTGAGAAATTTTACCCGTCTCCGAGGACAGCTTGTCCAACCATGTACCCGTCTCCGAGGACGGCTTGTCCAACAATGTACCCGTCCTCCTTTGAAACTAACCCGTCGCTTCTAAATAAATAAAAAATTTATTTTCTCTTATTTATTACAAACATTTATATAAATTACACAATGAATTAGTAGCTACTAGGATTACATTATACAGTAATAAAAGAAATACTAGGTTACTAATAGTAAAACCTAGTATTTCCTTTATGAAATAATTTAAAAAACAAAGGTCAAGTTATCTGGAATGTCAATTTATCCGAGGGTACTGCGTTTTTTAAATGTATCAAATATGACGTTTGCCAGTTCCACAATCAAGGGCGCCGGCAGCGGGGTGCAAGAGGGTGCACTTGCACCCCCCTGGCTTTTTTTAAGAAAACAATTAGAGATACAGAAAAAAAATTTTTTTATAAAAAATTTTATTAAAAATATTTTTATTCAAAAACAAATAATTAAGTAGTTATTGATACATAATAATTAAAAAATTGTTTAATCAAACAAGAATTGTAATCGTCTTATTTGCTGTCCAAATCCGTTTATAACTTTTTCAATAAATTCTGAGTCATCTTTGATTCTTTTCTTATGCACATTGAGCGTGTACAAACTTGTCAGATATCTAAGCTATATTTTTAAATTTTATTTAAAAAAATATAAATAATATGATATTTTCTATTAGTTATTTAGTTAACAAAGGTGTATAACACAAACTGACTTCTCACAACTGTAAAACTTCAACACAATAAATACCAATGTTAAGCTTGCACAAATACGTTAGTATACGAAACGTAGTTAAACGTTCGTAGNATTTTTTTTTTTGTCAATAATTTTTTTATTGTCAATATTTTTAATATTGTCAATAATAATTGTAAATCTTGTACAGTTTTCTACAAAACTTAGAAATTTCAAGTTACTAAGTCTTATAGTTTCTGCTCAGCAAAGAAAAATGCAGCATTAAGGTGGACATTAAATGCACAACGACTTCGGTCATTACAATTTTTTAATAAAGCGATATAGTATTATTTAATTTTGCCCTTTGCGATATGACTAATCTTTTGCAAAATTATGATGTTCTTTTTTTTTCTTGTAGCTTTATAGCTCCATTTATTTTTTGTTATCATTGCTTTTGCTATTTTATCATGATTGTAAAATAATATGGGCTCTATCTCTGACCAGTATTGCATTCATTATATTTTATATTTGTTTAGCACTAAGTATTTTTAATATTGATGAAGCCACCCCTTTTTTATCACAGTGGCGAGTTGCGATTTTATATTGACTTTATTTTAATAAAATAGCTTGACTTGTAATCAAGGAGAAGAAAGTAACAGGTTCCACTCCACCTTTAAAAATGTTTATGTAAATCTTGGCAGACAAAATACCTTGTATTTTTGTTGGCCAAGATATAAATTTAAAACGAGCTCGCCTTTTCCAAATGCTGCTGCCATCTAGTGAAAATGATAAAAATAAAATTTATTTGTTATTTCTTTCGCGAATTAAATGTGCAAAACACGCTTTTTATGCTATTCTCGTATCATTAAAAAAGTTTTTACAGTTCCTACTCCATCTTTAAAAGCGTATATAAATTTATAAGAGCTCGCCTTATCCTAATAATGCTGCTATCTGGTGACAATGATGAAAATAAAAGTTTTCCTTATTTCGCTCAGGAATAAAATGCACAAAACTCGCTTATTATGCTATTCACAAGTCATTAAAATAGCTTTTACCCTTTTTTATGCAAGAAGGTAGGAAAGGGAGGCCTCTTTGTAAAAAAAAAAATTATAGTATAGTAAATCGATAAGTATTTTTGATATCATTGAGTTAAAATTCCTGCAACTATTTTAACTTCTGCTGCCATCTAGTAATGTTTATAAAAAGTAAATTCTCATCATTACTTCCATAACAAGAATATAACTTATTTTGGTATTTTTAGAAAATGTTCCTTTCTGAAAATATGCATCTAAGAGTATTCAGCCTAAATATTATTTACTTATATTTCGAATGAAGAAATTAAGCTGTACGAGTCTTTAATTGCTATGATAAGAGTGGGAAAATGTCGCAATAACTGTCGTAGCGCTAGTAGTAGGAGAAGGTGAAAGGTATATGAAAAGGTATAGATGTGTTTTTAAAAAATGTTACATTTTTGTTTTAGCTATTTTGGCTGGAGAGGTTTAGTTTTGGAATTATTAACTATAGTACCTGGTGCCGTTATCAAGCGATACTTATAGAAAGTAAATGTTAGTGATTTACTTATATTACGAAAAATAGAACTTAATTTGTTATTTTTAAGAAATATTTTGAAAATATACATCAAAAAGTATTCAGCTCAAACATTATTTAAACATATTTCGAGTGAAGAAAATAAACAGTACGAACCTTTAATTGTTGTAGTAAAAATGGGAAAATGTCGCAAAAACTGTCGTGATAGTAGTAATAGGAGATGGCAAAAAGCGTAGCTATGGTGCATCGATCTTTTTTAGCTCTATTAGCTGCTTGTGACTAACATTAGAACATTAAGTCATTGTTCAATTGGCCACTCTGCCACTTATTAAATTGCTTCAAATTGTAAAATTTTTATTGTAATTTATTTAATTTGCATTTTTTAAGAATAGGGAATGATTTATTCCTTCTTTGCCGTTGATCCGGAAAGTTGATTCTCCCATTTTTACTTAATTAATTTTTAAATATAAATTCTATATTTTAAAAAAAGAAATTCTGTTCTTTAAAAAAATTCTACCTTATAAGTTTTACTTTTATTTCAAAATAATAGTTTCTTAAAAATAATTTCAAATTTTTAAGTTGCCTTTTTTTTGAAGAAGAAAAAAAAATGGCTGATTATAAAAATTATCCCTTTTTTATTATTTTAATGATTTTTAGGCCGTAAAAATATTTTATTCTTCGACGAATTACGACTTTTGGAAATTACTTTTTGCTATGACAAATTTTACTTCACAAAAAATCTTCAATTTTAAATTAAAAAAAAAACGGTGTCATAGGAAGTATTATTAAACTAAGAGCAGCACCAATTCACAACGGATTCTACTAATAAAATTAATTTTCACCAAAATAAAATGATTAAAAAGTAAAATTATTTGTGGTATTTTAATTTAAATAAATTTTTTAAAATTTCTATTTATTAAATTGCAGATTAGACTTGCATAAATTATGAGTTTTAATTCTATTTAAATTTCGTCCCGCAGTGGACTGATCGTTAAGACACGGTTCCCAGCAGATCACCGAAGTCAAGCATCACTGGCTACCGTCAGTGTGCGGGTGGGTGACCACTTAGATCAGTCTGCGTAGGAACCGAGGGTGTCCGGTGTTGGTCCTCTTTAAACTGTGCTACCGTGAAGTGCTCGACTTCGCGCGCAGGTCGTCGGGCTTCCGAAGCGGGGGTGCCATCCCCTCCGCAGAGGATCAAAATTGTGATGGCATGTCTTCGGATCATCCTCCGGGATGTTTCCCAGACCGTCGCCAATAGCCCATTGTGCAGCTCTAGTTCAACATCTATTTAAATTTCCTTTTCTTAGAATTGTTTTTTTAAAAAAAAGACTATTAATTTATCTTATTGTATTGGTTTGGTGCTGCTATCTGATAACTAGGAATGGAACTAAAATAGCTATATTAAATGAGAAGTAAAGCAATTATAATCAGTTTAGATTATTACTAATTCCTTTAAAGGTTGAATGAAATGACGGAGAAACGAAAGAGACAGTCATTTCTTCAGATTTTAATATGAAACATTACTTTTAAATACAAATGTTTTTGAACTCATTGAAACAAAATTTCGTGAGATTATTCAGGATGATAAAAAAAAATCCCTTTTAATTTTGTTGAAAACTGATGAAAAGAAAAGTGACTTTTCATGCGAATAAAATACGCCTCAATCATTTTAAATTGGTCCTTCTCATCCGCTCTAAACCCATTCTCAAATATCATTTTCATTTATATATTTTTTTAAACTTGTTTAACGTTATTATTGACTAACTCTCATCACAAATACATCTTTTTATTTATTAATACTAAAACACTTGTTTAAAACTTGCTGACTCATTCTCAAAAAATAATAAGTCGTAACCAATCACCTCTTAATATACTAAAAATAAAAACAATTTTAAAATTAACTATAGTTAATTTTAAAATACTGACCGTTTAAATTTCTAGTGGATTAAAATTAACATAAAAAAGTGTGTTTTATTAAACTTCTAAAATCTTTGTAAATGTAACAGTCTAAAAGAAGTGTTCTTAACGGAACTGTTTCAAAATGTTCCATTATTACCTTAACTCTAAATAGGAGCTATTCCTAATATAAGTGCATTTTACTCCACTATGTAATAACTTCTAAGACACTATCATCAAGACGAATCACATTTTTGGGTTCTTCATTTGAAGGGGGGCTCAAAAGGAACAGGAGGCTATTTATAATTTTGTAAATTTTTTAGAATAACTGAAACTGATCTTTTCTCTCTCCTTAAGTTAACAAAAATTTTTTTCTTCACATTTTGAGAATATACAAAAATATTAAAAGTACAAAAACAAAAGCAAATTTAGACTTGATTTATGTACTTTAATGCAAAATAATTCTAAGGTCCTTTCATTAAATTTAATTTAGCTTTGATTTTAAAAAACCTTTTACTATATATAAAAACGTTCTCTATTTTTTACTTTTTAAAGTGTAAATTTTTACGTTTATAATTTTCACTACAAGATTATGATTAACAAAAATGCTTCACTAACTGATTTATGAACTTTAATGCAAAATAATTCTCAGGTCCTTTCATTAAATTTAATTTCGCTTTGATTTCAAAAAACCTTTATTTTTTAATATTTGTTATAAAGTTCTCTAGTTTTTACCTTTTAAGGTGTAAATTTTTACGATTACAATTTTCACTTCTAGATTATGATTAACAAAAATGTTTCCACTAACGTCTCCTGTTGTCCTTCTTGGATTCTTCTCAATGATCACAGTCTTACGCAGGAAAAAAAAAATAATAAATTAAAAGCTTCTATGACCATAAAGACATTTGTCATAAGAAATGAATGAAAATACTTTTGCAGAGAGGGATAAATAAAAATCGCTGTTGAATTTTCCCGAGTTTCTTTTGAATTACTTTCTCTTTTTAAATAATTCTTTCATTCATCATAAAATAGCGAAATCCTGCAAAAGATAAACGCTGTTTCTACTTTTGCATACAGAACAAAATGCTTTTTAAAACCATCTTAAAAAATTTAAACAAAATCAAAACAAAAAAGTGGGATCGCCGCAAGGCAATCAAAATGGTTGTTGTAATTTTTTAAAATTTTTTTCTTCTTTTACCCTCTTTATTTGTGATATTCACCTGAATTAGTATTGAAAACGATCCAGTTTGAACTGTAGGTTAGAATTTCTGATTCTAAATTAAAACAATAAAAACAAAAATATCGTTCAAATGATGAAATTCTCTTTTATTCACAACTCAAGAAGTATTTATGGCATCTCTCTGGTCCCATATCTCAAAAATAAACTCACCAACTTAGTGCATCATTAAATAAAAGTGAAAAAAAGAATTCTAAAAAAAATTATCAAACAGCTGCTGTCGCCATAGCAACGCATGCAATGACGACGCAGTTTAAAAGTGTGATGACGTCCAAATAAGGTGCGCACGCCATCAAACCCAAAACAACACCCATTTTGCCAATGGGTAAAGTAAAAAAAAAAGGGTTTTGTAGTTTCGAGAAACAAATTGTTAGTGCTGGAGAACCCTGGTTCGACATCTGGTAGCGGCCAATTTTTAAAAATTATAACTAATAATAATAATATTTTTTAATATTTATTTTAGTGCGCAGTATAATAAAAGCGTTAAAATTACGAATTTGTTACTCAAATACTTTATATATATGTGGTCTCATATCTCTCCTTATTATTAATCTGTAATATTCTATATATATAACTCGGACAGATATTAGATTACAATATAATGGACTGGCGGGTTTAGTATTATGGTGCAACAAATTGTTAGTTATGAAGGACCCTGGCTCTATACCCAGCTGCAGCTTAAGAATTATATCGAAGATTAATATATATATTTTTTTTACAATATTGTAACAAAAATAAAATATTCCATTACTTAATAATATGGTTTTTTTCATAGCACGTAATATAATAAAAGCGTTAAAATTAAGTAATTGTTGCTAATATACTGTACATGAATAGGGCCCATATCTCCACTTATTATTAACCAATAATTTTCAAAGACGTTCATATATTAGATTTTAATATAATTATTAGATTTTAATATCACCATACCAGAGCAAATTATTATAAAAAAAATAAGGGAGTCCACAATATGGCCCAATAAGGTTACAGTGACAAACCGCAGAAATTACCTTAGAAACCTTGTTGTAAGTCGGTCGGCCAGGTGTACGGAAGGGTTTAGTAGTATAGAGCAACAAATTGCTGGTTTCGGAGAACCCAGGTTCGAAACTCGGTGACGATTATAATTAATAATAATATTTTGCAATATTAAAGTATACATAAAATATTACTTTACTTAATAATAGGTTTTTTTTTCTAAGTGCTTAGTATAATAAAAGCGTTAAAATTAAGAAATCGTTACTCATATTCTGTATGTATATGGGGCCCTATATATCCCCTTAATATTAACCTTTAATTTAACCTATAATTTTCAAGCTCGATCAGATATTAGATGATAAGTTAATATTTTACCAAACCAAAGGAAATAATTATACGCAAATTAGGAGGCTAATTATGTGGCTCAATACGGTTACTTTGACAATCCGCATGTATTTCATAAAAAGCTTGTCATAAAGCAGGCAGTCAAATGGCCCTGCAGAGATTAGAAGTTTGGAGGAACGAATTGTTAGTGCTGAAAGGCCCTGGTTCTATTCCCGGGGACGACCTAATTTTAAAAATTATATTGAAGATTAATATTTTTTTTGTTTATTTCACAATAGTGTAACGTATATAAAATATTCCTTTACTTAATAACTTGATTTGTTTTTTTCTTCTTTTAAGTGAGTAATACGAGGTAATAAAAGTGATAAAATTAAGAAACTGTTCCTCATATACAGTACACATAAATATATGGCCCAAAATATCCCCTTAATATTAACCTATAATTTTCAAATTCGGTCAGATACTAGTTTATAATCTTACATTTTACCATCTTACATATTACCATACCAAAGAAAATAAAATAGTTAGCACCAATAACAGCAGACTTTCAAGAATGCTTTTGCCACTGTTTCGAATGATTATTTATATTATGATTTTTTCTTCAAAATTCTGATTTTTTTATGACCCAGTGGACCTATTGGATTATTGGGCTTATTTAATCAACGCTTTTACTACCTTATTTCGGCCGATTAATTTGTAATTTTGATAAAGAGAATTATTAGTAATTTGTTTTTCATCTCTGATACATTGTTGTGGGCCGCATGCATCTTTTTTTGTCGTAATCTTACAATATTATTGTGCAAATTGTTATCATACTTCCTGTCGGCAGTTAATGTTTTTTTATATTTGTCACCACATAACTAAGCTTTGAAAACTTAATTTTCAAATCACTAAGTTTAACCCTCTAAAATAAAACCCATTCTAAAAATAATAACTCCCAGATTTGGTGGGAAAAAATGGGGGGGGGGAGGCAAATTATATTTTTTTTTCGCGTAAAATCTAGTGAGAAATTTTATACCTGTTATATGGAGTTGCTGTTGTAAAAAAATAATACTAATGATGATGAGAATTTGAGAGATAAATTGGGGCCGAAACGAATCTGTATAGGTTTGCACAAAACATCATGCCGCAAATGTTCATACTTATCCAGAAGAAATACACTTCATAAAAAGACATACCTCTTGCTCTCCTTGGAAGTTGTCCTCCTTTTTTTTTAGGCTACAAGAAAAAAACTCTAGTCCACTATAAGAATGAGCGAGTCTATGTTATGGGCACTAACATTTTTTTTATTTTATGTAGATCACTGAAAGAACACAATGTCACACTATTCAACAGGAATCACTCACTGAAAGAACACAATGTCACACTATTCAACAGGAATCACATAGCTCATCAACAGCCGGAATGAGAGAACCTGTTTTTTTTTTAAAGAAAACAACAGTGGTACAACTGGTGGGGATCTGGAGCGGTGGGCAAGGCACAAAAATCGAAGACACCACGAAATGCATCGATGTTATCTCGGAATATTTCCATTTTTTTTTTGCGTGTTAACTATAGCAAAAAGACATAAATTGACTTTTCAAGAAGAGATGTTTACTTCAATAAAAATTATACACGATGAAGATCGCCATTGAATGTCAGCGGAAACACCCACGAGGGGGTGGAAGAAAAACTGTGGGACATCTCCGTCTCTCAAGGAGAGAAGGGGTGAAAACTAAAAATCCCTGTTAAAGGATCGTAGATTTTGAATGCTAACAAATATCGAATGCTGCCCGCTCAAAAAAATGGGCGGTATTTATATAAAAGGCCAGAAGTGGAAGTTAAACTCCCTAAAAAGCAAAAGAACCTAGCTTAAGGAGCGAACTGAAGTGAGTTGACTAACCCTTTAAATTTAAGCATAATTAAACACTAACGGTGACCGTACAGTAACTAAAAGCATGTGCTGACATCAAAGACTGCCGAAGGTCACAGGCGTGAAGGTCGGCAGACAGTGAGGCGTCACAGTAGAGGGTTCAGGGGTGTCGGCCTAATTTCTAGGTCACAATCCCAACAGAAAAATTAAGATTTGGTGACTCAATGTCACATTTGTGGTGATAGGTTCGCCGCACATCGTAAAATCAAGTTTATTTCATATTGTTATCTGTTTGTCTTTAATCAATTGTGTTTTTACTTATTTTTGAAGTGAACTGAAATAAGAGTTCTGACGTCATCATATTAGAATTGTATAAATACCAGCACGCACATGACAGCCTGTCAGTATTTCTCTCATCACNCAGGTGGAGAATCTGTCACATTTGTGGTGGAGTCTATCTTTTTATTTGGGCGATGGGGTTCGCTATCTGAGTCGGGTCCAGTGCTATTTTGTGTCGCCGAGTTGACACTGCACTTTTTCCTCTTCTTCTTTTTCTTTGGTTTTGTAGTAGTAGAGTCTGTCTCAGGTTTGGGACTGGGGATAGGCACATCAGTGTTGACGTCGGCTACTACTGGGATTGGCTCCTCTGAAACTATTAGAGTATCAACTGTTGTTGGGGAATCAACTGTAGTTGGCGTCTGGGTGGTTGCTGAGTCTTTAAGGGTTTCCAATGCTTCAATAGAGTAAATCCACTCGTAGTAGGCAGGATAGTACTTGTGTGGATTTGGTGAGCTTTCAATGAATCCAAGGGTTTCATCGGCACGGTCTTGGTAATCCTTCAGAAATTCTTCAATTTTTTCGTAATCCACGGTTCCATCATCAGAAATAAGCCTTAGATGGCGCATCTTTCTTCTCGTCCGCTCTCTCACTTCATCATGGTCTATGGCTGGTTCGCGTGAGGGTCGGAAAGCCTTCCCTCCGCGTCCGAATCGTTGAGTTGTCATCGTAGCAGGAGCTCGGTTATAACACAACCTAACTCGAACGTTGTCAGTGAGCGAATCTCAATGGTGAAAAATGCTGCCCGCTCAAAAAAATGGGCGGTATTTATATAAAAGGCCAGAAGTGGAAGTTAAACTCCCTAAAAAGCAAAAGAACCTAGCTTAAGGAGCGAACTGAAGTGAGTTGACTAACCCCTTAAATTTAAGCATAATTAAACACTAACGGTGACCGTACAGTAACTAAAAACATGTGCTGACATCAAAGATTGCCGAAGGTCACAGGCGTGAAGGTCGGTAGACAGTGAGGCGTCACAGTAGAGGGTTCAGGGGTGTCGGCCTAATTTCTAGGTCACAATCCCAACAGAAAAATTAAGATTTGGTGACTCAATGTCACAATACCTAATCTTGTTTCATAGAAAATTGATTTTTTTATAAATTTTATTATATTTTTTTCACTTCTCAATTCTTTAATTTTTTTTTTCAATTATTCAAAAATCCAGTACTGGTTTGTCGCGTCTGAGACAATTGATTTTTTTTCTAATGTTACTTCGGTCTATTTAATTTTTGTGTTTTGTACTTATCATTTGTAAATAATCTTAGTCTGATAGAGACGCGGGTTCGAATCCTGCCATGGTTACTCTTTAAAACCACGATGGCTCAGAGGATAGAGCGTTCACCTTCCAATTCGGCGAACCGGGTTCGAATCTCAGTCGATACGAATTCTGCATCTGGCTTGCACCGACCACATTGTTGATGTGAAATATCCTCAGCGGTAGACGGATCATGAGTTAGAGTTCCCTTCCCGTCAGGCTAACCGTGAGAGGTTCTCGTGGTCTTCCTCTCCATGTAACGCAAATGCGGGTTAGGTCCATCAAAAAGTCCTCCACGGAGGCAAATTTCTCCCAGTACTCGATCCAGGAGTTCCCTTGTCTTCTGGATTGAGTTCAAAATTACAAGGCTACGGAGCTGAACATTAGCTGTCGTAAGCCAATAAAATTGGGTCTGCTGTTCAACGAACATTATTAAATATAAAATAAAAATTACTCATTTTTTAATACACGTTTTCTGTATCTCAAACATTATATAATCCGCGTATATAAATACATGCATTTAAACATTGCAATCCATCGTATATTTTTTTTAAGTGTGTACGGTATGTACACAGATAGCAATCTTTAATTTTGTTTGTTATTATTCTGATTGAGTGTATAAGAACACACTAGCTATCCTATAATTCTTGCTGATGATTTTTAAGACACAATCTGGTTAGTTCACAGTATGTTTTAACCAAATTAATTGACCAAATTAGTAATTAACCTAATTGAAAAAAAAATTATAATTTTTTTAATAGTTTACGAAGGAAATAAAATATTTTAAAAATTATTTAAGGGGGCATATACACCTAGGTAGGTCGGAAAACTCGATTTTTTTCATCTTATTAAGTTCTTCACTGTTTCAAGAATCATAATCCAAAAGATTAAAACGAAATTCATCATAGTTTCATTGTAAACATTAATAATGTTGAAGCGCGCTTCAACAGGTTTAACCAAAGATTGTATAAAGATGAAGATGGGAAACTTGCGAAACTCGTAACTAAAATCTGGCACCATGCTTGAATTATTAATACTTGAATTATTTATGTTTTGTTCTATTGTTCATTATGAAAAAAAATAAAGGAGAAGACTAGCATTAAAAACCCCAGTTTTTTTTTTCAAAAAAATATTTAAAAAAATTTTCTTATAAAAAAAATTAATTGTGGGGGAGATCTGCCCCCCCCAGGGAAAATTTCTGCATTTACCCCTGATCCATATGTAAGTGTGCGTTTAGGAATACACGTCAGCATTGATTTTTTCACGTTAAGGCATTCATGTTAATAAAAATAACCATGACATCACTTCAGTAACCATTTTGAATCAGCTCATGATCGATATTGCCTCAACTCATCGTTTTATCTGTTTCGAATGACTTTTCTTTTGTCTCACTCTAATACAGCAACTGATATAAATGAGGAGGATTCATACCTAAATCACAAATCTCAATGTGTCTGCAACTTGTGCTGTGGTCTTTTGAGTTCAATGAGTGTCTATGATCTCATCACACAAGCATATAACCTCCACGACAAGTCTGCGTCATGGAATGGTATCGGGAACCTATTCGGAATGTACTCCCAGTCTTCCATTACGCTCTTATGTTTTTAAGAAACATTAAAGTCATGACTAATACAGTGGATACTTTTAAACGTGGATGTTAAGGAACCAGCGAATAAGCAAATCGTATATGAAAGTAGGCGTTACCTTTCATTGTGCTCTCCTTATAATGAAAACTATCGCCCTCTTTAAGCAGAATGCATGCTGAAGTGGAGTCGTCTGTCAAACGGTTTCTAAGCGAGTGTTTAATGTTATTCATCTCTGAAAATAATGACTCGCAGGCATAGGTAGACGAAAATATAGTTAAAATAGCACGAGCCAGCTTTTTCAAACAGTTAAATGTGTCTGGTAACGAATTCCATGCTTCCAAAATTTTGTTATTGGCATTTTTACTTATATTGCTTGTCAATCTTTCTGTTTCGATTTATTCCAACTCTTTTCTTGTTTCAATAAATTTTTGAACCCATATTGAACTGGACTGGAAATCAATCAACTGCATTTCAAATTCTTCAATTTCCACCCAATCGAATTGG